>NW_027411644.1:146983670-147583670 GCF_047663935.1 Musca autumnalis
ATAAATTTATTTCCATATGAATTTTCCTTTTAATATCTAATATCTTAAAATGTTGTAATTCATTAACACAGATGGGTCATAAACATACAAACTACATAAATAAATTTATGTATGTATTTACATTGCAACACAAAGATCATAAAAAGTGATAATTAGTTAAATTTTACTCCGAAGATGAAAACGACATAATCATAGATAATTATATAAAATCAAGGCCAAAAACCTAATACACGCCCAATACTATGTTCTTTTTATATAAATGACACAATAGTGGTATACCAGAAATTAGCAAAAATCTCTTTCGTCAAACTGCATTACAATTGTAATTTGTTGCTGCTTTACTAATTTGTTTGGAAAAGCACAGCGAAGTGCACGCAACATGAATAAATTAACATTTGTTGAATTAGAATCAAATCCGCTCATACGCATATTTTACATACACATGCATATTTCCAATTCATAAAATATATATACATACATATATAATGATAATGATAACAATAATAAATTATACAAATAAACAAATCGCCCACTTGCAACTGGGCCCGGACCGCCTCGCATTGCTTGGCCGCATAAAAGTTAAGCTCAGTGGCACATAAAAAGATTGTAGTGCGTAATCAAGAGAGTTCGAGTTCGAGTTTGTGTGCGTGTGTTGTCGTAGTTAACATGTCAAATGCGACTAATTTAGTTGTCATTTAGTTTATTTAATTAACAAACATTTTGTTGCAGGTGGCTGCAATGATAGTATTTTAAAGTTGGATTTAATTGCAAATATTTGTATTTTACAGAAGTTTATTTTTCATTTTTTTCTGTTGCTCGGCTGCGTCATTTGTATAAATAAGCATTACATACGTATGTATAAAACTATTTCATCCGAGACATCCAATATTTGTTGCGCAATAGAGATTTTATGCTCCTCGGTACTTTTTTCATCTACAAGAAATAAGTCAGAGCTATTTAAATGAAAATTTTACCTACTTTAGGGTTTGTAACTACCTACCCAGCAAAGAAACTCATTAGCAATTAATGGCTTTCAAGAGTACTTTTTGGTAGTGGTAACTACTTACAAAACCCCCCACTAACCCATTATTTTAACAAGGGCTCGTCGCACTGAACAATTAGTTATGTAATTATGTAACCACTTGAATAACTAGTTATTCTATGGCCACTGGAAGTTGAAAAATAAGCTAAAAACATACAAATGTTCTTTTTATAGAACAGTCAACACACTTTATATTTATACCCTCAGCATTTATGCTAACACGGGTATATACACTTTCATATGGTCAAAATGTGCCTCATCGAAATAATGGTTTTAGACCCCAAGTATGTTTTGACAAAATCCATTTCAGACAATTTGGAATCGATTTAGCAATGTCCGTCCGTCTGTCTGTCTGGCTGGTGCGCACGATAACTCTCGAACGGACCAACCGATTCGAACCAAATTCTGAGTATCGTAATATTTTGTCTAAACTTAGTTTAACTTCGATTATGGGTTATATCGGTTCACTTTTTCCGGTACCTCCCCCACGGAAACTACGGAAATGTTCGGAAAATTTGTGCGCACGATAACTCTTAAATGGAGTAACCGATTTGGTCCATACTTTACACATCGCGGAATTTCTACCAGACATAGTTGAGATTTTAATATGGACTCTATCGGTCCACTCCTTCGGGTACCTTCCACACAAAATTTTGGAAAAGTTCAGTTTAGAAACTGCTCTTGAATAGCTTTAATTTTTGCTGTAGCAACCTGCATTCACTGCCCCCTATACGATGGTACAAGTTTCATCAGGGGCAAGTCCATACTTCCTGGAAAAATAGCCTGAAAGGTGTAAAAAGCCCCTGTGACACCGTGTGTAGTGGTTGAGCGCAAGATAACTCTCGAACAGATTTGCCGATTCGGTCCAAAATTTGGCCTTCGTATTATTTTGTAAGAACTTAGTTTATGTTCGAATTTTAGCCATATCGGTCCCCTCCTTTAGGTACCTCCCCCCACAAAAGTTCAAAAATGTTCGGAAAATTGTGCGCACAATAACTCTTAAAGAGAGTAATCGATTTGGTCCATATTTTACACCTCCGGATATATTTAACAGATATATATCAAGTTAGAATATGGACTATATTTGTCCTCTTCCTCCTCTTCCTATGGAACCATAGGATCTCCCAATATTTTGTCCAAATTTAATTTACCTTCTAAAATGGCCCATATCGGTTCTCTCCTTAGGGTACCTCCCCCGACAAAGTCCAGAAGTTATACAATGACCAGTGGGCGCGATATCTATCGAAAAGATATGACAAAAAAAGATTCACGTTCATAATAGACTATGTCGGTCTATTTCTTCAACACTTTCGAACTTTAATCCTAATCCCCATTTTTGTCGACAAGTTCAAATGTCCAAAAAGGCCACAAAATTCTGAAAAGACCCTAAATACATTCGATCTGTCCGTAGATGAAAGTTTCAGTTCACATAGGCTGAGGGTATATCTCTGTCGGCAAAGTCGAATGATACTTTTTCACATCTTTTATATTATTTTGCTCTCTGCTTTATTTGATTATGTGAACTTCTGATTTGTTTGTAGCGGAACACTCTACATACTGTAGTACGCGTACTAACATTAAGGGTTGTTTAAACGCTTACATCTGCACTGCCAATTTTTTTATATTTTTAACAAACTAGCGTGCCGACGGCGATCGTCAGACACACAGGCTCTGTACCACAGTACTTATTATTAAGTAATTAGTTTTACCTTGATACATTACTTTGTAACTGGTTACACAAGGACCAACGGATCCGAATTTTTGCTGGGCTATGAACTTACGAATCTTAAACAGGGTTTAAGAGAGTTCAATGTATTATTCATTCGCACAACTGGTATTATTTTATTTCATAGTATTTTTACAAAAAAATAATTTCAAAGTGGTTTGTGCGGGGCCTTTTTAAAATTTAACCCCCTGTTTTTGTAACTATTTTTTGTTCGTTCGTCTATATTCGTAATAATTTGGGCATCCATAGCTCAGCCCCTAGATGACATACAGACCTAATTCTTCGTAGACACCCTCTATACAAAGTTAAGAATTCCTCATTCAAAAATCAGCGTTTCACATTTGCGCTAAGGCGAGTAAATCGATCTACAAAATTTGACAATTCGTGTGAGAACAATAAAATTTGTTACAAAAACTGGGGGTTAATGGAATAGAAGTTATTTTAATCATTAATAGGCAAAAGTTCATTCATCGTGCAACATGAAATCATTTTTGAAGAAAAAAAAGTCAAAAAGTCATAACCCTAATATCTATTTATAAATTTTGTATGAGGAGCACTGTCACCAAGATTGTACGACTCTGCCATAAAACCACATTGTTTGATATGTGTCTGTCTACTACGTTGAGGCATGTTGATGTGGGCGAGTGCGAAATTTAGTGTAATGTGAAACGCATTCTAATTATCATATCACTACTATATTTAAGCCTCAACGTTGACGCTGGCGCTGCAGCGAGATATGCGGATGATGAGTAAGTTGTCTTGTGCATAATTGGAACATGCTCTATACAAATTGTTGGTTGATTCGTACGATCCACTGAATGACCTCAGATTCTCTTTTCAGATTTCCAAAGTGGTTCTTAATAGCATCGGGTGGGAGATTAAATCACTGCAATGAACAGCCAATTGTGTGGTGGCATTTGTGCGGCGTTCGTTCGTTCTCCTTATTCAATTCAATAGTAATAAATCTGCATTTGATTAACAATTAATTGATTGTCGTAGTCGTCATCGTCGTTAAGGAAATTGGGTGCGTGTGCCAAAAAGCCACAAACACGGTGCAAATTCTATTTATTTGTAATATATCAGTATTTATCACAATAATCATATAAAGAGGCGTGCAACAAATGTAAATGTGTGCATACATTCGTACATACACCATAAAACCCACACTCAGATATGATGTCATTAAAACTAAAATATAATTGATTATTAAGTATTGGCTATTGTGTTGCTGCCATTGTTTCACATGTTTTTATTTCAACTGCTGCTACATGCGTCGAGCAACAACTTAAAATTGCAACATGATATTGAATTTGAAATGACAGGCATACAGGGTCGTATGGGTTAAAGTTGAATCATTTGCTTATGTTTCATTTGTAGTTTTTTTATTATTGTTTTTTATCATTTTGTTTATAAAGTCAACTACAAGACAAATGTTGTTGGTACACTGAAAATAAATAAACAATGAGTAGCATGCCCGTCTTGCACATAAAAGGTCGTGAATGCGATTCTCTGGCAAGACAACATCACATATTTTTTTCGGTCGCAATGTATAAAATATGAACTTTTGCGTGTAAAAGAAACAACATATGTATTCAATACAATCAGTTTGTGGCCTGGTGCAATATCGATGAATTCGATCGTACACGTATTATTATATAAACAAAGCTAAGCTATTAAAATAAAGCATATATTAGGTCTGTTCGATAACTTCACAAGTAAAAAGTACTTGCAAGTACTCAGAAAGTTCTCAGTAACTTCTCTCAATGAATTTTACTCTCTCGAAGCTAAAAATTTGCAAAATGTTATCGAACACCAATTTGCCATCACTAGCAAGAAGTCAGGTGATTTGACAAAGAAGTTTGGCGGAAAAAAAATAATTTAACAATGGGAGGTTGTTAACGAAAATTATTTGATTTTCCACTCAAAATTAAACAAATATTAGCAAAAAAGAAAAATAGGTCTAGCGTGCACTCCAGGGACATCTACATGGTGTTCCTGCTACTGCATGGATGCACCGTTTTTTGCTGGGATTTGATACCTTTAAAATAAATAATAGTCTTCACAAACTACAAAATAAGTTATTTTAGTTAGCATCTCGTGTTCCATAATTTATTTAGTTATTTCTTCCCTTTTAATCTTGTAATTATTTTAATAACCAAATGTGTGTTTATGTTTTTTCGCCAAGAATTTCAAAGTCCGCCACAAAACATTCGAATTTAAATCAGCTGATCAAACTTGCAAATTTTTACAAGGAAAATTTTGCTTACAAAAACGTGCAAGTTCTCAGTAACAAAACTCTCCAAAATTCTCTCACAATTCTCTCTCAACTCGCTCTCTTTTACTTTACAAGTTTGTTATCGAACAGCATTTTGTAAAAGTTTATACAAATGTGCACAAAATTTTGGGTTAGCGAACAGACCTATTATGTATATGTATGGGGAATTCTGAAATCACACACTTTGGAGAAAAGTAGTTTTTGATTTCCTTTATTTTTTCTGTGTTGGTGCTGCTACTCAGCAAAGAGTCTCAGTACATTTCCATATTTATTCAGCATATTTTTAGATTTTTTTTCTTTTTTGACTAACGGTTCCAGAGATGTCGCGCCTGGAAAAAGTCTTAAATTAATAAGTTTTAAAATAAATTTCCAAATAAAACTAAATAACAAATGTTAATTATACCCTCCACCATATGGAGGGTATAATTAAATTTGTCATTCCGTTTGTAACACATCGAAATATTCGTCGGAGACCCTATAAAGTATATATATTATTAAAATTCTATGTCGATTTAACCATGTCCGTCTGTCCGTCCGCCCGTCTGTCTGTTGAAATAAAGATACAGCTCGCAATTTTAAAGATAGAGAGTCAATATTTGGTACAGACGTTTTTATTACTTGCAGCTATTGAAAAAGGGATATATTGGTCCACGTTTTGATATAGCCCCCATAGAACGGTACCTCCCGATTTTCGGTATTTTTAAGGTTTTAGCTTCATTATCATACCAAACTGGCTAAAATTTTGTACGTAGTCTTCTTTAGGGGTATCGGTACACGCCTTCATATAGCCCCCATAAAACGGTTGCTCCCGATTTTCGGTATTTTGAAGGTTTTAGCTTCATTATCACACCGAAATGGCTGAAATTTGGTTTTTAGTCTACGTTGGTGGTATAAAACTTTCCCCCAGAACTTTGTCGGTATCGGTCCATGCCTTCATATAGCCCCATAGAACGGTCCCTCCCGATTTTCAGCATTTTGAACGTTGTGGCCTCAATAATCCACCGAAATGGCTGAAATTTGGTATTTAGACTTCGTTGGGGGTACTCAAACTTCCCCTTTAAATTTGTCGGTATAGGTCCACGCCTTCATATAGCCGCCATGGAAAGGTACCTCGTGATTTTCCGTATTCCACCAAAATGGCTGACATTTGTTATTTAGTCTTCAATGTGACATAAAACTGTTCGCCAGAAATTTGTCTGCTTTCATATTGCCCCATTTCCGACTAAAATTCGTCGGTATAGGTCCACGTTTTGATATAGCCCCCTTAGAACGGTACCTTCCACCGAAATGGCTGAAATTGGTTATTTAGTCTTCCAAGAGTTATAAAATATTCCAGAAGAGTATTATCAGTATAGGTCCACGTCTTCCTATATCCCCATAGAAGTGTACTTCTTGATTTTCGGTATTTTTTAAGTTTTAGCCACATTCTCTTGCCGAAATATAGGAAATTTGGTATTTAGTCTTCTTCATACACGAAAGGAAACTAATTATTTCATTTTACTTCAATACAACTTGTGGTGGAGGGTATAACAAGTTCGGCCCGGCCGAACTTAACGCCGTTCTTACTAGTTTTTTTTTTTTTTTTTTTTTTTTTTTGTAAAATAACAAATATTTTACACTGGTATAAAGGAAAAACTTTATTGACAAATTTTAAAACATTTCGAAAAAATATTAATTATTCGAATCCCACTTAAAATTTTTGTAATTAATCGTAGCTTAATACAAAAAAAATCAAGAAAATCGAAGAGTACAATCATTGATAAAAATTTATTTTATATGTGTTAAATGGCGAAAATTGCATCCAAGCCCATTTTTTATAAGATAGCTGGTAAAACAAAAACAAATGCAAAAGAGATGTTTTCTATTTGGACCAATATTAAAAAAAATTATGAGTATTTCTTTGCACAAAGGTTTTGTAGGAAATATCGTGAAATGTTTTGCTGATGAGGAGGACCCAGCGGCACGTGTTAACATATTCCGATTGTGCTCAAAAAATCTAACAAAATCTAACAAAACAAAACACTTTAGGTGGGTGCCGCATAAAAACATCAGACATCGATTTTTTAAAACCACTCTAATATACACTTAGCTTCAATAACAACAAATACAATTTTCGCACAGTGGTATATAGAAGAAATTTTCTTAGCAAATTTCAAAAAAATAATCAAAAAAAATATTTGTTCGAATCCCACTACCAAATGAGTTTGACCAATTTTGTTATTGATTGTAGTTTAATACAAAAAATTAAGAAAATCGATGAACAAAATCATTGATCAAAATAGGTTTTAAATATTAAATTGCTGCCAAGCCCTATGTGCAGTTTTTATTTATTTTTTTAATACACCTTTTTCAGATGTAATTCGAAACATTTTAGTTGTAATTCGTAACATTTCAGAATAATTCGAATTACAAATAGAATAATTCGAATTACAAATGGAATAATTCGAATTACATATGGAATAATTCAAATTTCAAATAGAATAATTCGAATTACAAACAGAATAATTCGAATTACAAATAGAATAATTCGAATTACAAATGGAACATTTCGAATTACAAATGGAATGTTACGAATTATAAATAGAATTCTCGAATTACAAATGAAATGTTACGAATTACAACTAAAATGTTTCGAATTACATCTGAAAAAGGTGTATTAAAAAAATAAATAAAAACTGCACATAGGGCTTGGCAGCAATTTAATATTTAAAACCTATTTTTAAATAAAAACTGCACATAGGGCTTGGCAGCAATTTAATATTTAAAACCTATTTTGATCAATGATTTTGTTCATCGATTTTCTTATTTTTTTGTATTAAACTACAATCAATAACAAAATTGGTCAAACTCATTTGGTAGTGGGATTCGAACAAATATTTTTTTTGATTATTTTTTTTGAAATTTGCTAAGAAAATTTCTTCTATATACCACTGTGCGAAAATTGTATTTGTTGTTATTGAAGCTAAGTGTATATTAGAGTGGTTTTAAAAAATCGATTTTTTTAATACACCTTTTTCAGATGTAATTCGAAACATTTTAGTTGTAATTCGTAACATTTCATTTGTAATTCGAGAATTCTATTTGTAATTCGTAACATTCCATTTGTAATTCGAAATGTTCCATTTGTAATTCGAATTATTCTATTTGTAATTCGAATTATTCTGTTTGTAATTCGAATTATTCTATTTGAAATTTGAATTATTCCATATGTAATTCGAATTGTTCCATTTGTAATTCGAATTATTTTATTTGTAATTCGAATTATTCCATTTGAAATTCGAATTATTCCATTTGTGATCCGAATTATTCCATTTGTAATTCGAATTATTTTATTTGAAATTCCAAAGGAAATCATTCGAATTACAAATGGAATAATTCGGATTACAAATGGAATAATTCGAATTTCAAATGGAATAATTCGAATTACAAATAAAATAATTCGAATTACAAATGGAATAATTCGAATTACATATGGAATAATTCAAATTTCAAATGGAATAATTCGAATTACAAATGGAATATTTCGAATTACAAGTGGAATAATTCGAATTACAAATGGAATAATTCAAATTACAAATGGAACTCTCTAATTACAACTGAAATGTTACGATTTACAAATAGAATTCTCGAATTACAATTAAAATAATTGGAATTACATCTGAAAAAGGTGTAGATAGGTGACAAAAAACAAAAAATAAAACGAAACCTTTTTTTTCTTTAAAAAAGTTGAAAAAAATTTTTTAGAACTCGACTTTGTAAAGATCTACACCTTTTTCAGATGTAATTCGAAACATTTTAGTTGTAATTCGTAACATTTCATTTGTAATTCGAAAATTCTATTTGTAATTCGTAACATTTAATTTGTAATTCGAATTATTCCATTTGTAATTCGAATTATTCCATATGTAATTCGAATTTTTATATTTGAAATTACACATGAAATTATTCGAATTACAAATGGAATAATTCGAATTACAAATGGAATAATTCGAATTACAAATGGAATAATTCGAATTTCAAATGGAATAATACGAATTATAAATGGAATAATTCGAAATACAATTGGAATAATTCAAATTTCAAATGGAATAATTCGAATTACAGATGGAATATTTCGAATTACAAATGGAATAATTCGAATTACAAATGGAATAATTCGAATTACAAATGGAATTCTCGAATTACAAATGAAATGTTACGAATTACAAATAGAATTCTCGAATTACAATTAAAATAATTCGAATTACATCTGAAAAAGGTGTATATCTCATAAATCTCAGAATGATTTTATTATTTTGAACTGTTTATTATTTATTTTATAAAAACCTATTTTTTTTGCAGTTTTCAAAAAATTGTGTTTTGCGGAAATTTGTTAGGTCCGTTTGTTTTTGCACCGTGCCCGATCCGCCTGAATAACACGTTTTTGTTTTAATTTTAATAAAATTACTCAAAGGTAAAAGTAGGAAGAGATTAGGAGAGACATTTTTTCATTATCGTATTAAGTTCTTTACAGTGTACAAAGTCAAATGATGCAGAAAAAACATAACGTTGATAATCTATAAAATACGTTAGTCGTCGTTGTCGCCGTTATTGATTGCCATTACTTTTGCATATTCGAACTTGGACATTTCGATGTATGCGAATGCATTTGGTACCTATTATTTTGCTTTAAATTGATGAAATTCATTCATTATTAAATACAATAAAAATTAATTTTGTTGCAGCATTCGGAGAATATCATTAATAATGGCAACGATAACGATATACAGAGTGGAGTCGTGTCCAAAAGCTTTTACGGAGCAAATGAACTAACGAATGCAACACCCAAATATTTGACAATTATACGATATACAAGTTTGTCATAGCTATAAAGTTAATGTTAATTAAAATGTAAATATGTATGTGTGTATGTGTTTATTCATCACGAATGCTGTTGTTGCTGTTATCAATAGTTCAAGGATAAAAGTAATTATTGAAAATATGGAAATTTCGACACAATGTGAGATCAGAACTTAAAATAGCTATAAAATAAATTAAATTATGTCCACTATTGTAGGAGATAAAAGCAAACATAACAAGTCTAATATATATCAAGATGAAATCAGATTATGTTTCACGTAAACTTTAAGTTCATTGCTCAACTACTTATATAATAGTTATGCACTAACGATGCAATAGCAAAAAATTTACTTAGCACATTTTGTAAAAGGAAAGTGTTGAACTGAAGCATAAACTCTGTTCCACAACTGAAAAGTTTTTACAATTTTTACCATTTATGCACATTTTGTGCTACCTTACACACAATTTGTATGAAAGTCATTTTCCGCTTTTGCTACTTACTAATGTACAGGAACAGGCAAATAGCGTTAGGTTATTGGACTTATCTTGCAATAAGTGCCGTTCAGATCTCCGAGCCAACAATAAAAACGCTAGGCAATTTTCTTATATTAAATCGCCTTAAAGCTGAGACACATAATGCAATTGGGATGTAATAGACTGTCACATTTTCTAATTTCACTTAAGTTAACATTTTATGATCTTCTCAAGAGGGCCAATTGATTTATATGTTTCAGCCTAAGAATTCAAAAAATCGCAATAGTTTTTCATTTAAGTTCACATTACAATCAGTAGTAAAATCTAGAAAGTTGTGTCTAGTAGTTGAAATTCGTATTCCATCCAACAGTCCCACCGATGTGATGGTTTATAACCTTGAAATGTTTCATTTAGGTGGTAAGTCACGTATCGAATATTTTAAAAGGCTTTGCCAAACACAAATGATACAATGGCACCAAAAACATTCACGACATATTAAAGTCACAACTTCGTAACACTGAAGAAGCTCAACGGTCAATCCGAAGTTGGGCATTCAACTTCTAATTCCACAAGTATACAAAAACCTGGAAAATTAAAAATTTATCACTCAAATAAAAACAGATAAAAAGTTTTATTTTAATGTCAGTATGGACATTTGTATATTTTGCGTCCGCCTGTTAATCCTAGAGATCGAGTTTTTTGTCGAAAAACAATATCTAATGCTTTTTTCTTAAGGACGATTTCCATTGATGTTAAAGATCGGAGATGGTTGTGGGATGTTGTGAACAATTATACCTATCATCAATGACACACCTACCAACTTAAATATGTATGCATTAGGGTTATGACTTTTTGACTTTTTTTCTCAAAAATGATTTCCTGTAGCGAGAATGTATGAACTTTTGTCTATTAATGACTAAAATAACGTTAATTCCTTTAAAAAAAAATTGAAAAAATACTATGAAATGAAAAAAAATTGTTGTCAAAAAATAATTTCATGTTGCACAAATGAATGATTTTTTGCCTAACTTTTATTGCATTTAAATCTATAAAAATGTCCCGCACAAACCACTTTTAATAGATATGATATATGAAATAAAATGATATATGTATGTGTAATGATATAATGATAAATTTAGGGTGGAACAAAATTTTATGCCATTTTGGTTATGTAATGTGTCTCCAAAGTTTATTTTCAGTTATTTATCTGCTTATAGTGATTTCAAAAGTTTGTCAAAAAAGCACATATAAAAAATTTTTCAAATGACTTTGGTCGTGAGCTTTTTTATCGAATCGCCTTATAATTAAAATTATATCCAAAAACTTATGAAAATATGATAGGGTTACGAAGTTGTTACAAGTAAGAAAGTATCAGTTAGCTGTGCCAATAGAGATATACCCTGGGCCTCGGACCTAAAGAAACTAAGCAAAAACAACCCAGGAAAATGTTCGATTGGGACTAGAGAAAAGTTTGGCAAATTATGAAGTAGGTTCAGATTTGGATATAGCTTCCATACCCAGCAAAATGTTCGGTGCCAAAGATGCTATTCAATCATGAGTGAAAGTGATCTGGCATGTCATCTCTTTAGCATCTTCATCGATGAATTTTATATTAGCGTGAAAGATGCTATTAATTTTTGGATCCAAAGCATGTCATTTACACCAATGCTTTGACATGTAATTTTCACCAATGCTTTGGCTTGTCATTTCCACCAATGCTTTGGCATGTCATTTTCACCGACCCTTTGCAATGACATTATCATTAAGACGAGAGTTTTAACAACGTTGGTTGTGATTTCGAGTCTCCGACAACATGAAGCCTATTGTATCTTATATATTTGAAAAAAAAAAATGTGTATAAATAAAAATACAAAATTCATCTCTATTTGATCGATGGAATGGGTTCAAATGTTGATGAAAATATCGACTTTCTTTTCATTGGTTCAAAGGCTAATGAAAAGATCGGATCTTTCACAATATCTTAAAAAGTATGGATTTGACCCCGAAAAAATTGTACTCTTTTAACTTGGGCCGCATTTAGAAGATTTTGCCAAAGATTTAAAAGCGATTCCAGGCAAGTCCTTAAACTGCACTATTTCCAAACTTTGAGTGAGAGGTAGCCGAAAGGGCGGTCCGATATAATCAATATTCGGACATACTTCGAGGTTGTTAGAAATAATACGATATATAACGTTTGGACGTACTACCAAGTTTAGTTGATGCCGGCAGCCTTTTTGGAGATTTTGGGCCATTATCTCAGGAAGTATGGACTTGCTCGCAAGAATAACGTTTAGGAAAAAAATTCAAAACTATCCGAGATGAGCCGTTAAACTGCACTTTTCCCAAATTGTGTGCGGGAGGAACCCGAAGGACTGGACCGATATAGTCCATATTAGGCCTTTATCTTAGCCAGTAAGGACTTGTCTTCGAAAAAAAAAATTATCGTCATAAAGGGTTCGAGTGAAGATCTTAAACTTCACATTTCAGAATTTTGTGCCGGAGGTACCCAAAGGAGTGGACCAATATAATCCATATTCGAACCCAATCTATGCTTGGAAGTAATACTATCATATGCAAAGTTATGACCTATTTGCGCACGATTTTAGCGAAAATGTTGAACTTTTGTGGGGGAGGTACCGGAAGATGTAGACCGATATGGCCCATTTTCGAGCTTAAACTAAGTTTGGACAAAATATTACGAATGTCAAACATTGGACCCGATCGGTTGTTTCATTCGAGAGTTATCATGCTCACCAGCCAGAAGGACGGACGTTCATGGCTAAATCGACTCCAAATTATCTGAAACCCTTTACTTCGACGAGGCACATTTTTGATTGTATCAAAGTGTATATTAGCCTAAAGTAGGGCTACTCATACAACTACAAACACATTTTGTTATTGTGTTGGTTTTGAACACACAAACATTTTTATAGCTTCCCAACATACCATTCAGTCTGATTTTATATAATTTACGAAAAACAATTCGTATAAATGCATTATACAATTACACGGATGAGCTAATAATTAGCATACACATTCATTATTTTCAAGAGAATCCTGTTTCGTTTATTCTACAGTGGCTACACAAGAATTTATAATTCAAATATAATGTTTTGTTCGAGTAATTTTGGTTTTTTGGGTTGTCTTGTGTAATAGAAAAAATTTGTGTATTGAAAATTTTCAATTCAAAAACAAAAGCTCTCTTTTTCAATTGTGTGAGTGAGCAAATTGACACACACCGACAGCAGAATTGCACCCTTTGAGCAGCCCTAGCCTAAAGGTTGAGGGTATAATAACATTTCAGTACTTTAATTGGGAATAATGAAATATATGTTACATCATCATATGAAAAGGCCAACGATTCCGATGTGAACACGTGACGAAGGCATTTTCGCTGCCACATCAGAAATGATCCCCGTAGCCGATATATTTTATTGCTATTGCTTTTATAATTTTCTATATTATAATTTATAATTATAATAAAGATAGGCCCCAGATTCATGGATTCACAAAGGTTGGGGATATCCCAAAATATATGATGGTTTTTTTTTGTATCGTACTCATGAATTTCTGGAGTGAAATCATTTCTAAATTGATTTTATACAAAGACAAAGAACAAGATGTAGAAACACATGGGTTCCACCAACAATAATAAAAGCAAAGTGCCAATTGTAAAAAATAAACATTTGTGTGTATGTTCATGTGAACGAAAACACTTACTCCAAGCCCAATCTGGACACATCTTCAGCCAAAATCTTTATGACAAAACAAACACGTGTGAATGTAAATCTTTTGACATATTCTCATCTAAAAAAGTGTATTAAAATGCCAATGTTATGTCCAATTTTTGGCTTGGAGAAGTGTACTTACTCCATACAAACATACCTACAATGACATTAAATATAGCATGAAGAATAGCGTATGAAAACCAAACAGCTCTACATAAATAAAATATTAGCAAGCGAAAAAACAATAATGTGGAACGAATGATCCGATCCCTTCAGTAAATTCCCTGCACCCGCCCACCTAATGAACCTAACAATGCTAACAGCAACGCTAGCAGATCCAAGCCCCAAACTACCAACAGCAAGAATGATGACAACAAACAACAGTCTCGAGTCCAAAATGCAAAACAAGAGAGGGACTGACGCGCACCGACACAGTTACACACTTAGGTACGTCTAATACACAAATGTACCCTCAAACATATATTCTGGAAGCTTTGGTGATCTGTGAGTGATGCATTATCACGTTTTTTTTTTTCATTCTTCGCTTTTCTTTACTTTTTGTTGACTTGTTTTGTTCAGTTTCAGATGATGCTGCTGTTGTTGTTTAGTGCGAATTTGACCGACTGTCCGTATCTTTAAATGTGTTTCAGCTGCTTCTTCTCTGCCGCTGTCGATGATGATCTTCTTTCGCTGTATGTTTTTCAAGGCCAAGCTCCAAATGTAGATGTAGTTGCAGATACTTTTTGTTTTGTCTTTGCCTTTTTTCGTTGATCTTTTTGTTTTTGCAAACGCCGAACCGTAAACATCTATAGAGCACTTACGATTTCTTTAAAATTTTGGCAAAAGCCAAGTAACATAATACAATGACGATGCTTACATGCAAACTCTTGTACAAATATACATACACACAGCACACAAACTTTGTATGTATGTTGGTATATTAGGGCAGATTTTTGTATATAAACGTGTTTGTGTAAGTATGTGTGTGTGCGGTTTCATATGTTGCAATCGATGTTTGAAACGATGAAATCATTCTGGGAATTATCCATCTATTCATTCTCAATTGGCTGGCATGTAGGAATGTGTGGAGTAGTTTGTGTTTTACTAAAGTCCATCAATTTCTTCAAATTATTTTTGAAAATGAAAAGACTTCTGCAGATTTTCTTTTACGAATTTCTTTCAAAGCCCATTGACCTACTTCCCACTTTTGTTCGACAAGACTTTCAGATTGTGTGGACAATGACACATTTCAAGCTTTGTAACTGTTTGCATGTAAATTCGGTATCAGGATCATAAAACGGGGTCCAGGCGAATCGGACCGAAATCGGAAAAAAACTAGCAATCAGCTGGGTAGTTGGAATTCATTTCTTAAATTTCAAACCAAACTTTAAACAAAGACTATAAGTTTGGACCATACGTTGGAATGTAGAAATAGTTTTTTAGCCACAACAATGAACTGGTAAAGTTTTTTCATCGATCGAATCATAATTGTGGCATTTAGAGAATTTTGGTGAAAATGCACCTTTGGTCCCATACAAATCACTATGGAAACAAAGATCGATAGGTTGGAACGGTTTAATGTTAACCAAAAAGTTTCATATATAGGGTTTTTGGATCAAATGGAAAAAATAGGGGGTAGGAAATCCAAAAAAAAAAAAATAAATTTTGATTTTTTGGGTCATCCTAATGTAGAACTGTTAAACTTAAAACAAGTAGAAAAGCCGGACCGAACATTTAAAACCCTGCACCATCAAATATTCTGAACTAAAATATAGTAATTAGTTTCATTTTGTTACGATAGTACGTAGCTCCATAATTTTGGTGGGGAAATTTTCTGACCAATAGGAACCCTACATGCCAAATGGCAGCCAATTTGGAACGGAAATTTATACAAAAACTTTAAAATAGCTGAAATCGCCTGGTACCGTTAAACGTGGGCCTATGTCCGCAATTTTTGGTGGATAACTTTCTGACCACTGTGAACCTGTGACAAATTACATCAAATTTGTGCCGTAAATGCCGATAAAAGATTCAAAATACAGTTTGAGATATTTTGAAAATTTTATCGGCATTTCCGGCACAAATTGGCGTTTCCGTTATATAGAGGGTATTTGAAAATATGAATCTTTGTCCATAGGTTTTGGTGGAGAAACATTTTGACCACTTTGAAATTAAAATGCCCAATTTTGGCCAAAAACGTACATAATAACTTCCAAATAACTGAAATCGGGCGGTTCCGTTATATGAGGACTATACCAAAACGTGAACATATGTCCAACATTTTTTGTGGGAAAATTGTGTGACCATTTCGAACTTTAAATGTCATTCAATTCCATTCAAAATTCAATTCAAAAATTTATTGAGTCATCATTATAAAATTATACGAAGTTTAAAAAAGTACAATATATAAATGCAACTTATACCTTTTTGTGTTGCTTTAATAACAATACTTGTTGCAGATAATCAGTTTCAGACTTATATAATAATTTGTATAGCACGTAATAAAATGTGTAAATATGTTTAAATTGAGCTTGCTCCCGGCCCTTTCATATTTTGAGAGCTTCTCTCATTTTATTTTCTCTTAATACTAAACCTAACCTATACTTAATTGCCAATCAAATATACCACCTCCCCGACAGAACATTTAAAAAAATACCCTGGACGGGGAGGTGGTATATATGGCCAGTTCATCCCCTGTGAATTCCAGGAGATGCACGAATAAAAAAGACATATTATAACTAATTCGGTCTGTGAATATAGCTAAAACGTCAAAATACCTGAAATTGGGCGGTACCGTTATATGAGGATTATACCAAAACGTGGATCAATATAGCCCATCTTCGAACTAGAACTGCTTATGAAACCAAAGTTGCATTTTTCAAAATGTCAGGGTTCTATCTCAATTTTCATTTTGCTTCCAAAATTTCTTACTTGGTGCCACCTGTTTGTGTAAAGTAGTTTGATTCGGTTGGCTCAACACACTATGGTAATTGAAGTAAATTACTTTGTTTTTACCAAGTCCGAACTCTAAGTACCGGATGAACTCAGGCTTTTCACAGAAAATTACAACTTGAACTTTGATAAGCTCATCCACAACCTTAAGAACCGTTGAAAACAAGCACCGAGCACTTATCCGTCTAAAGGTTAGATAAAGATCGTTGAGGTAAATAATAAAAGTTTGCCTTACATCTTATACTGCCAGAATGACATCGTCGACATAAGACAGTAGCAAGGAGGCTCAAGAATGTCACTTACATATGAGGAAATCTGAGTAAAATCGGACACTTGGGAAGAAAAGTAATTTTTAACTTAATTTATTTGTTGCTTTTTTTTGGCGGCTCCTCAGCACAACATATCATTTTCAGATTTTTTGGCTAATGGTTACGGAAATATCGATCTCTGAAAAAGTGGAATTATCTCAAAACTATGTGCAAAGAAATACTCATCATTTCTTTATTATTTGTCCAAATCGATTTTTTTGCATTTTTCGATATTTATTTATCAGTGCACAGTAGACTTAGATGCAATTTTGGCGATTTAATATTTAAAATCAATTCTTGTCAATTGTACTTTTCGATTTTCTTGACATTTTACCAAATTAGGATTAATTACAAAAATTTTAAATTAAAAATAATTGCTGAACCATTTTCAAAATCGAAAAATCAATCAGTTTTTAAGATGCTCAAGATAAATTCCTAAATAAAACAACAAAACAAATGTTAAAAAATTTATTTCTTTTATTTTGTTTTTTTTTTTTTTTGGTAAACTAACAAACACTGTTATAAAGAAAAATTGTATTGAAAATTTTAAAAAAATATGAAAAAATAGTAATTATTCGAAGCCCACTACCAAATAAGAATTAAAACTGTTGTAATTAATCGTAGTTTAATACAGAACATTTTCAAGAAAATCGAGGAGTATAATCACTGATAAAAGTTGATTTGTGCATTTTCCTATTTTTTATTGGAAAACTGATAAAAAAAAACAAAAAATACGAAAAAAGTTTGTTTCTTTTTGGCCAATATTAAGTAAGTTATAAGTATTTCTTTGCATAGAGTTTTTACAGTATTCAACTTTTTAAGGCGCAAAATCTCTAGAAACTTTATTAAAACAATGGAAATATACTGAAGTGGTCTGCTGATGAGCAGCATCACCACAGCGAAAAATAAAGGAAATCAAAAACCGCTTTTTGAAAAAGTGTCCGATTTCACTCATAAATCCCCACATGTTTTTTGATAGTATTTTTTGCAAATATATAATGTGAAAGTGGTTTGGGTGTGACCTTTTTTAATACTTTAAAAAATAAACGTTATTTTAGTCATTAATAAGCAAAAATTCATTCATTCTCGCTGCAGGAAATCATTTTTAAGAAAAAATAGTCAAAAAGGCATAACCCTAATACACGTATGTATATATTATAGGTAAATGTTACCTGCTCCTGAACAACTCTCTCATATCTTTTTTTCTTATAATATTTGCAAATATGGCCAAGTAAAAATTAGCTGTATCTTTTCTTGGCATCTTGTGTACGGTTCCTTATGAAATTTCATAAGATGGGAATCAAATACATTTATCTTAATTCCAATAATTATATTAGACTAATCGATCTGATGGTTGCTAGTCATAATTTTATTAAAAACAGTTTCCATGTTATTTGGAGTAAGTTTGTTGAAGATAAATCATTAATTGTATTTCGCAATTCTATACTCCCATTTCAAAGTTTAACAAATCAATCTATGAAACAATAAAATAAAAATAAAAACGTAAAAAATTAACCATATATTATCTGTTAATTAATGACGGATATTATTGTTTCGGTATGAAAATTCACACAACTTCAGTTTAGCCATTGCTTGGACAAGCAAAAATGCAAAAAAAACCGCACCATTACCAAAAAATTAATATATTACTGTTGTTGTATTTTGATTTAAGCAATTCATTTACATATATTACATAATGCTTTGTGTTATTGCCAAAACCAAGTGCTACGTCAAGTTTTGCACTGAAGACCAGAGATGGTCTGTCTGCAATAATGACGTATCTGACATACATTTCTGACGTATATTACATACGTCGGAAACGTCGTAAACCTAGCCAAACAAACAAGGTATTTGACAGAATAAACAAACGAATTTTATAACCTAAAAATCGATGTTTTTTCATAATAATAGAACTCATTTTATTATTATTTTTTTTTTTTTTGAGATCCTATTTTATTATAAAACAGACATACAAAGATTTCACTCTAAAATGTACATTTTATATATATTTTTTTATTATATGGACATTATACCTATGTTTTTTATTACCTCATCCGCAAATTCTTTGAAACATAGGTAAAGTAGTGGTAGTGTTCGGAATATATTGTAGATGGCGTGCTAAGTGCATAATCCAATTTATTGTTCAATTATTTCAGATATTTTAAAAATTAAAATATTCATAAAAATATGCTGTTATTTACAAAAAAGCCACGGACGCTCTTCAATAACAAAGACAGGCTTGCAGAATTAATATTAAGTGAAAAATATGGTGGTAACATAATTTTTTTGAGGTTTATGACGTTTACTACTTTTAATACGTTTTCTACGGGTAAATGACGTTTTCGACGTTTACAACTTTCTTACCGTCGAAAACCTAAAAAATCGTCATACAGACCATCTCTGCTGAAGACCGCTGCTGTTGCTGCTGCTGCCACTTTCAAATACACAAACATTCAATCGCACAAATATAAATTGCTAATACACCAGACGACCGCAAAGTCAGCCGAGCCGTTGTCTACCCGTCAGCCACCAACCCACTCCGCTCGCACGTTAATCAATTGACCGTGAATTTTTTGAATAAATTTCAGTTCATTTCATTTCAGCATTTTTTTATTAATTTTTACACCCTTCCTTCTACTCACTTTGTGGTCGAGCAATATACGTTGAGATTCGATAATACATTTATACATACATATATTTCCCTTCGATTGGCCATTTATCGCAGTTTGCTATTTTTACATTTATTTTCGCAAATTGTAAAGAAAAGAAACACTTTGAATACAAAAAGAGAAAAAAACCAGCAACAACAACAAAGGCAATGTATTCAAAGTTTGGTGATGAGTCTTCAACAAATGTTTGTATGTACATATAAATATACATACATATTTGTACATATTGAACAAACAAAAAAATGAGACATAAAAAAACAATCTAAACGCATTTAAGCAAAACAACAAAAAAACCCGAAACCAGACCAGCCCTCTCATATGAATGCGGAACATGTTCAACCTGGAATGGCCAACACTATACTGATGAATGTGCCATTCCCATCAACATGGATTAGTCAGCTTGAGTTCTTAGCGGGTAGTATATCTTAAAGCAAAATAATCTAAAAATTCATAGATACATATGTATGTAGGTTTAATTAACAGCTCTGGTTTGTCAGTGTCTTTGTCAACATTTTTCTTATTGAGTACCGGGTTTGGTGTGGCCATTCAATAGATTAGCCTTAGGGAGAGAACTTGATGTAATTCATTTTCAAAAATTACCCTGATGCTGGAGAGTATGCCACAAAATACCAAATTATTAAAGAAAATTAACATAATGGACGAAATTCGTATGGCATTTCATTCAAACTGTGTATGGTATGTTTCACCCAAAGGTAGGACATACCGGAATATTTATTCGTAAATTATCTGATTGGTACCATTTGATTGTGATCATTGTTATTATATGAAAATAGATTTTTATGTTTTTTTTTTTTTATAAAAACAACGTATGTATGTAGATTTGAAGTAATCAATGAAGATGTTTGACAGTAAAAGTGTTATATTTTGTTTTGATAAGAGATAAGTTTTAAGTACTTTTTATTGTGACAAAAATGAGCAAATACCTAACAGATTTATGGAATATGTCTAAGTTTGAATCTAACTGGACATTTCTAATAAAAACGTATAGCATTGGATTTCAAGTTCAAAATGAAAATGAATCACGAATTCCAAGGACAACTTTATTGGGTCAAAATGTAGAGGTTACATAAAGGGAGCATATTAAAATAAGGAACTTCCCGCATGTATCAAACTAAGCCATACAGGCAAAACTAACAACACTTACGGAAAACTACTACTAGCGCTGCAGAACAAAAACAAAACCTTGATTCAATAAAGGAACTGTTTGACATGACCAAGGTAAAATGCGAATGGATGTACAAAGATGATGAGAATCTCTACAAACTGATAGCAAAGGTCGCATTTTTATTGCAGCAGCAAACCTGCTGGTGGCAATAAAATCCATACATCCAAGCGATGGAGGGCGATGGAAGCGATTGTCTCCATACTTACCAGCTCAGCCATACCCAATTTTTCGTAGAAGCTCGGACTTATCTGACAGCAGTACAGATAGTCCTTGGAGAAGTTCGTACCTGTCGTCCACTAAAGCAGCAACGTTGTTCCACCAGTTTTCCCATGAAGGCATTGGAATCCCAAACCCATATCAGTCAGAAATCCACAGGGCTATCTACAAGGAGGATGCTCGGTTGAAGAACAACGTGGTAAGCACACTTTATCTGGGGAAGTGGATCATGCATCTTGACGACAAACACCTTGAGACCTTTAAATATCAGACTGTGATTCTCAAGAACGAATCTAAAGAAATCAAGTTGACTGCGCTCAAATTGAAAGATGGGAAAGCTCAAACAATTGTAGAAGATCTCCAATACTGGAGTTGTAGTTCGACTGCAGCAAATTTCCAATTTTTCAGGAAGTATGGAATCGCCACCAAAATATTTTACCGTTTTAACAAGGGACACATACAAAGTATGTTGTCAAAAATTTAAATACAAAACCAGACGAGTTCTTAAACTCCACTCTTTCTAAACTTTTTGTGGGAGGTACCCGAAAGAGTGGAGCGATGTAGTCGAAATTCGAACAAAATTCGAGGCTGTAATGATCGAGGGTTATCTTACGTACTACTCACTGTAGTTGGTGCCGGCAGGTTTTTTTGGAGCTTTTGGGCCATTATGGCCAACAAGAAGAAATTTTTGTATCAAAATTTCAAAAAGGATCCGAGATGAGCTGTTAAACTGCACTTTTCCTAAATATTGAGTGGTAGGTACCCAAAGGACGGGACCGATATAGTCCATATTTCATTCTAATTAATGCATGACTAGATAAAATAATACGATTTACAAAGTTTGGACCAATCAGAAACTCCCTGTGAGAGTTATCTTTCGGATTTGCGATTTTAGTTGGTGCCGGCAAGGTTTATTGAAGCTTTTAGGCCATTATTTCAGGAAGTATGGACTTGCTCCCGAAAAAATTTTAGCATCGCAAAGGGGGCGCAGAGATGATATTCTCAAAAAAAATTTCAAGTCGATCCGAGAGAAGATCTCAAACTTCAATTTTTCCGAATTTTGTGTGGGAGATACCCGAAGTAGTGGGCCGATATAGTCTATATTCGAAAGTCTGAAAGGAAAATTACCATACGGTTAGGTATGATTAACCAATTCGTTCACTTCCTACGAGAGTTGTCGTGCGGACCATTTTTGCGAACATTTTTGAACTTTTGTGAGGGAGGTACCAGAAACAGTGGACCGATATGACTCATCTTGGAATTTACTAAGCTTGGATAAAATATTACGAATGCCAAATTGCCAGCCAGACAGACGGTCTCCAAATTGTCTGAAACGGATTTCGTCCAAACATACATGGGGTCTCAGCCCATAATTCGATGAATGACATTTTTGGTCATATAAAAGTGTATAGAGGTCTAAAGGCTGATGTTTTAACTTCAATACTTTCCATACTCACATCAACGAAATTTTGGGAGGAGGTGTTTACACATACATATATACTTCCGCCACACGAAGGTTCTGAATGCTGATTTCCGAGGACTTCTAATTGTTGAATGCTTTTGGAGATGTGTGTTCCCCCAATAGGCTGTTTAAAGCAGATATCGATAAATCTTTTTCATAGGTATTAGAATTCACTTGCATCCATTTGCCATTGAAAGTATATCGCTCAGGTTCATTTTGTTAATTGCCTTGGCGCGTGTTTTTCGGTCGCTCATCTAAAAACTTTCATCACAATTACTATCACACTTCTATCAAAGGGGTCCTTTTATCTGCTTATTCTTCTTCTCTTCTTGTTTGAAGGTCGCACTCGCAGGCTGTTCTAAGTAGTCAACAATGATTCATATGGTCTGTTCCTTTACTTTTGAAAGTGGTAAAACCGGCAAAAGTAGCAAAAGTTGTAAACTGCCCCCATATGAATTGTATGGTGTCTGAAGTAAAGGAACGCTTTTCGAGTAAAAAGTGGTAAAACTTGAAGATTCTTGCACGTAAAGGAACAGAGCTATAGTTTTTAGAAATTTGCAAGTTGCCTTTCCGTTAATCGTTTGGTAAGAGTTTTATTTGCAAAACGTCGTTGTTTTATGTGATTGACTTTAACATTTTCTATAAACATTTTAGATGTGACACGGTGTGTTCCCGCACTCAAAAACTTGCAAACATGTTCAAATTTATAAAGGAAAAAATATAAAAATTTGTCGAAAATTTTAGATTCTTGCAGGTTCTGGAAAAAGTCGACGCTCTGGAATGCTAGTCTCGGCTGACAAAAAATTATTTCGATTTAAGAGGAGTTTGAGTCTGACGAGAACATATTAATTTTTTTAATCATATACATACATGCATCCTGATAATTTACATATGTAATTTTTCATTTGTGTCTTAGGGTTCACCTGTGGTGCGGTTATCCAACTCATTTTTTGTTACCGAGAAAAATGGGAAAATTAAAATTTTTATAATTTCGGTAATTAACGATAATTTTCGGTAAGTTAGGGACCAATAAAAAGTAGTCGAAAAGTTCTGCCGATAACAACATTGGTGTCATCTTTTATTTGAACTTTTTATTCATCATTTTCGTTTTAATTTGACCGATTTTTGTAGGTAACTCAAAAATGATTTAGAGAATAACACTACTGAACGCTAAAATAAACTTTTTCATGATTTTTTTAAATAAAACCACCAGACTGTCATGAAAATATTTTTTTAAACGGTGTGTGGCAACTATACTGCGGAAAATTTAAAAAAAATATGCAAAAAACTAGCCTTTAATCGAAATAAAATAAATCTGCAAATTTTCAAAATTATCGGTTCATTGGTTTTCAATTGTCGTGGTCATTAATTTCAGAAACACTATTTCCAGAACAGCGATCTTAGTCCATATTTATATTAGGCAATTTTCCTTTCGGCAATTGTCAGTTTGATGGAGAGAGAGAGGTGAGGTATATGGTAACCCTTTGCCCCTCAACACCCTCTCTCACCTACAAACTTAAAATTGCCGCGAGGAAAATTGCCTAATGTAAATATGGACTTATACTTTGAAACAACAGTCGAATAGATAACAGATTCTTCTTCAACGCCCATTAGTTTTGTTGAAATCGACTTGACATTTACAAAGCGTATTCTTAGATGATCAAGCTTCAAACCAAATTAAATATTTTTTAAAGTTTCAAATTCATGTAATCCTTAAAGCGATCCTATTCGCAGAATATAAGAATTCATTAAATAATGATATTCCTGATGTCCCATTGCCAAAGTGTAGTCTGCCTCAGCCTCAGACATTTCCACCAACAGGGTGAGTCTAGAGCCCTCCAAATATTGCATTCATTACTAATAGGTTTCACCGTAATATTCGTAAGTTAAAAACCCGGAACACAATTTTGGTATTCATAACAAATTTTGTCTTAAACGTATCTTCAAATGCCAATAAATGTATGGTCTTAAAAATGTGTGCGTTTCCTGGCTTACTCTTATTAGACATTGTGAATCTATGTGTGTGCAAAAGAACTGATATTTTTGTTTTGTTTTATTTGCAGTCATTGTTATAGTTGTTGTCAGTCAGTCAGCCTGTTAATTATCTTTCTATGATGTCAGTCGTCTAGTTGCATGCATTTGTATGAATGTATGCGTGTGATTAATGTCCATTTGACTGTCAGTCCCAGACGCTAAGCGAATTCGCCAAACAGTTTGCCAATTCAACCAACAGAGATCCATAGTCGATCATCCATCCGTTCATTTATAAGCATCATCGTGTGCTGTTTTGTATTCAGTTTTGTATGTTTTGCCTTTTCTACTTTTGTTTTACTAAATTTCGTGTATTTTTCGCTGTTTTTTTCTCATTTGTTGACCTTGATTTTTATAATTTCGTTGTAGCAATTTTTGGTGTTTTATGTTGTTGTTAGTATTTCTGGCTTTAAACTGCTACCAACGTGGTAACTAATTCTCAAAAACTACAACATAAAGCAAGGTTTATGTTTCAAACTCAATTTACTGCTAAGAATGGCTTGCATGAAGATGACTCTGAGAGAGACTTTATTTTTATTTATACTACACAGTACCAGGGTACAATGCTCGTATGGGTATGTGTTAGAGCAGAATTGGCTTCGTCTCAAAAACTTGCCAATGTTGACGTTTAAATGCAGGAAGTATATTCAAAATGATGCGATATTTTGCAATTATCTCAAAAGTCTTCAGCATGTTCTTAAGATATGAAAATCAAACATGCCTGCAATGCGAAATTTATTGTTTTACTAGGGATTTCACGACAATAGTAGAAAAACAAAGTACATATCGCTCATTTACTCAAAGAGTGACACATCTCAAAAAAAATGCAGTTTCGAGAAAAAAGTGTTTTAAGTTACCTAAAAAGAATATTACACAAAAACTAAAATAACTACTTGGGCCATATTTTGCAAACAACTAGCCAGATATCAGTGCCAAATTTCTGTGCAAGATCAAATATGATATGAAATGTATTGGTGCTTTATAAACTTAAAAAACTTTTATGTTGAATTATGCGCAACTCGTTGTAAATGAGCTGTAACTCGTCGAGTTTTAGATATCAGCATGAAAATTTGACACCAGATAAAGTAGAAGTCGCAGAAAAAAAATATAAATTGATAACTCAGAAAACGCATTTTTTGAGTTATGCCACTCTTTGAGTAAATGATCGATATGTACGTTATATTTATTTACCCTTCAAATGTAGTAAAAAGACAGATTCTGAAAAGATATTTTTGCAATTTAAATGCATGTTTAAACATACGGCCCTTTAATTGGAAAGATAAAACAAGAATTCCTAGTAAAATTATTCTACAATGACAAAGCTTAGAGGAAAAAAATACATAGTGCTGGACCACAAGACTGCATATTAGGCCTATTTTTTTTCATATTTACCCATTGCTATACATCTCTATTGTTTTGAATAAAATAAATGTACCTTTCACGTAAATTATTTCCATTCAAAATTGTGGAAAATTTAATAAACAATGCCTTCCACCAAACACACATATCAGGAGCAATAAACAGTTATTTTTTGCGGAAAATATATATTTTAATGCCATTTACTTTTATAAACCGTTAACAGAACGATAAGAACCCCCCAACTGGTCTTATCAAATTTACAATGGTCACATGTTAATGTATTTACGAGCGCGTTCATATACAACAGCGGGTTTGAATAAAAAAACTGAAGTAGATGCGATAAGATAACATTTACTTTCATTCAAAAGCACTTTCGCTTCAAGAAATTGACGAAAATATTAGAAAATACCACAGCGATAAGCATCGTACAGTCGCACTTTAATTTACACTGCAAATAAGAAATTTTCGTTAGCGCACTATAGGTCAAAGAATGTGTGACTTATCGCAAATATATAGACAAATATTCATACGTCGAGGGTCTTTGAATTGTTTTAATCAAATCCAAAGCAGATCGCTATGACATCAACTATATAATGAAAGCAAAGGTCAGATTATTGCAAACTCGATTTGAGATAAAATTGAATCACATGAAAAACTAAAAATATAATAAAGTAAAAAAGAAAGTCGAAGATTCGAACCCACACAATCACCACTATGTGACCTGGTTTCGCTGTTGGTAGCAGCTCATCAGACATATCGGCTGTGGAGTCGCTTCTATGTCATCGAACTTTTCATTTCTCACATGTATTATGTTTTTTACAGTGCGCTATGGTTTCAATTAAGAAATTTTTGGCCAAAAGTATTTTTTGGAGATTTAAAAATTTTATTTTTTTGTGCCGTATAATAAAAAACACTTCAATATAACATATAAAAGCACTTCAATATAATATAAGACGCCGTTAGTTAGTGCAGTGTCGAAATTGACACTTTCTTTGTATAAAAATAAAAAAGAATTTGTGTGTGCCTAAATACATAGAAGTGAGACAAAAGTTATTATGAATCGGAAAGCTGATGGTGAATACTTTCATAATATTTAAACAAGAGCGAAGACATTTGTAAATTTAGCGTAGTAAAATCAATGTTTTTATTTATATTGAAAATTATTTTTACAAATATTTTTTATATATACTTAAACTTTAAAACAAATTACCAAATATGATCTCCGCCGAATCGATTTTGGAAGCTGGCAGGGGGTCTGTACTAACAAATTCTGTAGTCATTTCTTGCCACCTTTTGCCCCTTTTTTATTAAAAAGAAGGCTATTATGACTGTATGTAGTATCCAATTGACATTGATCGGCCATATTTATATTTTTCAACCGATTTTCCTTAAAATTTCTATTTAGAGATTTGGGAGTGCATAAAACAGTCCTGTAAACTTTTTTCAAAATATGTCCAACTTTTGCCATGTCATCCATATAACGACGCCTCCCGATTTTAGTTTTATTGGTGGTTTTAGCGATAGTTTATAACCGATTCGGCTGAAATTTGGAACTTCGACTTCCTGGAAGATAAGGATCCTTCTTACCAAAAATTGTTAACATATGTCAATGTTTTGTTGTCTTTCATAATTTTGGGCGAAAACACGTAATAGCTACAGTTTTACACATATATTATAAATAATAATCAATTGCAATACCAAATGGAAGTTAAAATAGTTTTGGCCAGAGACGTTGGATTTGAGACCATAGTGCAATGATGAACTTTTTTCCCATTCAACCTGTACGGCTTCCACGACAAACGCCCTTTAGCTCAGCCTTCGGAAATTACGACTATTACGATCTGATCGCTACACACTGTGATAACACTTTTCAAATGTTTCTGAAGGAAGTGGCTCAAGCTGATTTTTATTTATTTAAAAATTTTGGCTATTAGGGCGAAGACCATTTTAATATGAATTTTAATTATTGGTCCACCCATTCCCCACAAAAGTTAAAAAAAAATTAAATGGTGCGCAGGAAAACTCTCGAAGGCAGCAATCGATTTTGTTCATACTTTGCACAGCGTAATATTTCTACCAGACATACAAGGATCAGGTTCGAATATGAACTTCAGGTACATTCCACACAAAATTTCGGAAAAGTGAATTTTAAGACCTCCTCTCGAAACGTTTTGATTTTTTGCAACAATTTGTATGCGCTGTCCTTATTACGACAGTACAAGTTTTTTTCAGGGGCAAGTTCATATTTCCTTTGAAAATGGTCAGAACGCTGTAGGGATGGCCACCATGTGTAGCAGGAGGTGCACACGATATCTTTCAAACTGAATACTGTGTGGGTTCACACTTTGCATATCGAAATATTTCGGCGAATTTTAGATAAAGTTCGAAGATGCTGCTAATTGGTCCAGTCCAGTATTTTGTCAAAACTGAGTTAAAGTTCAAAATTTTAAGTACAGTTTAAGGTCTGTTCGAGGATCCTTTGGAATAATATAATATTAAAAACCTCTAAATGATACGGTGACCAACTGAAATGAATGGTGGGAGCAATATTTATAAAAAGGAATGACTCCCCAAATAGGATCAATTTTAAAAATGAATAATGCTGTCCATTCCTTCAGGTACCACCTCCTCAACCGTTTTGAGATTTAATCCAAACCCATATTTTTTTCGGCAAGTTCATACATCCAAAAAGGGCCACAAAATTCATCCATTCATCCATCCATCTAAATGCATAATTTTTAGGGAAAGCTATCTGGATTTTGTAGTCGGTATTCGATCAGCCAATAGATTAAAGTTTCAATTCACACAGTTTGAGAGTAGATCTCTGTTCCTTTTTACTCGTTTTGAATACTATCACTTCCATTTTTTTGAACACAAATGTACATATTATGTGAATAATGCGAAGCAAGAAACAAATCAAATGAAATCGAAAGTGCTAACGTTCCATAAATTTTCTACGAAAGCCACTGATATACATACAGTGGCTCCAAGCGAAAGTCGTACACCTAATGAAATTTTTTTAATTGACTTATATCTCCGGCACAAAATGGGATATGAAGAAAGTATTTACGCAGTCTTTTAGTGCATTTAGTCGACAATTTAGAAACATGATATAATAAAATAATCAACCCGTTTACATTGTTGAAAAATTAAATTAGCTAAAATACTAAAAATTTTAGCACCAAGCGAAAGTCGTACAGCAATTATAAAGACAAACTATTTGTTAAAATAATTAATTCTAGTACATGTTCCTGTTTTTTGTTAAATCCTACGATCGATTTAGCGTAACATCTGCGCTTCTTTACAATTGACAGGGTCCATTCTGGAAACTTGTATCAGGTTAAATGGGAAAGAAGCGTAAAAATGAAATAAAAATTATTTTTATGAAACAACATGAGAAAATTATTTGTTTAACTTTACAAAAACAATTTTTTTTAGATTCAGCAGATATCGAAAATTAAGACTGCAAAGCTATTCAATACCTTGATGTCTACTAATAAGAAAAAAACCCATATGAAATTTTTAAAATAACTAAAACATTAAAAAAACAATATTTTCTTTTGGATAGTTTAATACACGAAGTGCAAAATGAGTTCATTTTTAGTGTCCCGACACTCTAATCGATTGAGAAAAATATTTGGAAGCTTATTTTTCCAATGTGCACTCAAATTTTTACAACATAAATACCTTGTCAATTGGTGATAAAAAAAGTCGTAAAAAAGCTATACATAAATTTATCCAAGAGCGATGTTTAGAATATCAAAACAATAGCGATGAATGCATAAATTTTCTTAAAAGAGTGTAATTTTCATAGATCCAACAAGTTCTGTCCGAAACCTGACATTACATTGTGAAAAATCCCACAAATTGCTTCATGTCTAATACACGAATAATAGAACATAACGCATCAGTGTATTTGTGGGTGTGTGGGGCTTATCTTTCAGATTTGAATCTTTGTTTTATAATTTTTCTGAAGTCATTGGGAATCAAACTGTGAGATTTTATAATTAAAATTAGTTCTCACTACCTGTCGAATAATGTATTGGTCAAGGTAAGCGTTGTTCTTTCTGCCAAAACTCTGACTTCAAGCATAAAAGCATATTATTTGCGACCACTGGTATTAAATAATTGTTTCAATAACATGCGTTGGCTGGACTGTAGTCCAAGCTTGAACAATAAATCGTCTGTAGTGGTTCTATAAATGGAAAATGTCTCCAGAAGACTTATACTTCCAGACATCTTTATAGGAGAGATTTTCCAAACAAACAGCGACATATTTTAAACTTCAGCTGTTCAAAACTGGTCAAAAATATTCTAAATCGATTGCAGAATTCAACTGAAACCAGAAATATGCCGAAGGACGATTTATATTAATAAATATTTTGTCTTTATAATTGCTGTACGACTTTCGCTTGGTCCTAAAATTCTTAGTATTTCAGATATTTTAATTTTATAACAATGTAAACGGGTTGATTATTTTATTATATCGTGTTTCTAAATTCTCGACTAAATACACTATAAAGCTGCGTAAATACTTTCTTCATATCCCTTTTTGTATCGGAGATATAAGTCAATTAAAAAAATGTCATTAGGTGTACGACTTTCGCTTGGAGCCACTGTACATATGTACGTCGTCCTCATTGTTGTTTTTGTTATTGAAAGCCGCACAACACACTAATGATAAAGATGCGCAAATTGTAATGAATTAATTGTTAATATTGTCGTATGTGACGAAATCTTACCAATTCATAGTTAAACTGGTGTTTGGTTGGTTGTATGTAATTTCCAATTCTAAGTTCGAACTATTAGTTTCCAGTGTCTCTGCAAATGTGTGTGAATTTGCTGATGAGGAAACAAAAGCAATTTTGTCTGAGAACAAAACTGCAAAGTCGTATATCCTAAACGGATACAGTTAGTCAAATAATTGTTTGCAAACATAGAAGAAATAAAATAATTTAAATTTAAACATTTCTAACTAACTATATTCTTAAATCGAATGTACGAAAATAAAATATAGTTTGACAACATCACACTCTTAAGGTGAGAACACAATGTACATATTTTTGTTGCTTATTTGTTCGGCCTCGCTTCAAAGCTCAAAAGTGAAATTGTACTGTTTTCAATAGAAAAGGCCACAACGAAGCGAGGCTTCAGGCACAAAGTTGAAAATTGTTCAACTTTTGAATTCTTCGCCTGGCTTCATTTTTGCCATTTCGTTTCGACGTTCAATTTGATATAAACACGTGTTCAATCAGAAAAATAGAATTTGGCTGCAATTTTTATGTTCGGTACTAATTATATACGAACAATTTATATTAAAAATTGAATTTTATTTGAATGAATTTTACGCTTCGATGTGTGATACCATGAAATAAGCGACCTAGTGAAGAAATAAGCTAAGCAGGAAAAATAAGCTAAGAGCTGATTGTGTTCTCACCTTTATGGTGTTCTTCACTATTTTTTGGTAAAACTTAATATTTATTTAGAGGGCTTTTCAGACTTCTTTCTTCAAATGCACCCACAAATTTTAATAGGATTTTCGTATTGTTATACATTAACATTTTATTGTTTTTCTCTTTCTCAGATGTGCAAACATTTACTTCCCGAACTATATGTACATATGTAGTTTATTCCCCTTAAGGAATTCTATTCATTGTTTTTATAATTCGCCTCCAGCCGACTCTGTATTTATTCGTACTCAAATTCAAATATTCGCCTATTGTTTACGCCGTTGTTTTGTTGTAAATTTTGTTTTCGCAGTGTTGCTGTTTCCTTAAGCTTCTATGTTTATTTATAGTCTGGTAATTATTATTTTGACCTAATTTTGTTTCTTTTAGAGTAACCTATTCGTAATTTACAATTCATTGTTTAAAAGGTGTGTGTGTGTGTCTGTTTGCAAATGTTTATACACGATGGTTTAAGTGAACCGAACAACTAATATTTAACATTATTAGGGAAATAATTTTAAGTTAAAATCAATATTTAAGGGCAATAAGTGGCTCTTTTGTTGGTAAGCAGACGTTAGACAGCAACACAAGTCACCTTCGCATTACAAAACCCCAGCAAAACTAATTGGAAGTAGTGCATTGTAGACTAGTTCTTTCACGACATGTTTTGATGCAGTTCCAACGGAAAATCCCCACATTTTATGCGCACTCGGATGCGATCCAACGAATGACATCCATTTCTCACATTTTAACTGCATCCGGATGCAGTTCAATCAGAGTCGTGAAAAATGCATTCCAATTCCTTTCATTTTAACCGCATTCGGAATCAATTCAACGATTGACATCAATTTCTCTCATTTTAATAGCATCCGGGTGCAGTTCAAACGGAGTCGTGAAAAAGGCACTTCGTTCGGTACATATTATTAACAGTTGTTAGAGGTCCCTACAAGTACATAAGTCAGTTTGTACATCCCTACAAGAGGAGGTCCCTACAAGTACATAAGTCAGTTTGTACGTCCCTACAAGCGCTCCAAAAACAGAAAAGCGTGTTAACATTCCCATAAATTTGTTATAATATAAAATAATTTTCGAACATTTTTGCGGTAATTTTGTTTATAGGTGTGCTGTTAGATAACGTTCCGAAATATAAATATAAAAACACAAGAACAATACAGCTAGGATTAAAAGGAGAGCGGAGAAAACAAACACAGTTGCGATATGTACAATTCCGAATGCCGCCCTGAGAACAGCATCACGGTGCCTCCTTATGATTCCAGTGGACCATCTACATGTTGAGTCAAATATTCTTCCATTACAGCGACGCATGCTTTCATTGCAGGGTGTTACGGTGAGAGCCATCCCAACCACCATATGGTGGATAGGCCCCGCCCATTCAGGCAGATCATGGAGAATCTTCACGATGTAGAAGAAAAGGTCCAGCGTTACAAGAGAGAACCTCTTTTGCACAACAAGCGCTTTTGAATAGCATTCATACGGCCGCAGTTGAAGCTACAGTTTGAATCTGGTCCTCGGAGCACATCCCCATCAATCGCAGCTGAGAAGCGTCATATGCCACGACAAACCAGATTAGGTTTGGCTCAACTACGTTCGGGAATGTGCAGCCTTCTAAACTCCTATTGGGTAAGGATCGATGACACCGTGGAAAACATCTGGCCCGCACCACACGCGGCACCTTTTCAACTGCCCCTGCGAACCTACTTACTCCAGTGGATCTGTGGTTACATCCCATCAAAGCAGCCACATTCCTGGAACTTCATCAAAACACGTGCTTTGGATGCAAATTGGACTGCATTCTATAGTACCGTAAAGGGTTAGTTAAAATGTCATTTCAAAGGGATAGTTAAAATGCAATGCCAAAGGGTTAGTTAAAATGCAGTGCTAATAGTCACGCTCTTGTAAAAATCATGAGAGAAAATGCATAATTTCCTGCACTTCCAAATCACTTGTACATATGACTTAACTGCATGCTAACTTTTTACTGGGACAATATCAATGAGCTTCAAAAATAATGAGCAGCTCCCTTAAAATATATGGTAACATGGGGCGGCTTCGCCACTGGGGCGCCATCGCCAGCGCCGATTTTCTTGATAACTATAACTGCTAGAGAAATGCCGTTAAAGGGAAAATTGTGAGTTTAACGAAGATCTTTCATCTCACAATAATGGGCATTTCTATCAAATATATGATTGCTGATGCACGCGGTTTCATGTTTTTGGGGTATTGCGAAAAATATTCATGGTAGGTATATTTTGTGATATCTTGTATACCTTTTGTGATATCAAAATTATATTTTATACCACTAATAAACAACTACTGAAGAATTTAAATCCAAATAATTAGCATGATAAAAGTAATTATAGTGGGTTAATGTGAGAAATATGTCAGGTTTAACTTAAATTGTTTTTGCGATTGATATACCGCACTATAATATGAAGTTGAAATAAATTATTGTGCTAAACTTATCTTATTTGGCAAAATGTTCGTTTTTATGCCTAAATTCAAGGTACCTACATCAATTAACGGCTAGACTATGTTTCTTTTTGTAAATTTTAGAATCATTTTTGATTATTAAATAGAAAACATGTTCCTTTTATGCATAATGTTGATATTTGAGGAGGAAGTATGGTAAATGCCAGTTTTAGAGTCCGTTGATATATGTCCTATGTCGATGGCGAAGCTACCACATGGGTGGGGAGGCTTCGCCACTTTTTAGACATTTTGTAAATTCTCAAAAATAAAGTTTTAAAAACAAAATTGCAATTATTTATATATCAAAACTTATAGTCAAGATATGCTAATATTGATACCAAAAATAATATTTGGAAAAACTTTAATGATGTCGATATGAGAACATTTTGAAGAAAAACGTGGCGAAGTCGCCCCATGTTACCATACAATAAAAATCAATATATATTTTTTATATTACAATATAAGGAACTTAGGTGTTTCAGAGTATAATAATCCAACTACAAATTTTTTGTTTTTTTTTTTTATTTTTGCCTTATTATTTTTTGTTTTGCTGATTTATTAATAATTGCTAAACATTTGTAAAGAACTTTTTGTTGATGTCAAATTATTAGCCAAGTTTGACAAAAATGAGAAAATAGTTGCTGCTTCGAATTCAGAACACCTACAAATTTGGAAACATAAAGATAACATCAAACCACACTTTATCTCTTTATTATCTCCAAATAATAATATTTCCGTATAATTCTACTTCACGTAAAAATATTTTTTAAAAGAAATGTTATAAAATGCTGATTACCATAATAATCACGACTTCTATTAGAAAACGTTTTAAAATCATCATTCCAATACGAATGTAGTACGATAAGTTTATATTGAAAACGAAAGTAAAAAACAAGATGAAGTAATTTTTCAATTGTCTAACAATATGCACACCCCCATTTCGATTAGTTCAAATCTACTGTGTGGTTGCAACAAAATCTTTTATCTTTTTCACCTAATCTTAGAATTGAACATAAAGTCACGAATTCATGTTCCCGCCATAGTGCTGATTTCGCAAATGGACGTAACATCAGAAAACAAAAGATACAATCAGCAAGAAATTTCGAAATTAAAGTGGGAGTTGAGATTTTAAAGAATTCGAAATTTGTTAGATATTTCTTCGGCAAAACAAGGAAACAAAAAATATAAAGAATGTTATAAACAATTAGTTATCTAATTATTTATGTTTATTTTATTTTTTAAAATTGTTTTTATTTAATTTTAAAGGAAACAATTGTCAGAATTTTTAAAAGAGTAGACTCTTGCAGGTTTTGTGACAGAGCAATAATCACACGAATATTCACTTACGGAATAAAATTATAATTGCATTGACTACACATACTTCCACATTCATGATTGTTTTTTTCTGTTTATTACACAACATAAAAATATGTAAGTAAAAGTTACTGTGCTATTCAATTCTTACCGTACACATGTTTAAATGCAATAAGCATTTTACATTTCCGGTGGCAAATATACACAAAAATACAAATGTCAAGCAGTTTTACAAAAATGTGTTTATGCAACATTAAAAATTAAATTTAAAAAAATTAAAGTACAAGTTTTGTTTGTATACCCTTTACTATAGTATGAAGAGATGTACGCTTGTCTTTCCGTTTGTAATACATTGAAACATAATTTGCGATCCTAAAAAGTATGTCCACTATCGGCAAAAACCTAAGCACACCCTCAGTATATATTTTTAAAATGATATTTTTTTAAAAAAACGAAGCTATACATTTCTTTAATTTTTCTTTTTATTTATTTATATCCTTATTATAGAAAACACACACATTTAAGGAATTCAAAACTTTAATAAAATGTTAGAATTTAAAGAACACTTTACGTCGAAAATGTAAGCGGACAAAACTAAAACACTCCCGATTTAAGGTACCAAAAACTGTTAAAATCAATATTCCATTGCGTATCCTTCATTCTGGATAACACATACAGACATCTTGGGGCATAAGGACATTAAATTATTAAAGAATTTAGGCGAAAATTTTAATTGTTGTTTTTCCGTTGAGGTGAGTGTAATGCAACGCAATAAGTACTCAAGTGAATTTAAATTTAGAATTCTTCATGATTGGACGGCTGGCTTATCAAGACATCAATTCAATTTTTTTTTTGGAACTTTAAATCGGGGGTGTTTTAGTTTTGTCCGCTTATATTTGCTACTTAAAATGTTTTTTGAATTTTAACTTTTTTATTAAATTCTGAATTCCTTAAGCTTGTGTTTTTCGCTGATGAAGATATAAATAAATAAAAACAAGTAAAAAGTCGTTAAGTTCGGCCACAGGTATTCTTAACTAAAATGAAACAATTAGTTTCTTTTCCTGTCCACAATTTTAGGTGCAAAATTTGTTCGACCACGGATACCCCAAATGTCTAAATGATATAATTTAATCTAAAACATCTGTTCCTTCAGGTGGTACACATATATGGGGGCTATATCAAAGGGTGGCCCTATATTGGAAATTTTTGGTGGTAAAGGTTTGTGACAGCAGGAAATAGCATGTCAAATTACGGGTAGTTCCGTCAAACAATGTAGCCAAAACCAACAAAATACCAAAAATCGGGAAGTGACTGCAGAGAACATCAAATGTCTAATTTCGGGTAGTTCTGACAAAAAATGCATCCAAAACACTGAAAACACCAAAAATCGGGAGGTATTGTTATATGGGGCCTATACCTATAACCTATATTGACAACCTTTGATTAAATTGGACCAATACCAAAAAATAGAATTATATTGAAAAATTTTAGTGAGAACGTTTTCTGACCACTGGGAATCTCAAATGTCAAATATCGGGTAGTTCCGCCAACCAATGTAGCTAAAACACTTAAAATACCGAAAATCGGGAGGTAACGTTATATGGGGCTATACCAAAACATGGACCTATGTTGACGATTTTTGGTGAAGAAGTTTTGTGACCACTGAAAACCTCGAAAAGTCAACTTACAGCTACTTCGGTTAAAACTTGTGACTAAAATCCTCAAAATGCCGAAATACGGAAAGTACCGTTATGCGGGGTGTTCAAAATACTTTGAACAGATTTTCAAATTTTCTATTGATTTGATAATGGAAGTGTTTTAAGATAAGAGTTGAAGATCCCCCATGCAGTGGTAGCTGGTATCGATAGTGGTATGTGTGTGCGCTCTGCACTTAAGATTTTATGGCACATGCGTTGTGGGAAAACTCTTCAACTATGAAATGTTTGTAATTTTAGAACATAGAGTTTAGTGATAAGAATTGTAATGTAAGAGTAGCCTAAGAAATATTTTGTATTGATACAGTTAAGCAAAATATTATTGAAATATATCAGTGACTTACAACCACTCATTGTGTTAAGACGTCTTCGTCCTTCATTTTTTACAGACAAGCTGCGGCTGTTTGCTGGATGCTGTGGCATCAAATTTATATTTCACGGGGGCTATAACAAACCATGGACATATGCTGACGATTTTTGGTGGAGAAGTTTCGTGACCAGTGAGAACCTTAAATGCCAAATTACACCTAGTTCGGCTAAAAATTGTGGCTTAGATCCTCAAAATACGGAAAATCGGGAGGTACTGTTACATGGGTCCTGTACAGTGTTGCCGAATTTGCTGATTTATCGTCATTTTGACGATTTTTTGGCCCAAAATTGAAAAATGACGATTTGACGATTTTATGGTCCAAAATGACGATTTTTCACCTAATCCAGAAATACATGAAATAAAAGACGATAACTACATTTTGACCAAAGTTTCACGAAAGATTTTAAGGAAAGCAATGTTCCAAACTAGATTTTTGAGCTTTTTAATGTTTTATAGCAATTTCCAGACGGATTGGCTATATTTAGGCACATATCTGGCATATCTAGGCACAGGTATTTCATAGTTTTTGCCCCACATTCAAATTACATGAGCTGAAAGTTTTCGTTTAGTTTTGGTAATGGATGAAAATCTTCCTTAAAAAGTTTTCGAGATAAAATATTACTTATACATATTTTGTTATAAAAAATATGAGTCCAGCTCTATTAACTTCCTACAAATGCCCTCTTTAAGCTGTCAGCCAGTTTTGAATGAAAATTTTTATCGATTTTCGACTGACCAACAACCAAAATGTACGTGTACGGGCAAATATGGACAGTCACACTATCAAGCAAGCGATATTTGAGCTGAGCTACCATTTAAAATGGCAATGTGTACCCAGCTTTACCATACTACATTGCTTCAAACTCGATAACCATAGGGAAACTATCATCTTCTGAAAGCTGTTTTTATTGCAGTATTTAAGTGATATTGGGTTAGATTTATTGCTGTGGATTGTATATCTTATGTTGTCAGTCTCATTCACAAAAATAGCAGCGAAAAATCGCATTAAACGGTAACCAAACCGAGTTTTGGACCATGTTGACGATTTTTTGACGATTTTTCAAATATTGTTGACGATTTGACGATTTTTTGACGATTTCTGATCAAAAACTGTCGGCAACGCTGGTCCTGTATCAAACCATGGACCTATGTTGACAATTTTTAGTGGAAAGTTGCGTGACCACAGACAACCCCAAATGTCAAATTGCAACTAATTCGGTTAAAAATTGTGGTTAAAATCCTCTAAATAACGAAAATCGGGAGGTATATATGGCTGCTATACCAAAACATGGACCTATATCCACAATTTTTGGAATATACATTTTCTGGTCACTAGGAACTCTAAATGTCAAATTATAGCTAATTCCGTCTGAAAATGTGGCTAAAAACGTTAAAAAATATCTGAAATTGGGTAGTACCGTTATACTGGGCGTGGACCGATATAGCTCATCATAGACCTGCCTGTAAACAAATGACGCATCTTTCCAACATTTCAGCGTTCTATCTCCATTGTTGTGGTTGCTAGAGTGATTACAACAGACGGACGGACATGCATAGATCGACTTGGAATTTTACCCTGATTAAGAATATATATGATATTGATATAGCCCATCTTCGAACATAAAGCCCATCTTTCGAAGTTCAGACCAAACACATGGGCACAAAATTTCGGCCCTCTATCTAATTCGGAAGATAACGTAATTACAACAGACGGGTGGAATGACGGCCGGTAATGGCTAAATCGACTTAGAATTTTACGCTGATCAAGACTATATATACTTTATCTGTCGAAAATGATTATTTCGATGAGTTACAAACGGAATTACATATACCCTCCATATTATGGACGTTTCCATTATAATTCTGAATTTTGACATTGGTAAACTTAAAAGTGAACTGAAAGCAGCTGAAATTGTAGGGTATTATATTGTTCCTCATTTTAAGTCATTGTTTATTGGGCTTTAAAGTAACGAAAAAGGTATTCCAACATAAGCTTGTATAATCTATTATAGGAACACATGTATGTAAATTACATACGAAAGTGGTCCTTGGTGACCATTGGTTGTAATAATGTTTGTATAGAAACATATACATACACAAAAAAAGAAAGATACTACACTATCAAATGTGTTGTTACCTCTGAGTAGATGTGGTTGGGACTTTAAACGGAAATAACTACAACTGCAAAACATTACAAAACACAACAGCAAATGAAAATGAAAACACATTAACAATAAATAAAAATTTCACTTTTGTTTTTGTTCGACTTCATTTTCGGCATGCCACACATTTCATTTGTGGTGGGCGTATGCATCTCCTTCTGTGTCGTCTCCTCACTTTTGGTATCTCCCTACTCGGAAGATAGTTCGTTTCTTGCACTACGCATTATGAGTTAAAGATCTGTTGACTGAATGTATTGTTGTTGCTGCTGCTGCTGTTCTTGGATGGGGAACGAGGTTCACTGGTGGTCATATATAATATTTAAATATTAAATAGTGTCTGCAATTGTTGAGTGTCACAACACAGCGGTGACCAACTGTGGTCTGTTGCTTCGGAACGTTACGTCTGTCTGACTGGCCGGACCAAGTTATTTGGTTGACATGTCTCAAGTGTGTCCCCTCCATAGAATACAAAATACAGATTTTGTCGGGCCCAAATGTAAAAAATTAGCAAACAGTAAAGTGTGTGGCTGACGACGACTGACTGCTCGTTTGCCTGACTCAGAGTAAATTGTTCTGAAAAAATAAAAACATTTACATCCTAACATGTGCTTATTATTATTTATGTTTTTCTGTGTGAGTGTGGACGGAGGATGATGCAAACAAGGCACAACATCGTTACCTCGGCTATTTTGGTAAATGCCTCCTCCAGTTTGTTTTTGTTGTTATTTTCCTACGAAGAGTGGCATGAATGCAAGTTGGTTTGTTTTGTTGTAAGGTGTCCATTTTATTCTTGTGTTGGCTTAATTTGTCTTCTCTTCACGTTAGCAGCTGCCTTAGTAGCTGTGTAGCAGTAGCCGAAATTGTAGTTTCAGTTGATTTTGTTTATAGTAGGCACTTTTGTTGTTCCTGTTGTTGCCACTGTTGCTGGTCATTGCGGTGCACTGAGTTGAGTGGGAACATTTGTTGCTCAGTACGGATATTTACGTCCCATTCTTTGGTTGGCGGACTGCTGTTGTAGTATAATTTGGCCTCCTTTATTTCCATGTTGTTGTTGTTGCTTTTTTGGTTGCTGGTGAAATATTTTTAGTGCTTGACACTTATTGTATTTAATTAAAAGTAAATTTTTTACTTTTTACACTCGTCGATTGGTTTTTTTTCGTTCTTTAATATTTACATATATTTACAAGTATTCTCCACACAATATATACATATTTCATTTTTTGTTTTATTTAAATGTTGCATATTGGTCTTGGTGCTGGATGGCGTTGGTACTGCTGCTACTGGTGTTTGGCGATGGCGGCCTTATGTTATTTTGGTCATTTGTTTTCATATCTTTGCTCTTACTGTCTGCCAATTTGTCCATAGTCGTGGACATTTCAGAAGTCGCTAGTAACCACAAATATGTGAAAAATAGTATATGTCGTCCTCACTTACACATCTAGAGAAAATATCACGAGTTTATTTCCGCTCACATACACTTACATACATGTGCAGAGTTTAGGTAGGGTTTTCGACGAAAAATTATATACTTATATAACTTCTGTAGAATTTCGAAAGTGAGCCCCTTGTAAAAAATTAACTTTAACGTTTTCACAAAATATTCCAAAATGGTAATGAAAAGATATTGGAAATACAAAATTGTTGCCATAGGAAATATAAGAAACTTACATAAAAAATGAAGCCCCCATTGAACAGTATTGTTCAATAAAAAAATAATTAAAACAATTAAGTTTCACTGTCTTATTTATAAATGCATTTAAAACTAGAAAATAATTTGTCGCTTAGCGTCAATAAACATATTCTTCCTCATGATTGAACCTCCCAAATAAAACGCTTGCCGTTTACTTTTGTCTATAACCAAATTATAGTCAATTTAAGCTGAAAATGTAGATAAAAACTTTAAATTTCCTGAAATCGGGTGGTACCGCTATATGGGGGACGCATATTGGTTTTGGTTACATATTCATGTATTGTCTTCCAAATCTGAAAAGTTTTCAAAGTTTCAGTTCGAGTGGTCAACTGCAAGTGTTAAAATTGAATTACTAGATTTGAACTAAATAAGGTTGTACCGCTATATGGGGGCTATTGGAAAAAATGGACCCTTTATTGGTTTCTGGTTTCATATTCATGTATGAAAAAAAATTTTAAATTTTACGACTTCAGATTTTTTGTGTAAATGAAAAACCATAATACAAAAAATTTGTCTTTTTAAGTTAAATTCACTCCCAAAACATAGCAATAATTTAAGTACCTGCTATAAACTTCTAAAATCCGCATTTTTTAGAATTTTTAGACTATAGGTTAGTTTAGGTTTAAGGATGCGCAGCCATATAATAATATAGGTGACTGCTTCCATCGTATACCATTGTGTTAATCCTAGGTAGGTTTAAGATGGTGATATGGTAAAGATGATGATAGATTTTTAAGATTTATAGTGATTTATGAGTTTGTGAATATTGCTCGTTGGGTTTAGGATGAAGAAGATATTTCCAGAGTATGCCCGTGTTGTTGATCGATGATTTTGCTGAAAATCAATACAAAGGATATTTAGTAGCTATGTACCTTTGCCGAGCCATACATGACAGTTCCAACAATTGATAGGTCGATAGACTTAGAGCCACCTCAATCTAGTTCATCTGCTAATTCGTTTCTCATGATATTACTATGCGGAACACAACAAAGTTTAACGATATTGCATATATCGTGTAGAACTTTCCTGCAATCAAAAATAGCTATAGAATTTATGGTACGGGAGTTGAGAGCCTTAAAGGCCGCTTGATAAGATTGCCTTCAAGCGCTTTCACCAATTCTGTTGCTTTTCTGATGGCAAGAATATCTGCCTGAAAGACGCAGTAAACGCCTGCCTGCCGTCTGTTTGTATTGCCAGACCGTCCTGGGGATAACTACTTTTAGCCCATGTGTCCCTACTAGGAAAAATAATGGCCAAGGAATCACACCTTTAGGCGGTGGACATTTAATCACTTACGCAACACAAAGTAAAATTCATCACGATCCTGACAATCGGAGCCTAAAAGTCCTCCCCGCAGCCTAAAACAGGATTAAGATGTCCAAAGGTTGGAGGGCCAGGATTGCGCTTAATGCGGCTTGTGAAGTGCTTTAAATTGAGCCGTTAATCAGTATTGACGCAGTCCTTTGCACACTTGATAGTTTGGATAGTAACGTTTTATTCCCAAGTGATTCCCAAAATTTTCCCAATTGAGTTCTTGCTGGTGTACAGGGCAATAAGTCCCTTCTTCATGCACTCCTCAATATTCCTTTTTTAGTGGTTTAGGTATTTTTTTTTAATTTTTGTTTTTTTTTTTTTTTAACAATATTTTGCATTTCTAATGATTCTTATTACTGAAAAAACAACTATACGCCACCCATTATCAATTGTTAATTTGAATATGAATTCCCTCGAAATATGTGTACTCGCAAATTTAATTGAAGTTCCATATAACTTCTCATACTTCGCACTGTACAGTTAGAGGAGGGGTTTCCTCAACAATTCAAATAAAAATTTGTTGATATTTTAACATCTTTCTGTACTTATTTTGCCACTTATGACATATTTTATTAAATTGTTTACAAATATAACAAAATATTTATTTTTAAATCCATTCCCAAAATGTCAAAATTTTTCTATCTGAATTTTTTAAATCTGTTAACAAATGACTAAGTTTTAGTGGTTTAGGTGTTTTTTTATTTTTGTTTTTTTTTTAACAATATTTTGCATTTTTTAACGTTGTAGCCCATGAAGAGTATGATTCTTATTACTGAAAAACAATTATACGCCACCCATTACCAATTGCCAATTTGAATATGAATTCCCTCGAACTATCTGTACTCGCAAATTTAATTGAAGTTCTTGGGGGTTCGGAAAAAATCAAATAAGTCGACTAATGATATTGGTTCGTTCCAGAAAATTTTTAGTAAAAATTAATAAAGAAATAATATGTTTGGTAGTGAATAAAATAACGTCGAAAATCAGCAAAAAATTTTAAATTTTGTGGTATATAAAATAGTATAAAGCCAAAGTATGTATATCGTCACCTGAAATGCCCAAAGACGTAATCCTCATCATAACCCTTTGAGGGTTACGTCTTTAGGCATTTCAGGTGACTATATATTATTTAAAATTGATCTAAGTAAAGCTCGAGATTTTATTATTTGTGTTAATTTTAATTTTCCGAAAACTTGAGTTTTAGGTGCCAATGTAAAATAGTATGGATTATATACACTTCGATATGACCTAATAATCAAATCATGTTCATTCTTAATTTTTTTCTATAAGCGTATATGTAGATACATACATACATATGTATGTATGTTTGTACAAATGGATGGGCACAATCATATTTACTTGTCCACCACATACTGCTGTCACAGCTAGCCATCGTTGTGCTGTTCACTTATAGTACTTGTCTGTTAAAATAAATGTTATTTTTCTAGCAGTCACCACCTCCTCCATATTTTGCACTCGTTTTGTCAAATTATTTTATTGTCAAATTGCATTCATTGTTCATACACAATGTTCGGCGACAATCCAAATATTACAAACATATGTACATACGAGTATGTACGTATATGTACATGCAGGCCTTGTGTTGGTGTGACAGTGCAATTGTAAATATATGATATTTTGTTCCTTTTGACTACACATATGTTGTCTACATACTCACACAGACACATTTACATGCTCACATTTGTATATCATAGGAATGAATAGTATTTTGGTCCATTTCTCCCAATAACTCAACAATAATTCATAGTCAAAAAGAGAGTGACTTTTTACTTACATACATATATACACATCAGGGACGTAGCCAGGATTTCATTTCGGGGGGGCCCACCTGACCAAAATTTTGAAAGTTCGTGTTAGCGAAAATTTCGTATTTAGCAAAGATGTAAACCTTATTTTAGACTTATTTTACTGATGAAATAATTTGCAGTACTATTTTTTAATTCAAATGGCGTAAGACTTCTTGGCCAATTTTATCTTGTTTTTAGAACTTTTTGACAATATGTCACAGTTAATATATGTTCACAACAATGAATATATTAATAATCCCATATATTTTTGAAATTCAGTGATATCATTTCGGTAAGACCAAAAGAAAGCGAATACAATCGGAAAACCTTAGAAATATAATAACATTTAACTTTCAAATCTCGTAACATTATAATTTTCAAATATATGCAAAAATCCGATGTCTACTTATCACAAAGAATTTCTGAAGGCCGAGAACTAATGCTGAGCAATAGTTAGTCTTTCCATCAAGCACATAATCGTGGTTATGTAAATGACAAATTCTGTCGCCAAAACATGCATCTGTCAATAGACTAATTTTGGCGTCCAATCGTCGGACTTCACTTATAGAAAATCTATCCTGGATCTTCTCATAAATTGATCAGGAATAAGGGAAACTCTGAAATCCAGTCTTAAATTCTTTTAAAATGAAATTATATCGCCCAATCTAAGGTCTACACCTGTATACATTCTTTTAGCAAAAATCCATAAACACAATTTTTCCCAATCTACATTTTTTATACTCTCAGCCTTTAGCCAAAATGTGCCTCATCGAAATAATGGCTTTAGGGCCAAAGTGGGTTTGGAAGAAATCTGCTTCAGAAAACTTGGAGTCGACTTAGCTATGTTTCGTCTGGGTAGCTGCCTGGAGAGCACGATAATTCTCAAACAGATCAACTGATTCTGTCCAAATTTTGGCCTTTGTAATATTTTGATCAACTTCGAAGATGGGCCATATCGATCTTCTCTTTCGGCAATCTTCCGCAGAGTATTTCAAAAATGTTCAGCGAAGTGCAGTTTAAGACCTCCCTGGATAAGCTGTGTAAGCTTAAGACCTCAATGGTTATGGCTTCACTTCCTTAATGCTTATAATTTAGTTATAAGTAAAAATATGAAATAAATAAAAAGAACTCTCTGGAAACGCTTTGCTTTTTTGCAACAAGTGTTCTCGGGGCCCCTTTACTACAGTACAAGTTTTTCAGAGGCAAGTCTATACTTCCAGAGAAAATGGCCCGAAAGCTGTAAAGAACACCTAAGGCAAACATGTGTAGTGGCTAGTGCGTACGACAACTTTCGAACCGGATACTGCGTTGGTCCAAACTTTATTTATCGCATTCATTCAGCGAGCCTTATATATACAAAATTCGAAGATGGTGCTTTTCGGTCTACTTCTTCTGGTATTTTTCCCCCAAATTTCAAGAATTTTAGCTAAAATTGTATGCGCGAGTTTTCTTGAACGGAGCAACAGATTTGGTCCAATCTTTGGATTTAGTAATATTTTTTCCAAATTTGGTTTTTGCTCAAAAATGGGCCATACTGAGGTACCTTCCTCACAAACCTTCAAAATAGTTGTTTAAGTGTAGTTTAAGGTCTATTTGAGGATCTTTAGACATTTTTACTGAAGGTATTCCTTGTGTTTAGAGCGGTATTATGTTTTTCGTGGGAAAGTCCATACTGAAATGACTGGTGTGCGCAATATCTTTTAAAAGGAATGACTCTAAAAATAAGATCTACTCCCAAAATGAACTATGTCGGTCCGGTCCATTTCTCCATACCTCCTCTGCAACACTTGTGATCAATGATACTTTGTTATTTTGTTTGCAAGTTCATACGTACGAAAATGGCTACAAATTTCTGAAAATAGTTTTTGGGTTTAAGGATTTTGACAGTGTAGCCGCTTATCCAACTTGTCTATAGATGAAAGTTTCAATTCACACATGCTCAGGGTATATTCCTGTCCGCAAAGTCGATTGGTACTTGTTGAGATTTTAGAGAAGAAGAGCCTGTTTCCGATCAGTTTTTAGATTTCGTTTGTCGTCACAAAGTCCTTTACCGAAGGAGGAAAAATTAATATTTCTAGAAATGTACATCCATTGAAAGTACTTCCCAAAATACAATTGCTGTGGGATTCTATGACGTTTTCTTCTGCTTCTATTCAAAGAGTAATCGACAAAAAAAATCACTGAAGATGAAATTCATTGTAATTTTGAAATATTGGATATAATATGTAATAAATCAATATATATATAAAGTAGAAAAATGTTTGTACGTTTGTTTGAAGTTTATGGACTCAAAAACCGCTGAACTGATCTTCCTGAAATTTTCAGAGTATATCACTACATGGCCTGAAAGTAACATAGGCTATAAATATTTCAGAATCGGAGGTACCTCCAAAAATTTAGATTTTTTATGGAAACATCTATAGAATGGTAACAGATAATGTCTCCAAATTTTGGATGCGTGCAGGAATTTGGTCTAGAAATAAATTTTCCAAATTATATTGAAATCGATTCAGATTTGGATATAGGTCCCATATATATTTTCGTCCGATTTCATGTATTTGACGCACCAAACACGCTTTGTATACCCGATTTTAGTGAAAGTTGGAATGAGTGACGAAAATTGGACTACAAATAAATTTGTCAAAATATATTTTACTTTATTCGGGGTAGCGAAGCGCACCGGGTTCAGCTAGTAAAATATAAACACTGACCTCAAGCTCAATAATCTTGATTTTATTAACATTCCAAAAGTCGAACAAAACATACAAATTCGACAGAAAAATCCTTTTGTCCAATAGACATTTACGACACTGCGGTGGAACAGAAATGATATCATAAAAAATGGTTGATATAGTTTTTTTATTGCAAATTTCAAACATAATAAAGAATTTGTAATTGTTATGAATTTCAAAATAGTTCATTATAAAAACGTGTTAGAGAAAATATACTAACACTTAAAACCACAAAGATTAAGCAACGGTTTTATCTTTTATTGTTGAATTACTCTTCAAAAACAAAATATCGCAAAAATGTTTATCTGGATGTTGTTTCTAAGCCAAAGTCGTGAACGTTACAAACGTTCAATAAATAAAAATAAACGTTTTGTTCTGAACTCAGTAACACTTACAGTCAGCCTAAAATTGCGATTAAACGCTCAAACAACACCTTAAAACTTAAATGCATAAATTTTCTCAAAAAGCTTAACTTGTTCATTATTTTTATATTTTCAAAAATGTTGGACAATAAGTATTCCAATAATGAAGATAAATAATTCTCTGTAATACTTTCAACTACTTTACATATTTCTTGAACAATTTAAAACAGTTTAAAATGTTACTCAAAAATTAAAACAAATGTGTAACATAAGCTAATATCCTATGGAAATTAAAATCATTTCGGGGGGGCCCGGGCCCCCCCCTGACTACGTCGGTGATACACATGTGTATGTAAGACAAATACATATGCAAATATATTCTGCTTACATATAAATATGTATCTTAGTCTATACCGTAAGGCACAATTGCGGCAAGCAAAGTTGCTAACATAATTATTTACTAAAAACAAGATCTAAATATGAAAATCTATGTCTAAGCAATTGTTATATCAGCAGGTGAAGAGGTTTCATTCAAACCTATTAGACTATTACACAATCTGCAAATTAAATTTGTCATCTGCAATGATTTATTTCCAAATCTCCAGAGATAAACAAGTGTATCATTCTTTTTTGCGTATTTAGTGTAGGTTTTTATATACTCTTTATTTGATCTTTGCACATTTCGTCTAGAGCCATTACACAAAATTCGAATCACTCTAATATAAGACCATTCAATATGCGTAAATTGGTGCTACACATTCTGCTGCCCAACAATTGTCGCATGGACACACAAATGAAAGCACTCAATAAATAAATGAATAACAAATATATGTATGTATATTTAAATTATTGCCAACAATGTAAAAAATCTCAGGTGAAAAAAATGCCGATAATTTCTGATATTGGATTTAAAATAATATCTATGGATTTCCATAACCACTTTCGGCTATTAGTATAGATCCAGATGTTGAGTGCAGATGTCTGCAGAATATCAGTGTGTGTGAGTGTGTTTGGTTTGGGCATTTACAAACAACAAACAAATCGGTGGCTTTAAGCCCTTGTGGCATAACAAATCGTAAAAGTGTCATACTGCCTACTATGGCTTTAGCTTAGTAAAGACCAACAATGAAATGTGTGCTGGATTTCAGGCAAAGCAATGAAAACAAAAGTCGTATTGCCATCTAGATTCAGAGCCAAATGACATATCGTCGGTGTCATGCTTAAGTGTTCCATACGCCATTTGCCTGATTCGAGAAAAACTCAAGTTAATGTTTAAGGCCATACAGGATAAAAATGGTGCAATAATCCAATACTTTAAGAGCTCAGTTCTACTTAACTAAACTCATAGAATATATCAGTAGTTTATTTTAGTCAAATATCTGTGATAGTCTAGAAGTTATGGCAAATTTTTATAATTGCAAAAAGTTGCTGAATTGTTCCATGGAATCTTTTTTTCATGTTTTTGGCAGTTTGTATCACATGGAACACGTTTTGTCACATTTCAACCAAAACACTTTTTATCAATCGTGTTCCACCTCCCTTATATGAAGCGCTACTGTGGAGTTTAACAATCAGGACTTTAAATGAAACATTTATTTTTCTCATATAAATACAATAAGGACCATTATTATAGGTTTCCTTCACATTTATTTAAGGGATTTCCTCCACTTATCACTATTTTTTTGTTGTAAAAATTTCGATCGGACAAAACGAATTGATATTTTGCATTTCTAAGGTAACTTAAAACATTTAAACGCGATTTTCTTATAATACCATTTTTGTAGTCAGTTAGCTTCAAGCCGAATGGACGGTTTTGCGTATATTTTTGTAGACTTACATCAACATTTTCTCTTTAAACAAGGGATTTTTTGTCAAAACGTTTGATACATTTTCGTTTTCATATAACAATGCAATATTCAAAAATATTTGGATTTAGAAACTATTATTCTTCAGTTTTTAAATCAAGTCCTTTAAAACAATTTGTTCCATACGCCACACTTTTCCGTAACTTGGCAAAAATGGGCAATTTTTTGTTCCAAACGCCATCATTTTTGGTGCGGAACAATTCGTTTTTGTCTCTTTTTGTTCCATACGCCAAACGAAATGGATATGGAACTAAAAAGTTCAAAGTTGTTTTGTTCCATACGCCAGGCTTTATGGATATGGAACAAAACGACAAGATTTTTTGGGTCACAAAGCGGATATGGAACATACTGGCATCTGAATATCTCAGAAACTATAAGAGATAGAGAAAAACCGACCAAAAAATCTGAAAGAGCATGGTTCAAAACCTTCTAAGGTACCTTTATTTCAAAATGTCAAAAAATGGCGTATGGAATACTTAAGCATGACACCGACGATATGACCATTGTCGATAGGGGCCATTCAGTTGAAAATATATACATATACATGTGTGTATGCACCCCTAGCCACTGACACCATGACGGATGATGTCTCCGATTTAATATTTTCCAGGCAAAAGACTGCTGTGGAATTTTGGCAAATACTTTAAATCATAATTTAATAATTCGACCCATAAAAAAACGTGGTTAATTTTTCATATACAAAATCCACACAATAATAAATAATGTTTTCTGAAAATTAAAAAATCAAAAATAAAATCCAAATAAAAGCGAAACAGTTGTTAATTGTAACAAGAAAATAATTTCATAAAGTGAAAACAAATGTTGTTGGTAATAGTTTACAACACAAATTGACATTTTGGAAAAGTGTGCCTTGTCATCAACTTGCATAATTCGCCCACACTTTTCTTAATGCAATTTCTGTCTAAAACATTTAAATAATTATGCTTAAAGGAGAATGCAAAGAAGAGGCACGCATAATAATTACAACAAAAACAAAAAACCGACAAATTTAGCTCACACAAAACATTTATTATCGACTAAATACCTTTAAGAAATTGAAAGTGACAACCAGACTTGTATGAGAACGCTGCACAAATTGCACACGCAATGGTTCTTTGAAATTAACAAGTCACATTTCATACAAAACAAAATAATTTGTAGGAGAAAAATTATATTAGAAAAAAATAGACATAAATTTGGTGACAATTATGTGTGAAGATAAATGAAGTACAGCTACATACATATGTACACTAGGGTTATGACTTTTCAACACTTTTTCTCAAAAATGATTTCCTGTTGCACGAATGAATAAACTTAAGCCTACTAATAACTTTTATTCCATTCAAATATTTAGAAAGGTCATGTACATTTTTATGATGTTATGATGTTATATATCTGCAGTGACTTCTAAAAATTGTCCATAATTCTGATAAAATCAAATTTAAAAATCATTTTGTGCGTGAGGTTTTTTCACCGATTCACCTTATAAGTAAGATTTCTTGTAATATTATTTAGAAACACTTCACGCTATGATACAGGGATTTGAGGTTGTAAAAAGTCATAACCCTAATGTACACTCATACCGCAGACAGTTAGCCAACTAAATGCTTGAAAACAAAAAATATTTCAAAACTTTTTAAAAACTGAATTTCTTTTTATTATTACACATAAATAACAAAATTCATATATGAATAATAAATAAAATAATAAAAAAATTGCATTTGAAAAATGAAAAGTTAGATGATAGCGAAGCCGCTCCACAGCCCATATGTTTGAAGAGCCGCTACCAAAGGCGAAACATGTCACATAGTGGTGGTTGTGTGGGTTCGAATATTCGGCTTTCCTTTAAACTCGACTCTAACGAGAAATTAATTAAATTAAAAATAATTTATTTCTATTAAAAAAGTACCTAACAAGTAAAAAAGTGTCAGTCGCTTTGCCGACAGAGATATACCCTCAGCCTGTGTGAACTGAGAAATCTATGGACAGATTGACTACCGGCTAAACCACCGATATACTTTTCCCCAAGAATTTGTGTATTTAAATGGGTTCTCAGTAGAGCTGGCAAAAAATGATGGCACTATCGATAGCATCACATAGCCTTTTTTTAATAGAATATCGATAAGTAGTTTTGTCTATAGATATTATCGGATTAAAAACCCCTAAATTATATTTTTGTATCTTTTTATTAAATAAAATCAATTGTTTTTTTTTTCTCCTTTATATTTCTGTGAAGTACTTGTGCAAAATGTCAACAAAAGCATAGACATTTCCGTCTTTTGTATTTCCAAATTAGTGCTGATGACAAATTAACGATAATATCGATTTTTTGAAATGAAATATCGAAAATATTTAATGTTTGGAATATCGAAAGTTTACCAGCTCTAGTTCTCAGAATTTCAGTTCAGAGAATTTTCACAGCAATAAGTTTTTCTCTAGTCCCATTTCGAGAATTTTCATAGACAGAATATTTTCTCCAATCCAATTTCGCGGTTTCAAGCAAAATCGTGAAAACCTAAAAGAACCCTAAAAATGTGAACTTTGACCGCGATTTATTTAAAAGGCGCTCCGGCGATTTTTGTTTTTTTTTTTTTTCTCATATATGAACATTATAGTTTCAGATCCACAAAAACTTCCCAGGTGTAAACTCCTTTCATTTAAAGTTGGTTCAAGAGCACCGTGAGGAAATTTAGAACCATTACTTGATGAGGCACATTTCCAGGAAGTGTATACACACTCGTTAGCCTAAAGTCGAAAGTTTTGAACTTTAGAGGGAGTGGTACCCAACGGAGTGGACCGATATCTATTTTTCAACTTTATCTAAGATTCGCAGAAATATTACCATATGCAAACTTTGGACCATCGCTGTTTCCAATTCGAAAGTTGTAGTAAGCACAAGTCACGACACATTATGGCCGAAGGGGCTTTTTACAGTTTTCGGGCCATTTTATCCGGAAGAAAGGACGTACCCTCGAAAATACTTGTATCGTGGTCAAATACAAGTTGCTTCAAAAAGAATCAATGCGATTCGAGAGCAGGCCTTAAACTGAACTTTTCTGAAATTTTGTGTGGGGTTACCCGAAGAAGTAGACCGATGTAGACCATATTCCAACTTGATCTATACCTGCTAAAAATTATAAGATGTGCAAAGTATGGAATAAATCGGTTACTACCTTCGTGAGTCATCGTTATCGTGCGCATAATTTTTGTGAAACATTTTAACGAAAGAGTTGACTGATATGGTCCATCTTCGAACTTGATATAAGTTTGGACAAAATATTGTGGGGGCCAAATTTTGAACCGAAACGCTTGATTCGTTCGAGAATCAGACGGAAGAAGATTGCTAAATCGAATCCAAATTGTCTGAAACGGATTTCGTCCAAACATACTTAGAGTCTAAAAACACATTGAGGCACATTTCGGTCGTATCATTAGCCTAAAGTTTGAGTTTGGTATGAAGATCCCAAAGATAACAGAAAGTAAAACTATTATTATACCCTCAACCATAATATGGGGAGTATAATTAAAGTTGTCATTATGTTTGTAACACATCTAAATATTCGTTGGAGATCCCATAAAGTATATATTTTTGATCAGCATAAAATTCTAAGCCGAAATAGCCATCTCCGTCTGAAATCAAGATACAGCTCGCAATTTTTCAAATAGAGCTTTATAATTTGGTATAAAAGTTTCTTTACTCCTAGGATGACTGGTATTGAAAATGAGCTATATCGGAACACGTTTTAATGTAGGCCCCATAGAACGGGACCTACCGATTTTCGGTATTTTGAAGGTTTTAGCCTCAATATCCCACCGAAATGCCTGAAATTTGGTATTTATTCCTTGTTGGCGGTATGAAAATGTCCACCTGATATTTATTGGTATAGGTCTTTATATATCCCCCATAGAACGGCACTCACGGATTTTCGATATGTTGAAAGTTTTAGCCAGGGTTCAAAACATTATATCTTAACGCCGTTCTTAATTGTTGTACTTCCAATATACACATTTCAGATTTATGTATATCACCAATATTTTTGAAAATTTAACATAGCTGAAGCCAAGGTTTACCCTTTCAGAACACGCGACTTTCGATTGTATGTTATACAAATTAAATATTTTTAGATAAAATGAAATGTTTTTGGATGTGGCAAAAAATATTGGCCTTAAAAGATAATATGTTTAAAAATGGGTAAAAATGGGTTGAAGCCAACATGTCTTTTTTTGTTTTCTGTCGATTTGTGAGTAAACCACACTTCTCTCGGTTTTCCTGTCAAAGTAAAAGTAGAAGCAATCTTAATAAGGATCATCTCACTAATGTATTACTTTTCAAAATTTGAACTGCTTCTACCATTAAATGATGCTGACATTTTGAAGCCAGATTTTAAGTGTTTTTTGAATTTTCTTCTAATTTCGTTCCGCAAACAGGTTTTTCAAAAATTCATATACAGGATTGTAGTACTTGCGATTCTGAGTTATTTGATATATGTGTCGTGAATGTAGCCTACACAGCTTCATAGAAATCTGCATGCAAATACGGACATTTTGTGCGAACATTTTTCTAAAAATCATATTTTACGGGCCTAATTTTTACAATTGTCATTCGAATTCCTCGTACTTGATTGCACATTTTAGTTTTTTACGTTCCGGATCCAATAAATCATTCCCCGTGAAAATCCATCTACTAAAACGCGAGTTACAAGAAATTCCAAAGTAGAAAAATCACCTAAAAATGTTTTTGAAAATACCGCGAATTTTATCACGTTTTCTGCGGTTCGCTTCCACTGCAATGAAACAACTAGTACAGGATCTTCGTTTTAGCGGAAACTGAGATTTGAAAACTTCACTGATAAGGAAGCTACCTTCATTTTATCCCAAAAAATAGTGTGGGATGCTACATCCACGGTTCTTGATTGATCTCCTTGAAATAGATATATATCGATGTAGATTTTCATGGTGGATATTGGAATCGGATGCGGACACAAATTGTATTCAATTTGCGCAAGTAAGCGATATTTTATAGGTTTTTTAGTGCTAAGATGCAGCCGATGCTACATCTTAGCCTCCAAATTAAATTTCGAAAAATATATACAAATTAAAAGATATGGTCTTGCTGTACATGAAAATCACATGCGGACAAAATGATTTTATAATTACGCGATTTACACGTATTTTAAAATGCATATAAATTAAAATGGGTTATGTGACCTCTATTTCCATTTCAGAAGCCTTGAGATATATCCTCAGCAACCCAACTATCTTCCTTAATAGGAAAGCTTTTATATGAATGTCTATAAAGCAAAATCCGTATATTTTAGTGGGAGGTTCAAGCAAAATGAAGGAAGTATTCCTATAGAATTTTCCAAAACTAGCAGACCCCGGTCCGCGTTGCTGGCCCGTCGTAATGAGTTTTAATGACAACTTTTATCGACTTTATGCTTGAAGATTCAAAAATAGGTATTTTCTACCTCACTTCTTCGGTCTATTGTCAAACCGAGAAGGATTTTTTGTCTGTAACCTTTCTTTTCTCTTACGGACTTTGTCGGATTTTTTCGCCAATTTATGCTTTTTAGGATTTATTATCGTCCATGTCCCTGTCTTTATCCTAAATCGATCTAATTTTAAAGGTTAAAAAGTGGTTAAATCGAATTCTTCCGCTTATTGAGACTTTTCATGGCTGATGGACCGTTGAACCTCACCATTCAAGTAAATTTGTAAATATATAGTTTTTCTTGATCGGGGCGCAACCACCGTTGTCTCGAAAACTAATTTGCAACCCGATGCACTCATAAGTTTAGCAAATATAGCGATTATAAAATAATAGGCCCCGAAATTCGTCTACAAATATATAGCATTTTGGACCACGGGACATTCTTGAACATTTTCTGAATATTAGGTTCAGTAGTTTTGGAAAAATAATGTTTTGAAAAGAGTGGGCGTGGTCATCAGTTTTCAAGATATAACATATTAAAAAAAGTAGGCCTGGTCCGGTATTTTGGCTCCAAATATGTACCTAGGGTGCACACAACTTCATTGCCTACCAAAATGTATGCTGAAACCGATATAATCATACATTTATTTGGCTTATATATATCGTTTAACAGAAAGGCATGGGGAAGGTACCCCACCTCTTCCGAAATTCATAATATATACATAACAACGGCAAACATTGAGCTTTTGTCGCAAATTTTATGGAAATCCCTTCAGTAGTATTAGAGTTATGACATATTAATAAAAACAGGCGTGGTCGGAACTATAGGCCCTAAAGAAGTACCTTGATTGTAGATTAATCCGTAAATTTTTAATCCGATATATGCATAATTTTTGCAAATATAACGTTTTTTAAAAATATCGCATAGGGAGGTACCCCGCACCCTCTGGAATTCAATAAAATATGTTACCTGTTTTCGGGGGGCGTGGTAAACTTTTCTTTCCAAAAAACCTAAGTTGGGTTATGACAGCATTTGATTTTTATTCATAAAGGTAAGGCGTTTTTTTCAAATATGCCCCCTTCAAAATTCAAGAAAATATGCCCGTACATTCCCTGACATTTTCAGGAAAATCGGTTCAGTAGTTTTGTAGATGTAACATATTTTAAAAAGTGGGTGTGGTCAAGTCATTTGATCCTAAAAAAGTGGGTAAGGTCTTCCGAAATAGATACATTCGTAATTATTGTAAATATAACATTTTTAAAAAAGTAGGGTATAGGAGAAGTACCCCGCCCCTTCCGAAATTCAACTGAATTTGTAGCCTATTTTAAGCGGGGGCCATCCTTGTACATTCCCTGGCAATTTCAGGAAAATCGGTTCAGTAGTTTTTGTAGAAATGATAAAAATTGAAAAAAGCGGGCGTACATTTTCTTTGCATGAAAAATATCAAAATCGGTCCAGCCGTTCTCAACTGATGCCATGACCAACGAACGACATTTGATTTTTGTTTTTAAAGATTTAAAAGTTTAGACAAATCGAGATTTCCTTGAAAATCCCTTCAGTAGTTTTGTAGATATAACCTAATTTGAAAGTGAGCGTGGTCGAATCTTAAATCCCAAAATAAGTACGTAAGGTTGCAGACACAATCGCCATCGACTCGCAAATAAGTTCCGAAACCGATACATTCGTATTTGTTGCATATATTGCATTTTTACAAAAATAGGGCATAGGGGGGAAGTACCCGCCCGATCCGAAAGTCAAAAAATATGTAGCCTATTTTTATCGGGGACCAACCCTGTACATTCGCTGAAAGTTTCAGGAAAATCGATTCAGTAGTTTCGTAGATATAACATATTTAAAAAAGTGGGCGTTGTCCAGTCTTAATGCCCCAAATAAGCACGTAAGGTCGGAGACACAATCGCCATTGACTCGAAAATTAATTTTCAAAGCGATACGTTTGTAATTGTTGCAAATATTGCATTTTTACAAAAATAGGGCATAGGGGAGGTACCCCGCCCGATCCGAAATTCAACCAAATGTGTAGCCTATTTCAACAGGGGGCCATCACTCTACGTTCCCTGAAAATTTCAGGAAAATCTGTTAAGTAGTTTCGTAGATATAACATATTTATAAAAGTGGGCGGAAAAGTGGGCGTGGCCAATTTTTCTTTGCATAAAAACCTAAACTGAACTATGACTAACATTTCCACAAAAAATTATCCAAATCGCTCCAGCAGTTTTCAACTGATTCAATTACCAACAAACGACAATTGAGTTTTATATATAAAGATTTTATACTACATAATGAATGTGAAAAAATATTGTTTCAAAAAAAAAAATCATTTTTTAACCAAAATATGTGTTTATTTTGGCTGTGACGTCGAAACTAAAATACCAATCTATATGATTTTAGTCTCATTTGATTCGCCGTGAAGTTTTGCTTCCATACGAATTTTTTCGTAATTTTACAGCGGGTAAATGGAACATTATTTTGAAAATAGTTGACTTACATTCAATAATTTATCAATTTATTATATATTTCGCGAGTACTGAGTAATATTTAACAAATATTATGCAATCTACTAACTCAAGCCACTTCCAGATTACTTTTTAGTAGCAATTGCTCGCGGTAAAATAATTAGCGTTTTTATAATAATTTTTTCTTTAAAACGAAAATAAAACCGCCATAACTTTTGTCCGCATCAACAAAAAACTGGCTCGCAAGCGGATTCGAGCTGGGACTTTGTTTCTTAACCTATGTACCAAAAATCTTTGATGTAGCGCAAAAAAAATGTAACATTTTTTTTGAAATGGAATATGAAATATTTGACAACATTTGTGATATAACTTTCCGTTAGAAATTTGTCAGTATACATATGTAGGTTCATGTCTTTATATAGCCCCATAGAACCATACCTTGGCCTCAATATCCCACCGAAATGGTTGAAATTTGGTATTTAGTCTTTGATGGGGTTATAAAACTTTCCATCAGAAATGTGTCGGTATAGGTCTTTATATACCTCCCGATTTTCGGTATTTTGAAGGTTTTAGACTAAATATCCCACTAAAATGGCTGAAATTTGGTTGAGTTGTATAAAACTTTCCATCTGAAATTTGTTGGTATAGGTCCACGTCTTCATATAGCTCCCATAGAACGATACCTCCTAATTTTCGGTACTTTGAAGGTTGTGGCCTCAATACCCCCGCGGAATTGCTGAAATTTGGTATTTAGTCTTCGTTTGCGGTATAAAATTTTCCACCTGAAATTTGTCGGTATAGGTCCACGTCTTCATATAGTCCCCATAGAAGGGTAATTACCGATTTTCGGTATTCTGAAGCTTGTGTCCAAAAGAAATTTGTCGGTATACATAGGTCCCCCATTTTTCTGTAATTTTCAACAAATAGTATGTATAGTCCCCATAGAACGGCACCCATGGATTTTCGAAATGTTGAAAGTTTTAGCCGAGGTACCAAACATTAAATCTTAACGTCGTTCTTACTTGTTGTACTTCCAATTTTCACATTCAGATCTAAGCCGTACGTACCAGTCGAAATAGACATGCGTATAGAGGGAAAATATCAGAAATTTCTACAAAGCTGAATTTCGGTGGAAAGAGTTTGCCATTAGAAGCAATATCCAAAAAGTTCCAATCGATTCCCTCTGTGCAAAAAAAGTATTTTCGGGTTTAAAGGTAAAATTTTAAGGGCTTTTTAGGTTTACGGAATTTGTCTAAATTAAAATAAAGTTTTCAATGGCACAACAAGATGACATTGTTCAGAATGGAAATGTTCTGCAAAACTTTATATGTCATTAGAAAGCTATTAAGGTTGTCAATCAGACAAAACTAGCAAACCAGCAAAAATTGGAATCCGTTAGTCATTATGTAACCCTTTACAAAGTAATGTAAGCAAAAATAACTACTTATATTACTCCTTACTAAGTTATGAATACAGAGCGTGTGTATCCGACTACAAATCCTAGGGTTGTGTGTTCAACGCTCACCGTTGGCCGGGTACTCTTTGTTAACAACACAAAGAACAGTTGATGGTGCACTTGTAAGCTTTTAAATAACCCTTAATGTTCGTACGCGTGGCCTAGTGTGTGTTCGGCTACAAATCAGAAGTTCGTGTGTTCAAATCCAGCAAAGAGCGAAATAAAATAAAAATATGAAGTGTTTTGAAATTGAAAACAAATTCCACCTCAACTGTAGGCCTATTCTGTAACTTTTAAAAACTATCGACATTGTTTAAATTTCTGTTGTTTTTGTAACAACAATAAAACAAACAAATGAAATTGTTGTAAAATAAACAATGAGTAAAGTTGTTAAAAAGTTACAGAATAGGTCCCCTGTTCTAAAAATAGAAAAATATTTTTTTAGCTTATAGCTTATTTTTCAACTTCCAGTGACCATAGAATAACTAATTATTCTAGTGGTCATAGAATAACTAGTAATTCAGTGCGATATAATGGGTTAGTAGGGGGGTTTTGAAAGTAGTTATGACTACCAAAAAGTACTATAAACCCATTATTTAGTAAGGATTTTTTGGCTGGGATTATACATTTTATGTGGTTACGTTGCTGCGTTGAAATAGCATGATCAAGATATGTGGATATCATTCATCATTATATCAGTTTGTGTATGTATTTTCGATAGAAACTTCTTGCTCGCTTAAAATTTCAGCTTAATTTGTTGTATTCTTGTTTTTTTATGTCGTTGGTTGTCCGGAGCCCTTAACCGAATGACGTTTCAATTATGCCAAAAGTAAAACAAGACATCATTCATTTTAAAAGTCGGATGTTTACTTTAAAGCGTCTGCTACGGTTCGCCTCAATGACAACGTTAATGTTTTGCAAAGTGTCTGTAAACACATTAAAGCTACTTACAATGGATTTAAATTAATAAAATGAAAAAAATAAAACAAGTTTTCTTAAATCCGTTAACATTTCTCTCCACTTGGCAATGGTGTTGATTTCGTAAAATATTGTCCTGTGGATAGCATTTCCTTTGTGGAAAATCAATTCATATTGCCTTTAGAAAGTGTTTATTTTATGCTGGCAGTTCGATGTGTTTATGTCTGGCTGCTCAGAATCTTGCTAGGACTCTATTTACCACCTTTTTGACAAATTCATTCGTTCATTCGTTCGAAGGCATTATTATTATGCACATGTGTTACTGGAAATAGTTTATTTATTTATACGGTTTCCCAATCAAAGGAGTGCTCGCTCGTTTGCCGTTGCTGTCTGCATTCATTTTGTGATTCATAGCAGGTTAGGGCGCCTCTACGGAGACAATAGAGAAACATTCATGAAATGCTTTAAATACTTTTAGACACAAACATTTACACATTTCGGTAGCCAAGATAACAAAATAACAAATAAGTGAAATAGTCGTGAGAAGAGATCAACAGCCAGGATATGCTTGTAATACCCCTGGAAGCAACCAGTTGACTTACATTGTAAATTTGAACAAAACGGACGAGGAACCGGCAGGGAGACAGGCAGAGAGACACAGAGCGAGAGGAAAGCACACACAAGGAAAACAATCATAAAGTTTTGTTCAAGTTGAAATTTGTACAAATCTGTTGGAAACCATATTGCTCTCTGTGCTCCAACTCTGTGGCCCGACTTTAAAATCAAAACAACACATTAAAGAGGAAGTGAAAAGCAGAACAAAAATACCCACATAACTGCATTCAGAAAGAAGAAAAACAGTTGGAAACATTTTAGAAATGCACATTCCTGTGAAATAGTTTACACCGAGCGAGCACAACAACAAAGAATCAAACAGAATCCCTTAAACTAATTTAAAATTTAACCCACTGGGATAACCATAGAAACGCCATCACAATTTTGCCACAATAATAAAGAGCTCGTTAGTAGGAATTTATGATGCAGTCGCCGAGAGGGCAAGTACGTACATTCAGACGCCAGAGAATGTTCAATGTACAATTATCCGTGTGACTTATGTATGAAGTTGTTGTTGTAACATAGTTAACCATTTCAAGGATGCTTTGAAATATTACCACATTATCAATGTTGACAGTGTTACATAATTAGGCCAACCATGTTTGAAAATAATAAAATCAAAACAACAACAACAACAGCTGCACACATAAAGTTATACAGGATTAAATTCGTATAAATATCATTATTACTACTGATGTTGTTGAGTGTCATGTAAATGACTTATAAAGAAAGATGTTGGGATTTTATTCTGAACTTAATGCAGTTTAAGGCGTGTTCTTTTCAGGAATGCAGAGAGTATGGGATATGGAATTTTTAGAAAACTAACAACGGTATTTGCTCCACACAGATTGTTTGAAATTGTCCATACATTTTACGAGTAAAAAATAAATAAAATGTATAAAATCGTACAAATTTTATGCTAAGTGCTAACGTAGTTGGCTAGTATAGATCATTTGAAAATAAAATAAATTTAAAAAGGCAGCGGTGGCTTGTCTCTTTTGATCTTCCTATGAAATTATAGCCGTTTTTCTCACGTTTGTATTATTATTGTATAATTATAATTGAGAATTGCTGAGTAAAATCGAACACTTTTGCAAAAATTGGTCTTTCCTTTTCCTACATTTTTCCTATTTTAATTTTGCTCCTCAGCAAAACATTTAAGTATATTTTCAGATTTTTTGACTAAAGGTTTCAGAGATATCGCACCTTAAAAAAGTCGAATTCTGTAAAAACTATATGTAAAGAAATACTTCTTTAACTTTAACTTCTTAAATAATAGTGCAAATAGAAAAAATCGTTTTTTGTATTTATTATGTGGAGAGGGTATTATAAGTTGGTTTTGGCCAAAAAGTTTGTAACGCATCGAAATAATGGTCGTAGACCCATACTTATATATACCAAAATTAATGTCTCGACTAGCTGATTCGATCTGGCTATGTAATGACGCTACAGGCCGAAATTTTGAATGGATCGTCACTAAATTTTGGTGGCTGATGGGGGTCCTGGAAAGGAAGAAGCAAGACCTGACAATGAATGCAGAAAATATCAACTTTCTAACAATGTAAAGTAGGTTGCTTGTCGTAGGTGGTCAAACAACGAAGATATCGCAATGAACCCCAACTTTTCATTGTTGCGATTTTAATTATAATGACGAATAACACAGCTTTGGTTGCGGACCTTCCAAAAGCAAAGCCTGATTATGCAATTAGAAGATCCCATATTTATAGGGATGCAAAATGATTTGGCGTAAGTAGCCAAATAATGGAGATATCGCAATAGTCGGTAATACATCCCATTTTTCCATTTTTTTTTTTTTTTTTTTTTTTTTGTAATCACGCTACAGGGATCGGAATAGGCAAGAGAAGTATGTGGTGAAAATTCAACGATTTATTCTTATCTCCCCTTCTACTAGGGTATTCCAATAGGAAAAGTAAGTTGGCGTAGGTGTTCAAAAAAAACGGAAATATCGAAAATTCGATAATGCATCCTATTTTTCCATTTTTTATAATAACGCTACAGGTCGCAATTTCGATCGGATCATCACGAAAGTTTGGTGGCTAATGGGGTTTCTAGAGAGGAAGAAGCACATTAAGTTCAAAGTTTTATTCTAATGCGAATATCTCCGCTTCAAGTAGGAGTATTCCGAAAAAGAAAGCCCGTCAATGGAAGAAGAAAAGATTAAGGGTGATCATGTGGTATAAAAGTCAGGGTGACTGATAACTTTAGTATCTCCCTAAAAGAAATATTTACCAGTGAAAAGCCTATTCACTGGGGTAGCGGTGTAGGGTATCACATAGTCGGCCCCGTCCCGACTATAGCCTTTGCTCACTTGTGTTTTTTATCAGCTATCTAATAAAACATAGAAACAATTTTTGCACAGTGGGCCTGGGTGCAACTTTCGCGATTTACTATTAAAAATCAATCTATTTTTATCAATGATATTTTTGGTAATATAACAAATGTTTCACACTGATATAAAGGAGCAATTTTATTGACAAATTTTAAAAATCTAGAAAAAAATTGTTGTTATTAATCGCAGCTTAATACAAAAAATAATCAAGAAAATAGAAGAGTACAATCATTGAAAAAATTGATTTTTAATCACGATTTTTAATCACGAAAATTGCACCCAAGTGCAATTTTTTCCTAATTTTTATTAGATAGCTAATAAAAAAACCAAAAAAAAAACAAAAAATCTATATGAACCAATATTAAAGAAGTTATGAGTATTTCTTTGCGTATTGATTTTACAGAATTCGAATTTTGTCAAGGCCTTATATCTCAGAAATCTTAAATCAAAAAGAAAATATGAGAAATTGACCCAAAAACTAAAAAAAAACTATAGACTTCAGAAGTATTGAGTTTACTTCTTTTCTTTAAGTCCGAGGAGGCTAAGGGTATATATATCTCTGTCGGCAAGGCTGACTTTCGTATTTGTTAGATTTAGGGTAAAATGTCTATACCAAAACTAGATAAAATTTGTTGCTCGGGCCTAAGTTTATAATCATTTGATATGAGTGTCTCTTGTCAGAGAGTGCCAAATTAGCTGAGTCTACCAGAAACTTATCGACACAGACAGGCCTATTATACCAGGTTCTTCATTGTAACGGCCCTGAGGTACCAATAGCTTTGTTCCTTTACTTTTTTAATGATAAAAGATAAAAAATGTCAAAATTGCTCTCTCATGACCAGACACGGATTTTGCAATTCCTATCGAAATGGGATTAGAGAAAATATTGTAGCTGTGAAAATTCTCTACATGATTGACCTTTATGATATTTTATCTTTCTACAATTTTCAAATTAAGACTATGCACTGACTGTATCGCCTCCTTTAACTAACTTTAAATAAAAACCGCGTACACCTGGGAAGTTTTTGCGGAATCTGAAACATAGATGAGAAAAACCCAAAAACAAGAAAAAATGGGTGGAGGGATTTTTAAATAAATCGCGGTTAAAGTTCACATTTTTAGGTTTATTTAAGGTTTCGTGATTTTGGCGAATTTTTTATTTTAGATTTTTCTTATCTATGAACACTGTAGTTTCAGGATCCGCAAAAACTTCCCAGGTGTTACTCCTTTAATTTAAATTTGGTTCAAGATCACTGTGCAGTTTTACCAGAAAAGTATAGATACTCGTACAGAATAATGGTAGATCTGGTAACAATGTCAAAAAGAAACATAAAAAACCAAAAATTCTTCTTTTATTTCGCTGTTTTTAATTTTATTTGTCAGCGTTTGCTTTTTTTCTTTTGTTTTTGTTAATTATTTTCTTAATTGCCAAATACTCGTCAAACAAATGTCGAAACATCAGTTCTATCATTTTTTACCCGAAGAAAATGGATGATTTTGGGCCGAAACGTCGGAAAGGCATATTATGTTGCTGTAGAGAATTCGAAACGTGAAATTCGGAAGGGCAATTATTACATTTAATGAAAAATAAATAAAAAACTCAATCATATATGAAAATTTCCGTTCAATGACATTTAGGGTAATTGCGTGATGGAATTATACCCTGGGTTGTTTGTACGGCCAAGGTTCTCTGGAAATGGCCGTGAGTGTATCAATGCTAGAAGGGGTAGCAGTGATCGTGCCTATGTCACGACGATATGTAGACTGAGTGGCCCTTGGGTGTACAAAACATGAGCGATTACACTGATCTTTACTGCCACATTATTGAGAACGCAATGTATATCCAGGTAATTGCGTTATCGCACGTTTTTATGAAGACTGAATTTCCCCTGTAAATGCAAAGATAGAGAATTTTTCTTCAAATTCTTTCATTAACATTACAGTGTATAATTTTATGTCATGTTTATTGTTGATACCCATGTTAAGGCAATTAGATAAATCCAGATGTTCGTCATCAAGTAAAACCAATTAACATTGATCCTGCCCACCCAATAAAATCAAAAAGAATGCAATAAGATAAAAAATGATATTTAAGTCTTCCTTAAATTTGTCACCTTAATAAACAATCGCTTTTGTCAATATACTTAATTATCCTTAAAATCAAGGATACAAAAAATATATTTCACTTTAACTTCTCCACCGCTACCCCATTAACACGCAGACGTTTCCGCAACAGTAACGACCAATTTATTTTGTATTCTGTTACACCGCAGTTTAAATATTTTTACCGGATACATAATGGAAGATAATGAATGCCCAACATTCCCGGGGATATTCCAATTTATAAATTACATAAAATTCCAAAGAGATGTTCATACCTTAACTTCCGACAACATTATGTAATGGGTTAAAATAAGTTAAGACTCCCACATATCCGGGCAATAAACGAATAATGTCATCATCATCGTCACCACAGTCATGCACATGCATGCCCAGCATTCACACCATCCTTACAGGTAATTTACAACGAGATATTTATGTGAAATTAAAGGACCGTCAGACCAACCAACATACACACTAGCTGACTGACTGGTCGGCTGGCTGGTTGGAAGGCCGAGCTTCCTCGCTCAGGTGCCAAATGGACGTAGTATTTATAACACCTGACCGAAATACTCGTATGTACAACTACCGTTGGATGTAACAATTACCGCAATATTTGTTAAGGATACCATAAACTTTACCAAGCGTCTGACGGACGGACATATGTACATATACATATATGTACATGTGTATGCATGCAGTTCGACCGACAAAAAGCCAAACAAACATACATTCAGATAGCCAAACTTACAAAAACTTTGCATTACCACAGTAATTCTCAACACTCTACCACCAAAAGTGCTGGTTGCTTGGATGATCATGTACCAGCAACAGAACACAAGAAGCAGAAGACAACAATGTGACAATAACGTGTAAATTGAACAGAATAACAGACAAAAGTCATTGCAGTATAGAAGTCGTGGGCGACAAAAAAACTCGGAAGTGATATCTGCGAACATGATTCACCTACTCAGCTCTTTAAGTCAGATTTATTCTTCAATGAAATGCATTGTCTTCCATTTTCATTTAATGAATCGACTGACCTCTATGCGCTTATGGTTTTGTTTCATTCAAAACGAGATCAAGTTTATTTCCAATTCAAGAAAGTCACACCAGTACAACTCTCAACCCCCAACAAAACAAAAAAAAAACATCAACAAAAATGTCATAATAGAGAAATGTTAACAAAATACGATTATAACGAAGTAAACTTGATTAACTTTTGTGGGTCTTTCTATTTTTTTCACGTTGTTACTACTTTTTTGAACGCTTAGACACGAAGAAATGAGAGAAGTAACAACAACAAGAAAAGGTAAACACTTTTTATTTTTATTTTCAATTTCAAGGTCATAATAAATTACAAATGCTAACAATTGGAGATACTCAGCAGCAGCAACAATAAAAACCAACGCCAGTATTATCAAACAAGGCGACCGACGTTTACACAAACTGATGAACCAACCAACTATCATCATCAAAGTAGCAAAATTAGCAACAAAACAAACTCTCGCTCACTCATACACACTCACACACTCGTATACATATATTAGCCCAAACGCCACCAATAGAAGTAACGTTTGCAAAAAACTGACACAAAACAAGTTGAACTGAAACAAAATTTGGTGTAAAACCTCGAATTTGGCAAAAACAAAAATAAAAAGCTTGTAAGGTAGGTAATATGGCTAAAAGTGTAAAAACAACAGCGATATTGCCAGCACCAGTAGAAGCAACAACGTTAACAGCAAAAACTGAAACATCAGTTAACTAAACTTCAATAACTGCAAAGCTAAACAAACGAAATAGAAAAAAAAACCTAATTCTGCTCTACCTTAACCCCAACCAACACTGGAAGTAAACAACTTTCAAACACACACCACAAACAACAACAATAGCTAGCGCCACTCCAACAATTGACCGAACAACCGGCCAAATTTACACTAGGAAAGCCCACGAGGGCTTTCAGTTTTGTAACTTTCCAAGTGTTCAGTTTATGAGCAGAGAATGAATGGACATCAAAAAACAAAAGCAAACCCGATTTATGCAAAATCTCATCTTCTTTACAATTTCTGGCGTCCGATGTGTGAACGTTATGACTTTATTGGCGCTAATTATTTAATCTATTATATTCGCTTCACACATACATACATATTTATATTTTAGAAGGTACGTATGTATGTATGATTGATTTCATAGTTGTAAATGCCAGTATCGGTACAATCATTTGCCCTTTACCTTGGTGACACACATTTTATGCAAAACATAAACAAAAATGTGGGGAGGCAAATATTGAAAGCGATTCAAAGACGACCACCAGGGCACATTACACTTGTACAGAATAATATTTCCTTTACCTGAACATGTGTGTTTGCATGTCAATTATCTGAATCCAAAATTTTTAAGATATCTCCTAAAAATGCTCGATTAATATATTAACGATTAATTGTGGTCATAAGCATGAGGTATGGATTTCAGGAACACTTTCCTGAGTTTCCACCTGACCTATGGCGTCCGCCTCTCCTATGAAGTCGGAAATTTTGAAGTCGATGTAGAAATTTTTTTCTACATTTATTGATATAACTTTTTGCCATCTGCGTTTGCGATGTTGCCTCTTCCTATTATTCGTTTCAAGAATCTGGCCTGTGTGACCAAGGACATATGACACGAGTAAGGAAAGGATTAAAATCGGGCGTGACCGACTATATGAATTTTAATTGAAGTAGGCGGGCGAAAATATATGTAGCAGCTATATACAAATCGGCACTGATTCCAATATATTTTTATACCTTCAACATTTATGCCCACTATATACACTTTCATGCGGGAAAAGTGTGCCTCATCGAAATAATGGTTTTAGACCCCAAGTATGTTTGGACCAAATCCGTTTCAGACACTAACTCTTGAAGGGAGTAACCGAATTGGCCATAACTTTGGACATCGTAATATTTCTACTAGACATAGATCAAGTTCGAATATGGAGTACTTTCGGATACTTCCCACACTACATTTCGGAAAAGTGCAGGTTAGGACCACCTCTCGAATTATTTTGATTTTTCTTGCAACAGGTTGCGCTCAAGGCCCCTATTACGATGATAGACATTTTTTCACTGGCAAGTCTATACTCTTGAGATAATGATGACTGTAAAAAAACTGTAAAAAAAACCCCTACGGCCAGCATGTGTATTGGCTGGAGCGCACGACTACTCCCGAACCGAATACTGCGTTGGACCACACTTTGCATATCGTAATATTTTTTACAATATTAGAAGATATTCGAAGATGGTGCTTATAGGTCCACTCCTGCCGGTACCTCCTTAACAAAACTTCGGTACAATTTTTTCGGCGGCAAGTCCATACACACGCAGAGAAGAGATATTGTAGCAGCAATCATATTCTATGAGCAAAATAGTGTATTTTAAAAATTTGAAAATACATATTATTGTTTCCACCATATATTTTGTGTCAGTAAACATAATGGCACAAAATATATTTTTGCACCAACAATATATATTTTCAGATTTTTAAAATACACGATTTTGCTCTTAGAATATGATTGCTGCTACAATATCTCTTCTCTGCGTGTGTATGGACTTGCCCCGAAAAAATTGTACCTATATAGTCCATGGTCGAACCCGATCTATATGTGGAAGGACTAATACGATGTGCAAAGTTTGAACCAAATCGATTGCTCCCTTCGAGAGTTATCGTTTACACCATTTTACAGAAAAAAAATTGAACTTTTATGGGGGAGCTACCCGAAGGAGTGCAACGATATGGCCCACCTTCGAACCTAAACTAAGTTTGGGCAAAATATTACGAAGTGTGAAATTAGGTTTGAAACGGTTTTTCCGTTCGAGAGTTATCATGTGCATTTCGATGAGACACATTTTTAGTCGTATCATAAATGAATGTCTGAAGTTGTTTGAATTTTTAGTGCTCCTCAGTGTTATATGTCAAACAATTTTCCAAGCAATACACTTTGCCTAATGTAGGGTATTAACGGAACACCATTACAAACATGTAAATGTGAACATTGTATAACAAAAACACAACTGTCTTAATAGATGCGTTGTTCCTCAACTCAGTTCAAGCTTACAAAACTAAATTTAAAATTTACATACTATGAGGTGTCAGACGCTTGCGTGTGTGTGTGGCTGAATGTATTTCTCGACGTGGTTTCGCACAAACAAAATCCAAACGAAATGTAAATTTGTTTTCAGCTATTTTAGCACAAAAGACCTTCACTGGATACGAAACTGATTTTGAAGTTATTTTCACTCATACACTCATTTGCTTAATATAGTGATTGTTGTTGTTGTACCAAAACCAAATCCAGTTACAAATGCTAAATGATTATTCACAAGCTATAGACGCTGGGTTTTGCCAATTCTTCGTCGTCGCCGTCGTCATTGTTGCCGACAAACAGTCAGTCACTGCTGTAAAATTGAATGGCTTACAAGACGCGACGACTTAATAATTTGTTGTTATTGGAAGCGAATTTCACTTTTATCTACAACTGCGGGGTGGGCCCAATACCTAACATTTCTATATGCATATACATACATGGGTTTATGTGTGTCAGATGGTCTCTATCTGATGTAATACGGATGGTTTAGACTGTGTGTTGTACATACATACACACACCTATATATTGATATACAGTTCAGTAAGTCATTAGAAGAGCCGCTCAGCAGCGACCCCAAAACAATTTTGTTACACTGGCCCCCATGCAAAAACAATAAAATCCACCGTAAACATGGATATTCAATAAGCTAAAGTAGATTAGCGAATATAAAATTAGCGAAGGTCATGGCATTGTGTATTAATGACGACGATATGCTGCCTGACACCCTTTAAAATGTAGACATTTTACACCAAATGGATATAGTACATATATGTACGTACAGAGTTTATATAAAGTAAGCATGATGGACTGTAAAGATCCCTTGTACATTTTTATTATTGTCGAAATATTTTAGAAACACCCTCATTTTAGAGGAATATAATTACCCAGCAAACATTTTTGATGCAAAGAATAACTGACATAGTTATTAATATTTTGACAAAATTGACTTTTCGTCGGCGTCCTGCCTAAGTGTTCCATACGCCATTTTTGAATTTTTCGCGTATGGTCTTTCTTTAAAATACATTCCAAAAATCAGAAATTTAATTCTCGATTTAGAAGGTTTGAATTTATTGAGGCAAAGATGGGAAAATTTATTTGTCACTTTGTTCAATGTGATTTACAATATTTTGCATTTGTGTCATAAGTGTAGATATGGAACAATTCGACAAAAATTCTATTTTTAAAATATTCTCTATAAATATTTTATTCCAACTGATATTTCTCTAAATGTAGGCAAAGATGTTCTACATACTATTACAAATAAATCTTGTCAAAAATATAAATATTTTCTTCAGTCAGTTCCAAGCAGCTGTGCGTGATTTTGGCTGTATAAGTTTTTTACCTTCTCATCAATAAAATAATTAATAGACCAAAGAATATTTATCATGGCTTTTGATAAGATAAATGAATATATAAAGGAAGGCAAAAGTACAACAACATATTTAACTGGCTTTGTATGTTCTTCCATTTACGAGTATATAATAATTGTTCCCACAAATATCCTAGAAGGGACAAGGGAGACTTCTCTCATATCAATGAGTGCACCCCTATTCATATTAGCTCAATGATGTGGGACCTTATTTTTATTGACGAGTCCTAACAGCCACTTAAAGCCAATGTTCGTTTAAACGACACCAAAAAAGGTTGCAAAAATTGACGTAAAAGTTTGACATTTTCGCACATTTTTGTGGGGTTTTTTGGAATATTCTATAGTATCGTCTGTTATCTGTCATTCCACGCTCATAAAGCTTCACTTGGCCTATGCATTTCCACGCAATTGGCCTAAAACGCAAGCAATTCAAAAAATTGACTTTTTTGTAATTTTCGACTTTTGATGAAAAATTTAAATATGCGATAAAAATTGAATCATAAATGTTACATTCATATAATGTCAGGGATTTGTTAGGAATGTTGCAAGAGTATTTTGTCAATCAAAAACCAAGGTATTGGCATGTAAGAATACACCTATATTACCCTACAAAGTCTTCGGGACTTAAAAAAGGCCGAATTGCAGGAAAACTATACGTTTTAGAGAAAAAAATTGTTTACTTAAAAAATTCATAAAAAGTCTCAAAAATATCATTTTCATACAAAATTTTAAGTTTTCTCGCAAAAAAATTGGGTTAAGTATGTCATTCCGCTTGTAATTTCAGATACCACAAAGTATAAACCTTAGGCTTGTGACTTTTTTACAAATTCGTATCGTTGTATCATATTTTATCTAAGATTAGATAAAATTGTAATTATAAGGTGATTCGAGAAAAAAGCTCACGCAGAAAGTCATTTGAACATTCTTTAGTATATGAGCTTTTGACAAGCAGATATATGTATAATTGAAAACAAGCTTTGGAGCTACACTACATAAACACTAAAATAAACAAAATTGCATAAATTTTTAATTCTCACTGAATTTATTTTCATATTATTATTTTATTTCATATATTATATGTATTGAAAGTGGTTTGTGGTTTCAATATTTAAATGAAATAAAAGTTATTATAGTCAATAATAGGTAAAAGGTCATTCATTAGTGAAAAAGGAAATTCTTTTTCGAGAAAAACATTTTTCCCAATTCTTAGTATATTTTCAAAAAAAAAAAAAAGTGTCAAAGTGGTTTGTGCGTGACCTTTTTATTTATTACATGGAATGAACGTTATTTTAGGAATTAGTAGACAAGAGTTCATTCATTCTTGCTACAGGAAATCATTTTTGAAAAAAAGGTAACAACCCTAATATACATATGAAGAATTCTGAGTGAAATCGGACACTTTTGCAAAAGGGTGGTTTTTGAGTTCCTTTATTTTTTGCTGTGTTGATGCTGCTCATCAGCAAAACATTTCAGTATATTTTCAGATTTTTGTTACTAAAGGTTATTCCTAACTTATTTAAAATTGATCCAAATAGAAAAAAATCTTTTTTCGTTTTTTTATCACCTATCTAATAAAAATAGGGGAAAAATAATATTAAAAATCAATTTATCAATGATTAAATTACGATTAATTACAAAAATTTAAAGTCCTAACTGGTAGTGGGATTCGAATAATTTCTATTTTTGCTTAATTTTTTTATAATATATAATTTCCCTTTATACCAGTGTTATTATCCGAGTTTAAGGTATTAGTTCCATTTGTCCAGAGGTAAGAAAACATTTTCGCAAAAAACTGTCTACGATTGGGTATAGCCCCATATAACAGAAAATTCAGGTATTAACGGTTTCTTGTAGTCAAAAATAAATCTTCACCAAAAATTTTGGACAGCGGTAACGGTACTCCCCGATTTTAAGTATTTTGAAGTTGTTAGCTATAATCTAACACTAAGGGTTCTTATTGATCAAAAACTTCTCCACAAAAAATGATGGACATTGGTCCGCGTTAAAGAAATAACTGCAAAGATAAATTTGAATGCAATCCGTGCGGGAACTTTTACCGGTGGGGGAAAATTGACAACACTATCCTCCACATTTTCCCATGCTCTACACAACTATGTGATGGTATTTTTGATATTTGCAACAAATGAAAAATGGCTATAACCCTAATGTAACGGAAAGAAAACTAATTATTAAACTTTAATTAAGAATATTTCTTGGTGCAGTGTAAAAAGATTCGACCAGGCCGATAAGTTCGGCTTCCTTTTTAATTGTTCATGATTGAAATACTTTGAACACATTAACATTACTCTGAGGGGATATTTGTCACCGTTGAAAATGTGATGTTGTTTGGTCTGAGAATCGAAACCGGACATCAAGAGTGCATGGCGGGTGTCCATTAGGATTATGATTTTTGAACTTTTTTCTCGAAAACGATTCCTGTAGAATGAATGAACTTTTGCCAATGAATTTTTTAAATTACGTTTATTCTATTTAAGTATTAAAAATGGTCAAGAACAAACCACTCTGAAATTTGTTTTTGAAAAATACTATGTAATGAAAAAAAATTGGAAAAAATTAGTTCATATTGCACGGATGACTGACTTTTTGCCTGTTAATACTAAAATGACTTTTATTCTATTTAAACATTGAAAAAGGTCGGACACAAACTACTTTTAATTGATATGATATATGAAATAAAATTATATATGATATAAAATGGTATATATATTCAATGATATGATGATAAATTTAGTGAGAAACAAAAGGTTATGTCATTTTGGTTATGTTGAGTGGCTCCAAAGCTTATTTATCGACCATATATCTGCTTATAGTGACTTCAAAGTTTATCAGCAAAGCTCATATAATTTTTTTTCAAATGGCTTTGTGAGTGAGCTTTTTTATCGAATCACCTTATAATTATTTATTTATTATAATAATAACACTGTAGTAAATACAATTTTAATAAGAAAAGAAATAGCATTGGCTACTATGGCCATCAGCTAATTAAGATTTTATCTAATCTTGGGTAAAAACTCATAAAAATATGATGATGAGTATTGAGCCAAAAAGTCTCCTTCAGAACTCTATAAAGTGGTTAAGTCGATACATTATCGCAGAAACTTTTTAATATCATTTCTTAATGTCTGTTCATATTTAGAAGAAAATGCATATACCTACTTCATATACAGCTTTGTTCAATGATGAGAGTAAAATTCGCTTAGGGATATATGGTACAGACCAATTATAGCTATTACATGAATATATTCAATAATAATAACTGGAACATGTTTCTGATCTCCCATTAAAAGTTGAAGTTCAATCTTAAAAAAAATCGTTCTAATAATATACAAATGCAAATACCATACCTAACACAATACACTCAACATACATACATATCTGCATTGAACAAAAATAAGTACATATAGAATAAATAATCGAAATAGCATAAATCTCTAAAGAATGCACAAAAAACGTTGTGATACCCGGTCGGTGACTGCGCACGCGTCCAGTTTTTACAGTTTTTAATGGCATTTTACTGCTAACTTCTTCTAGTTACGCTATGCACTTTGTTTCTTATCGCTTCGTTCCATTACATCTCCGTGAATGCATCTGTGTGGTTGGTTATTGACAAAGGTACTCACTCACTCCTATAATTTACCAGCTTGTATTCCAGCAAAGCGCCGAATAGAACGAATAAAACGAAAAAAATGAAACAATAACAAAGCAAAACATACAATCCACACAAAAATTGAAAACGGAACAACGTGCAACAACCTGTTGTTGTTGCTGGTCCAACTAAAGGTTGCTGCTGCTGATATGTTTTTGTGTTTTTATTTAGACCTTGCTGTCTTGTTGTGGTGCCAGTGGTAATGCTTACACGAGCGTGGCAATAATGTACCTTTCTTTGCTTTGATAAATTGATGTAGTTGCAGAAGCAAGAACAGTTCCAGCAACAGTAGATACTGAGCTGCAGTTAGGACAGTCTTTTTCTAGTGGATTTTCGTTGCTCCAAAGGAAGCTGCCACAGTCACAGTCAAGAATAAGGCACGAACAACGCGATTGCTGCACTTGATGTTCTGTTTTTTGGTTTCTTGTTTGGATGTTGTGTGCCAGCCACCACGTTGCAGCGGTTGCAAACCAGTTGTTGTGTGTGCAATCAAATGTCTACATTATCCATCTAACTGTTCTTTTTTGGTGAGTGTTTGGCTCCAGTTGTTCCATGGAGCTGATGCAAGTGAGCAACACCGCTACATGTCTGCCTACAACAAATACAAATACAAGACAATATCGTTAGGAAATTCTTAAATAGCAAGTGTTTCACGTTTTTCGTTTGTCCATGGAAGTGAATACAGGTCTATGTCCGTCCCTCCGCCCTGCTCTGTTGTCGTCAGTATATGGTGTGCCTATCAAAAGTTTGTAACGAGTATGCAGGTTTGCAGCAATGTATGCTCCTCTATGGCTGCGATGTTTGTTTAAAGCAAACTTTTTTATATTTATTAGTTTAATTCATATGAAAACCTAAGTACATATAACAAACAACAACACCAACAACAACAATGCCTGATTTTGTGTGTGTTTTCAGTTTTGGTTTGTTTTTGTTTTTTTATGTGTCTTTACTTTTTGGAACAAGTATATTTGCAGTACGAATTTTTGGTTTCTGATGTTTGTGGCACAACCAATACAGTAACATGATTATCGGATAGGTGCAGGTCTTAACAGGACCGAACCACAATAAAATAGAAGAGTAACAATATAATTAATATAATTTTAAAATTAGAGAAATTCAGGGACTATTGTGTACAGTCGAACTTTTCTATAACGAACGTCCCAAAAACAAATTATTCTCTATATGGGAGCGTCTTATAGACCAAAAACATAATTTTTTCCAAAAAGAAGGTCAGGAAATCCTACGACCATCTTGTGCAGCAACTGGTGCACACGACAACTTGCGAAACGGATACTGTGTTCGTCAAAACTTTGCATATCGTAATATTTCTGCGAATCTTTGATAAAGTTCGAAGATGGTGCTTATCGGTCCACTCCTTCCGGTACCACCCCCACAAAAGTTCAACAATTTTAACTAAAACGATACGCCCGATAATTCTTTGGACTAGGGATCTCGTAATATGTTGTCCAAACTTAGTTTATGTTCGAAAATGACAATATTGGCCCATTTTTTAGGGTAACTCCGTCACAAAAATTAAATTTTTTGTTTAATTGTAGTTTAAAGTCTGTTTGAGGCTCTTTTTGGACCTCTTGACAGTGTTATGTTTTTCGGGGCAACCTACGTGGGTGACCTACTGAAATGAGATCCACTTCGAAAATGGACTATGTCGACCCATACCCGCAACGCTATTGAACTTTAATCCAAATCCATATCATTGTCGGCAAGTTCATACCTCAAAAAAGGACCACTGAATTCTGAAAACCCCCTAAAACCCCCTAGCCCGTAATTGATCTGTCCATAGATGAAAGTTTCAATTCACAACATTATGAGGGTATATATTCGGCGGCAAAGCCGACTGTTACTTCTTATACCGTACACCTTCTGGGGATATACATATAATCACTTTCTGAGTCGATTTATGCATGTCTGTCCGTCCATGTATTTTTGTTCGCAACGTACAAGTCGCATTTTTTGTCCGATTCGGCTGAAAATTGGGTAATGTAATTTTTTCGATCATAGGAAGAACGCTATTGCTTTTGGTGAAAATCGGTTCAGATTTGGATATAGCTCCCACATATATTTTCGGCCGATGTGACGCATTTGCTGCACCAAACACGATATATACGACTGAATTTGATGAAATTTGGAATGTGTGACTTAATTCGGTCTAAAATTAAATGTGCCAAATTACATCGAAATCGGTTCAGATTTGGATATAGCTCGCAAATATATATGAGACCCTACACCACTGTGAATATGTAAAATATAGGATTTCTATATAATATGGAACACTTATTACTAGACAAAATTCCGTCGCACATCCCAAATTTCATCAAAGTTGGACATATATAGCGTGTTTGCATAAATCGACTAAGAAAGTAATTCTATTGTATACGCCTAGAAGGAACTATGGGTCTATCTCGTTTCCTTTTGTATGTTACATGCAAATACACAAAGACATAATCTTTTTATTTATTTATTTCAAATACTTATTATAATAAAAAATTACAATAAAATTATATAAAAAATAGCACTAGCATCTAAGGCTATCGGCTACCACAAAGACATAATACTCCTTACCACAGTGTGGTGTAGGGTATAAAAATATTCATTTTTTTGTAGCATTCGAAGACTATAAAGCTACGTCGTTAAATTGTTCGAAAAATATTCGTTATATAACTATTATCAAAAATTAAATTAAAATATAAGTATGACATTATTAGATATAATTTTTGAGCTTTATACTGTAGAGGATGCTGTTAAGGTGTGTGTGTACCATTTCTAGTATATCCGGATGGATGAAAACACACATAGATAATTGTAGATATTTGCTTTTTGGTGTATTGGTTTTATAGAATATAAATATACATGTGTGTTTCAGTGCTTGTTGGAATATGCATGTGTGTTTGTATATTGTCCCTGTTGTCTTATTGATTATGTTTACCTGCCTTTAGATAAATAGTAATACCACACATAGAGGGACACAAAAAAACGAACAAACATACAAACATAAGGACGCCAAAACGGCAAAAGCACACCAAGCAAATAAATTGTTGTCCTAAAAACAAGTAACCAACATGCAGTCAGCTAGCCATCAAGCTAACCACCGTTGGCCAGTTGGTGGCCTGGCATGCTATGGTCTTTACAGGTCTTGTGATCAGTTCGCTGCTGGCTGGTTATTTGGTCGAATAGTTGGTTTGCCTTTTAGGGGCAATTGGTAATTTAACGATTTTTTCCGATTCATTGTAGGTTTCTATCTAAATACATAAACAAACACACACACAGATACACATTCATCGCATGCAATGGTAGGACACACAAATAAGCAGTGAATTACGTACGTCTTGCTATTTGTTTTTGATCGTTTCGAGAATTCTGATTCTGACCATGGCTGTTGTCACCAATGTTGTTCGTAGAAATCGAGTTGTTGGTCGGTTTGTTGTTGTGCTTTCAAAGGCATCAAAGGCACTTTAATGCCCTTGTCTATCTTCTCACAAACAGTCTCTATTTCGATACAATACAACGGAACAAGTACCATGTTCGACAAGAGCAAATATGGTTAAGTAGCATTCCAAGAACAAACAACACACATATTTACCCATTGCGACAAGACGTAAAAGAAGAAGAATTATATTTTGTCCATAAATATTGAACTTACCGTTTGGTATGACGTGCCAGTGATGTAATTTGCCAAATGTATGTATGATTTGGGTTTCCTTTTGATTGCCATCGAAGAAAACCTATTTTTGTTAGAGCAACAATAGCATTCCAAAGCACAGTACTACAACCAAACACTGTGAACAATGTCAGATGTTATCCCAGTCCATGTAATCATTTGCGATTTTAAAGGCAACAGTAGAATTTGTCAAATATAATATAATTTTGAATATAAGTATAACTTTACTTATTGATTTCATTTCACATAAATATGAATGATATATGTATGTATATGTATATCCTCTTTCTTAGCGAAATAAAATTCTCAAACTTTCTAAAAGAGAACAATATTTGCTCAGTTTCCAAAGGTGTTTGTTAATTCTGTAATGCATTTCCTGATTTGAATTGTTAGACCCTAATGTCAATATTCCTTCGCCATATATGACATAATATTTGTTTCTCACTAATTTTCTTTAATTCTGAGAATCATAAAAATGTCGGAAAGGCTTTTCTTTCAAGAATATAATTTAAAAAAATCAAAATTTTTTAAAGTGATTTATGCATGACCTTTTTCAATATTGGAATGGAATAAACGTTATTTTAGTTATTAGTACGCTTAAGTTCATTCATTCATGCAACAGGAAATAATTTTCTATAAAAATTTTGTTTTTCATTTCATAAATTTAAAAAAAAAATATATATCTTTTAAATCGATTTGTACGTGATCTATTTTATATTTCGATGGAATAAACGTTATTTTAGTTCATTCATCCGTGCTACAGGAAATCATTTTTGAAAACAAATGTCGAAAGTCATAACCCTAGTGTACATAGAGCCTGTATACATAGCAAAAATTCATAGGAGTGGTTCCACGCGATGTCATGATTTCATTGCATATTTCCATCTTTTCTTCAGCATTGGAAAGAATTCCATTAATGTTAACTAGAATTGGTGAAACATCCCAACTTTTTATGCCCTTCACCATAAAATATTCTTAACTGAAGTGGAACAATTAGTTTTTTTCCTGAAATTTTAGATGCAAAAAATTGTCGACCACGGATACTCCAAATGCCCAACTTTTCAAATTTAATCTAAAAATGTGTTAAAATAGGAGGTACCCATATATGGGACTATATCTAAGAGTGGAAAGTTTTTGACTGCAATGAACCTATCATGTCAAATTACGGGTAGTTCCGTTTGACGTAATGGATGTAGCTAAAACCTTCAGAATACCGAAAATCAGGACCTATGTATGTTTACAATTTTTGGTTTGGAAGTTTCGTGACTACAGATGAATGCCAATTTTCGGGAAGTTCCGTCAAACAATGTTGTCAAACCCTCAATATACCGAAAATCGCGAGGTACTGTTATATGGGGCCCATACCAAAATATGGACCTATATTTTAACAACTTTTAGTGGAGAAGTGTTGTGCGCAGTAGAAGCTTCAAATGTAAAATTACTGCAAGTTCGGTCTAGAAACACAGCAAAAATTATCAAAATACAGAATGGTACCGCGAGGTATGCTTAAATTGGGCCTATTCCAAAAAATTTGAACTATATTGAAAAAAATTAGTGCCAACGTTTTGTGACTACTGGGAATCTCAAATGTTAAATTAAAAAACCCTCAAAATGCCGAAAATCGGACCATGGACCTATGTTGACGATTTTTAGTGAAGACGTTTCGTGACCATATTCAAATTACAGCTAGTTCGGTTAAACATTGTAGCTAAAATTCTTAAAATACCGAAAATCGAGAGGTACTGTTATATGGGGGATAAACCGAAACATGAACCTATACCCATAATTTTTGGAATATAAGTTTTTTGGTCAAATTATAGCTAATTATGTCTGAAAATGTGACTATAAATGTCAAAATGCTTGAAATCAAGCGGTACCCAGTGTTGACGAATTTAACGATTTTTCGTCATTATGACGATAAGTATCGCATATCGAATTTTTATTCCATACTTTACTTTTTCAAGTTAAAGATAAAGAAAAGTAATGATGACTTGCCAAAGGGTTAGTGAAAATGCTATTCTAGGCAATTGGTTAAGTGCCATGACAAAGGGTTGGTTGGTTAAACATCTGAAAATGAATTGCATATTTTGAGTGTCACGCACTGGTAAAAAGAATGAGTGACGATGATAAAAAGGTGACATGCCAAATCACTTGCACGGTGCAAGTTGCACCCATGCTTGAATAGCTTCTTTGGCATCGAATATTGAGGTATATTTCCACTTTAAATTTGTAAAAAATATTAACCATTGACCTTTTTCAGATGTAATTCAAATCATTTTAGTTGTAATTCGAGAATTTCATTTGTAATTCGTAACATTTTATTTGTAATTCGAGAATTCCATTTGTAATTCGAAACATTTCAATTGTAATTCGAATGATTCCATTTGTAATTCGTATTATTCTATTTGTAATTCGAATTATTCCATTTGTTTTTCGAATTATTCCATTCGAAATTCGAATTATTCTATTTGTAATTTCAATTGGAATAATTCGAATTACAAATGGAATAATTCGAATTACAAATAAAACAATTCGAATTACAAATAAAATAATTTAAATTACAAATAGAATAATTCGAATTACAAATAGAATAATTCGAATTTCAAATGGAATAATTCGAACTACAAATGGAATAATTCGAATTATAAATGGAATAATTCGAATAACAAATGGAATTCTCGAATAACAAATAAAATGTTACAAATTACAAATCAAATGTTACGAATTACAACTGGAATATTTCGAATTACATGTGAAAAAGGTGTAGAAGCTACAGTATTGTTTCAATCAAAAATCAAGTGATTGGAATGTATATAGATGGGATTCTACCCGGCATTTACCCAAAACATGGGTAAATACCCGATAAATTTCTTTTTTGGGTGTTTATTTTGGTAAGTAAAATTTTATTTTGAAATCAAAATTTTGTTTTTTTGACAAACAGAAAATCAAGAAGAATACCAGATAAACGGTTTACTAGGCGTTTACACACAGACAGTATTGGCAAGACAATAGCAAAGGTACAAACCATTTTAGCCAATACATTCATACTTTTTTATTTTTGCTATTGTCTTGCCAACACTGGCATTTGTAAACGCCGGGTTAACCACGCGGACTAAACTTTTTATGTGTCAAATCAGTCGTTGGAGTTGCTTGTGCGAAAAATTTAACGATGAATGCAAAAATTATATAAAATCGCGGGTTAATCCACCTGATATATGATAACATTTGGATCTCGATCCAGCATATGTGTTTTTCTGCATGGAGAACTACCACTAACCGCTCTAATAGCTCTCAAATATCAAAATTGTGATGTCACAATATCTGAGAGATTTACCAAAATATGGACCAAAATTTGTCATATTTTATATTGCCCCGTATGTAAAAAAGATAATTTTATTCATAGTCTGTTAAAATTAGCTAAAACACTGCGTTTTCCCGTCTAATTGATTAATTTTAGTTTCTGTAGTTTATACCCACATATTGTATCCAATTTACCCATTTTAATGGGTATTTACCATTTGGGTATTTACCCATTTCCCATCTCTAGGAACGTAAGTATAAACAGACAAAGAAAAGTTTTAACATTTAATTTTCTAAAAATGTTAATTTTCACAAAAATATGGTGACGATAGGTCAATAATCGTGATAGTTCTGTCGTCCAAAGAGTAACAGAGGTTTATTTCTTGTTCACAAGAATATAAATCTTCGCATTCTTCCTATTTCAGTATTTTGTATTTTTAAGATCACGGCATGGGGGTTTTTCTGGTAATTAGCATGTATTTCGTCTTCTGAGGAGTACTGTATAGCCTACAAAATGTGCCTTAACTTTGAACCACATAATTAGTTCAAAGTAAGTTAGTTATATTAGGACGGATTCTATATTCCCTGTGCGTGTAAAAAACACTCTTTATGTATACACTTGAATTAAATATGTTTTTAATATAACTGCTTTACATTAAAATCTGAATAGGCAACCTTTTCGCAAATTTTAAATTTGCATAACAACCAACTATGTATAGCTCCTGAATACTATTTTGGATGGTTTATCTCATTTTGTTTTCGCCACAGAGAATGCCTTCTTTTTGTATTCGTGTTCAAGTTTTTTTCTTGATTTTTTTGGCATGTGCCCGAAAACATTTTCAAAATCAAGTTCTTACTTTTATTGGCTTTTGGTAAAATAATTTTATTACCAAACTTGCCAACATACCCAGCTCGACTATAATCTGATATTGTTGTTGGCTGGGGCTGCTGTAGTAGTTGTTGTTATTGTTATTCTATTGGATGCTTAGTTCGATATGTAAAAGCAAATGTTTCAATTGTGCGCGTGTTGTTTCCCAAACTAGCTTGCTAGCTAGCCAATATAGCCAGTGCAAAAGCTGCTAAATTCTATATACATACATACACACATACCTATATATGTATGCATTTAGAGTAGTAGCAAAACAACCAAAAATAACTATCACAAATTCGCACAGACTGCAATACACGCTTACTCATATCACGTAAAATATGTAAATTTATGAAAAATAAAAGAATGTCGATGCGAAATGCAAAAATATTCAAATTGAAATAAAACGTTTTATTTGAAATCTTCACACAATTGTGTTCAATTTTTGCTAGTTAAGCTTGTTTTGTGAACTCCCATCGACACCTCCTACCCTACCCACTTTGAAATACACTACAGTTGGACCCCACCTGTTCCAAGAGAATACTACTGCATCATCATGCTGTTGATTCTGAAAGGAAGGAGGGGAGTGAAATGGAAGTGGATACGATTGTGATCACATACTCCACCACCAAACCGATATTTATTTACACAACACCAAATGAATGTGTTAACTGAGTGGCAATATTTTTGTCAACTAACTTTTGTGTTTTAACTTATTTTGAAAATTTCCAAACAAAACAGCAGCTTGCAAACTAATCTGCTGTCGTCAATAGATTCCAACTACATATGTGTGAATGTGTGTATATATTTGCATATGTATGTATGTACGTTGGAATTTTTGTGAACGCATCTCTATAGAGAACTAAATCGATTTATTAGTGGTTGCCAGAACAGTTGACGAATTTAATACAATAAAATGTGTTAAAGAGACAACATTTCGCAGAGCTGAAATCTAAGCCAACAAAAAATACTGTTTTACACCTTGTGATGAACATGTATGAAATACACATTTCGTTCTTCATTATTTCTAAATTGATATTTTTAAATTTACCTTCCTTCCTTAAGCACCACTTAATAAAGCCTAATAAAAGTAATTTTCATGATTTTTTTCCAAGAAAATTATGAAACTTTTTTGATAGATTTTTTTTCATCTTAAAGAGCACACATAAGCTAAAACAAAGAATTACATAGTCGAATTCGGATATAGCGAAAATCGGTTATAAGAAACTACGTTTATAACGAACAAAGTTTTGTGTTCCTAAAGATTTTTTCTTAATATTGGTACACACATTCAACTTCTTAAAATGACCACTATTATAATGAACAAAAATTGTCACCACGGGAGTAGAATTTTTTACAATTTGTTAGGCATTTTAGGCCCGTTTTTAAGCACAAGCGGATAGCGACGAATTTAGGCACTGTTTTAAATAGTTTAATATATAATATTTAAAAGTAAGCTTTACTAAGAATTTTACAGACGAACACGGTTTTAACGAACGGCGGATATAACGAACAAATTTTATTGTTCAAACCCCCTATTCTTATTTTACCTATTTTATCATTCCAACCCAATGAACGCGGTTGAAACCATAAAAAGGTTATATATAATGAACTAAAATATTGATCCGTAAAAAAAATTAAAAACATTGATATGTTTAAAATGTTGATTCGCGAATAGATCTTTATAAATATTATTTTTTAAAGGACCAGATAAACCGCGCAATCATGATCCCTACGTAGAACGTATTACAGATATAATTAACAAAAATTTTGACCACGACACCTCTGTACATTTTTACAACACATGGTGAATATATCTTTAAAGAAAATATATTTTTAGTTCAAATCGGATGCTTTCTTGTGTTTAATATATCCTTCACCAAAGCTAAAATTAAAAAATAAATATATTTTTTCTGCGAGGAGGCCACCTTCAAAAAAGTCATATTACTCAAAAACGCAAAAAAATCGCACCTTGGTGTATTATGTAGTTGATTCAAACCCCATTTATGAAGATATTTCCGGTGTCAGAATTTCAGACAAAATTGGACAATTTTGTAAAAGTCTTTAAAAAATGACGTTTTTTCCGCTGTAACAAACATTTTGAAGAAAATTATTTCTTAAAACAGAAAGTACACACCGCCACCATTCCACTGAATATCATATCTATGTATTGATTATTACCAAACTCTTACAAATTGCTTTTAAATTCTGCTCTGTGTTTTGATATTTTTTATTTTGTTTTCGAAATTTTGATTTTAACTTCGAAATTTTTTGAAAACAAATTGCACATCCATATAATTTGACATTTTATTTCTTCGAATCAAAATAAAAAACTCGCGTTATTAAAAATGCAAAAATCAACTTTTTGCCTAAAAACCTGTACAAATTACCTGACAAATAAAAAAATTTGCAAAAAAAAGGTTAATTATTCGAATCAAACTAGAAAATTTTTGTAATTAATCGTAGTTTAGTACAGAAAGTTTTAAAGAAAATCGATCTTCATCGAATAAAGACTATGGGATTAAGCCTGACTATTTTGAAAAACAAAATTGAAAATCGATGAGTAAATATTAAATTTCGAAAATTGCACAAGCCCACAGTGCAATTTTTTTTCTACTTATTAAATAGCTGATAAAAAAAGCTGATAAAAAAAGCAAAAACTGCTTATTGGGTCTATTTTAAAGAAGTTATGAGTATTTCTTTGCATGTAGTTTTTACAGAATTCGTCTTTTTCAAGGCACGATATCCAAAAAAAAAACGATTTTTGAAATATACTGAAATGTTTTGCTGAGGTGCAGCATCAACAGAGAAAAAATAATGGAAATCAAAACCACTTTTTGAAAAAGTGTCCGATTTGACTCAGAAATCCCCAAATATAAAATTGTATTTCCAACTTTATTTTTTTACATTTTTATTTAATCGAAAATGTTGACCATAAAAGCATAGAAGTAAATTAAAATGCCACGAGGTCATTTTGCACAACTTAACCAATGAGAATCTGATTATGTTAATGAAGCAGCTAATACATGTTTCTAACTGATGCCAAGTTTGTCCATAAATTTAAGTTTAAATAACTCAGCAAAACTAACATAGTTAAACTGTGGCATTCGTTAGCAAAATCACAATGATTTCGAAAATTTATCTCATAAACAATTAAAAATATTGTTGTACTTTCAAAATAATTCAACAACAACACAATATACCCTTTATTTTTTAATTTCATAAATTCCTTTACTTATGTTGACAATTGAACGAACACGCCTTTAGAACTTTAATTTTGAATTCGTCAATGGTTTTTCACAGTATTATATGCTTAGCATTGTGTTGAATGCCGTTTTCACGGAAGCTTGCCCCCAACATGCCGAATACCTGATCTGTTCTAATGCTGTTATTATGGTAGCCTGGACATGGTAATGTTTTGTGTTAAACAAATAACAATTCCAAGTCACATAGCAAAAAAGTTTAATCTCAACAAACGAAATTATACTACTGAAGATAATTTCAAACTAGAATTCAATATTACTTTTCAAACTAGTGGTGCGATGCCATGATGACACACAAAAGCCAAATACATTGGAAATTTTTGGTGAAAACGGATCAAGCAAAAAAACAACTTCCAAGGATAGGGAAGAAAAAGCTGTAACTATTCAATTTAGAACTGCATGTTTAAATTGGCTGGGTGGTGTTGCACGACCAATGAGCAAGTGCTGAACTAAGCCCTGGAACAGAAAGAAAAAAAAAACACACACACACACACACACAAAGACCAAAGACATGGTCCACAACGTAAACCAGAGCTTAAATATTGACTTTTTAATGTTACGGTAGCAAGCAAGAAAATCTGTCCGGTTAATGTTGGCTTGGAACGAATGTTAAGATGGCCAAAGAAAATAAACAGCAGAACATGATGCCATGGCCATTGATAACTGGAGACGAATGAATGAAGGATAGACAGATGGATGGATGGACGTTTTAAAGATAGTTTCAATGCAAAGAAGTAAAGTTTCAGCCAGACGTTTATACTGCTGCCGCTACAGCTGAAGATGATGACGAAGATGTTGGCAAGTCTAGTAACGCGTGGCATTTTCAAAGTGTGGTGCACCAATTTTTTATTTGCCTTTTGCTTTAAAGGCTTAATGCTAGTCCAACAAAAAACAACGAAAAAAGTGTGCCACGTTTGATGAGTATCTCCAAGTATTTTGGATTAAGGCCATTTTACGAGGATCGTTGTAAAATGTGTGACTCCTGGCAATAATTATTTTCAATCCTATAAAGTTTAAACACATTTGTTTTTGGCATGGCATACATAAATATGTTTGAAAATTTGATATAACTCCGATATGCATATTTAGCCGATTTTTGGTACATATTTTGGGCCTTGGGAAGCTGCAGCAAAATCCTTCACAAATCTTAGAAGCCCCAGCAATCGACTGCTTGATGGACAAAAATGCGATCTGTACAAGATTGCACTATGGTCACAAATCCAGTCGACGTATTTGAAAGTATTTTTGTATTGAAATTACTATGCATAATAAGTGACCCAAAATATCAGCTCGAAAGTTCTTTCGCCCAAATTTTCTAAAACCGTCAATGTACAGTGTGGTCCCGTTGTATAGATTTTAGTTATTAATAGGCAAAAGGTCATTAATTCATGCAAAGGAAATCATTTTTGAGAAAAATGCTCAAAAATTCATAACCACAATACTCATAACTAATTTCCTTATTGGTCCATATAGAAACAATTTTTTTTTTGTATCTTTTGTTTTTTCTGGTATATAATAAAAAATGGAAAAAAAATTACAGTGGTGCAATTTTCGTGATTTAATATTTAAAATCATTTTTTATCAATGATTGAACTCTTAAATTTTCTTGAACTTTTTTGTATTAAACTACGATTAATTACAACAATTTTAAGCCCTATTTGGTATTGGGATTCGAATAATTTCTATTTTTCTTATTTTTTTTTTAAATTTGTCAATACAATTATTCCTTTATACCAGTGTGAAATATTTGTTATTTTACAACAAAAATAAAAAATTACATTATTTAACATATGTTTTGTTGTTCTATTTAGGAATTTATTTTAAACATGTTATAAACTGCGGAATTTTTCCACTTTGGAAATGGATCAGCCGGACAATAAACTAACTAAATTGATGATCATATAACTGCAACTCGGGAATTACATGACATTACAAGCCGAATAATGTACCAAATATTAAAGTGATGATCTCTTCAAAATATGTTTATTTCAATAAATAAATTTAAGAGGATTGGAATTTGAAATATACAATGGCAAAACCTATCGCGGGCATAAAAAACTTCCTTCAGTTATACCCAATAATGCTTGTACAATTATTGCAGAACCATTTTCAAAATCGGAAAGTTAAGATGTTAAAGATACATTCCTAAACAAAACAAATGTTAAATTTTTTTTTTTTTTTTTGTAAAATCGCACATTTTTCACAATGGTATAAATAATAAATTGTATTGACAAATTAAAAAAAAAAACTGAAAACAAAATAGTATTTTTTCGAATCCCATTACCCAATAGGACTTAACTTTTTTTAATTAATGGTAGTTTAATATAAAAAATTCAAGAAAATCGAAGAGTACAATCATTGATAAAAATTGATTTTAAATATTAAATCGCGAAAATTGTGCAATTTTTTTCAAGCTGTTATTAGATATCTGACAAAAAAAAGTACAAAACAAACGATTTTTTTCTTATTTGGGCCAATTTTAAAGAAGTTATAAGTATTTCTTTGCATATAGTTTATACAGAATTCGCCTTTTTCAAGGCGCGATATCTCTGGAAACGTTAGTCAAAAAAAAAAATCTGAAAATATACTGCACTATTTTGCTGATGAGCACAGCAAAAAATAAAAGATGTAAAAAACACTTTTTGCAAAAGTGTCCGATTTGACTCAGAAATCCCCATATACCGTTTTTTGTGAAAATGTTATCTTACCTCTAAAAACTTTAAGAAATTTAACTTCCAACAGCTTACCTCGGTACACCAGTTACATGCATACACACTTACTCTTACTGTATATACATACGTATGTATGAATATATACGTCTGTCTATGTTGTCTAAACAAAATCAAAAGAAAGGCAAAACAGAATAAACCTTTAAGGTATGTGGCAATTAGTTTAACAATTTTACCACCACGTAATGGAGATTGACAGATGAATAGTGGCATCCAGTGATTTTGATAATGTGCCCTATCTTCTTGGTCCTAAAGCTTCCATTCTATGCTATGTAGTGGCTGCTATTACAACAACGTTTACCGATTTAACAGCACTTTACAGTGTCGCAACGTAACGGCTGGAGCCGGTGGTGATTGGTGCCAAGTAATCACAGTCAAACAAAAGAAGGAATATGGACTACTACGGCAGTACGGCACGATACACCAACATCAAATGTGTGGCAAATATCTCATTTTTTTCGTTCCTTGTAATGCCAAGATTGAATGATTGATAACATGATTACTGTTTGTAATTGCAGCATTGCACCCCGACCGACCGAACGGACTTCCGTTAAAAGAAGCAAGCCAAAGCCATTGGCCAGACACAAGCAAGACAAGTAGCAAAGCATCACAGAAAGAGTTTTGTTAACAATGTAAAACGATTTAAAAGACGTGACAAATTGTGTGCAGCCACTACAGCAGCAAAAAATTAAGCATCACAATCAATATTGGTTTTAAGAAATTGTGAACTACAGAGAGATTGGTTGAGAAATTCTGAACTTTTGCCACAAACCTAATAATTTAGCAGAAGTTAATTTGATCTATCCAAAGACGAATTAATAATATGTTATGACCATGATGCGATTAGTTGTTTACATATAAATTGGCACAATTATCACATCATTAATATGTGGGTCATTTAAATTCAGAGCTTATTATTGAAGTAATTATGTTAAACATTAAAAAGTAGACAAAACACTTTTAGCAATTTTAGTTGAACATTTTTAATAAACATTACAAAGTGTAATTACAAGTTATCGAAAACACTTTTAAACATAAAACGTTAACAAATACATATTTCAGCTCATAAAGCCAAATGCTTATAAATTATTTTTATAAAACTTAACTATATACATACGTAGTTAGAATTATCAATATGCAATAAAATGCTTTAGTGTATTTTATTTTATTTTTTATATATGTATATAATATTTACTAATTTTATGCCACACAATCTACAAGATATGAACAATAATTTTTGACAGTAGTACTTCATATAAAATCAATTACCACATTATCATCAACTTTATATGGAATCTCAACACGAACATGCAATTGCCTTCGGTAGAAGGTGTGGATGTGTGCATTGGTAAGCTTCAGTGCATTGGTTTAGATGTGGGTGTTTGCATTTTTCTTTGTGACTGTCTGTCTGTCTGTCTATGCACACAATTGGATATCCTTTGGCAGCACACAGTGTAGGGTCATGGATATATGTATGTATGTATATATGTTACATACATATGTGCATATATCATTGTTAACGAACACAAATCAAATCTTTCATCAAACAATCAACAATGAAAGTTGATACATTTGTCTTTCATCTTGTCAAGAGTACATACAATTACATTTTATATTAACATAAGACATACATATTACATTACACATTACATATATATTATATTTTACAATTGTTCTTCATTCAATACCTTCATGTAACATTGGCTTTTTTTTCTTTTTTCAATACTTTTAGGTAAGTTCCAGAATATTTTTGGTCAACATAATATTTTATTCTCTATGAAGGCTATATAAAATTAATAAGATGTACTAGAATGAAGAAAATTCAATCTCAAGGTAAATTCTACTTATTAAGTTTTGTAAGTAATTTTTAAGTGTTTTTTTTAGTTTTTGAAAATGAATGAAAAAATAGTCATAGTATTATTATTTTAAAATTTGAATTCCGTATACTACCAAGTATTGACAGCTGATTATAATCGGCATTACAAATTAGGTAATATCGACACCTCCAAATAATAGTATGCTAAGTCTAAAAAGTGAGTTTTGCAGGAGAAGCTCTTAAAGTTTGGAAATTTTTTTGAACTTCAGTACTATGCTAAGTCAATATGTGTTTATAACTTCTGTTCGGATTGACCGATCGTTACCAAAATTAGACAGAATTTAAGTTAAAGGACGTTCGACACCTTCAAATAATAGTTTGCTAATTCTGAAAAGCGAGTTTTGCAGGACAAGCTCTAAAAGTTTGGAAATTTCTTTGACCTTCAGTGCTATGCTAAGTAAATATTTGTTTATGACTTCTGTTCGGATTGTCCGATCATTACCAAAATTTGATAGAATTTAAGTTAAAGGACGTAAAATATAAAAATGTAAAGAACTTGAAAACATGCTAAGTCGACTTAGCATACTATTGTTTGGAGACGTCGATATATAACATCTAACACACGCTAATTAACATGAACTGGTTAAATTGCAATTACCGAATTAATTTTACACGATTAAGAATTCCATAAAATTTTTAATAATGTACATATAGTATTAATCGGTTTCTTAAGACCCGTTCGAAATTATTCATATCTAAATACTCAGCAAGGAAAAATAATATAAGCTGTTCAGCATAACGACAGCTATATAAGGTACATAGTTTACGTCCAATAGAAGGCAACTAAATAAGGATAATCTCACTAGTGCACATTGGGCCCAATGGCAGGTTTCTGAGGCAAAAAGTCTAGTTTTGAAGTCATATATTTGTATAAATTAGTAACGGGATTAGATTCTTAACACTTTGAGCCACTTAGAAACAAAATCATTTCAACCTGGCAACGCTTCGTGGTCACATACCGAGCTGTCAAAGATATTGCATGTTACTTTGTAAAATTTTATAAAAATTTATCCAACGAAGAACAAATTTGTTTCGCTCGGCAATTAAAAACCGCTGATTTAATAAACAGTTTTTTTAATGGATAAAACGTGTAAAGGTATATAAATTAATATTCTGATTAAGAAATAAAAGAAGTTAGATTTGGTAAGGAATATTTGAAGTAGACTTGTGGTGTATTTTTTGTGTAGTTCGTATTGTAGTTTAAATAGTTTTTGGAATAAAACTCGCGGTATTGCGACGTATTGTCGAAACTATATATATCTGATAGAAGGTAATAGTGAGTACTATATGTGTAAAAAAATTTCATGTCCGTTTGGATCCGAATACTTATAGAAAATTACTTACAGATAGCGTGACACTTAAAAATGTGGATATTTTAATTTATTAGACTGGGTTGGGACTGGACGATGCTCAATATGACACAAGTCGCCAAATTTTATAGTAATCTTATCCGAGTTACACCAAGCATTGAAATCTTCAATATTCTAGATCTTTAAATTTAATAACTGGTACTACAAACACCTACTAAATTTCAAGATCTTAACCTGTAATTATAAAGTTTTCAAATAACGGACGCGATCGCGGTTTTCTACTTCCAAAACATAAATTAATGATAGAGGTCACAATTACTATTGTTTTGTATACCAATGCGTCTAATAATCTCTGAGATTTCGCGTTTGGCTAAAACTTGTTGTGGGGGAGGTCCCCCACCCCCTCCATTTTTCGGTATAAAAAGTACCTTACGATCTATTCTCAGACCTTATGAATCTACAAACAAAATTTTATCAAATTCGGTCCAGCCATTTCAGAAGATTTATATTTCGAACATCATGGTATACCTGAAAAGGTTTCTATATATATGTAGATATATATCTGAACCGATCAGAGCCAAATTTTCAGGACCTGATTCTAACCTGAACAGGAGTTACCATATCAAATTTTAAGGCGATCGGATGCAAATTGTGACCTTTGTGGGGCTTAAAAATAAAATCGGATTAAATCGGATAAAACACATACATGAAAACTATATCTATATCTGAACCGATTCTTACCAAATTTTGCAGAAGTACTTTTATGCCCATTAAAAACATTGGAACGAAATTTGGTAGCTCTAGCTGCTTCCAGTGACTTGTTGCCTCAAAAACCTGTCATTGGGCCCAATGTGTAGTGTATAGGTTCTCAAAATTTGATCTGCGTCTACCATTAAATGATGCTGACATTTTAAAACCAGATTTTAAGTGTTTTTTGAAAATTTCTTCTAATTTCGTTCCGAAAACAGGTTTTTCAAAAAATCGTATATAGGATTGTAGAAATCGCGATTCTGAGTTATTTGATATATGTGTCGTGAATGTAGCCTACACAGCTTCACAGAAATCTGCATCCAAATACGAAAATTTTGTGCGAACATTTTTCTAAAAATCATATTTTTCGGGCCTAATTATTACAATTGTCATTCGATTTACTCGTACTTGATTGCAAATTTTAGATTTTTACGTTGCGGATTTAATAAATCTTTACTCGTGAAATTCCATCTACTAAAACGAGAGTTACGTGATTCCAAGGTTGGAAAATCACCGAAAATATCGCGCATTTTATCGCGTATTCTGGGGGCCGTTTCCACTGCAATGAAAAAACTAGTGCAGCATCTTCGTTTTTGTGGAAACAGAGATTTAAAAACTTCACTGATAAGGGAGCTACATTAATTTTATCCCAAAAAATAGTGTGTGATGCTACATCCGCGGTTCCTGACTGATCACCTTGAAACAGATGTATATCGATGTAGACTTTCGTGGTGACACTGAAACCGGATGCGAAACAAAATTTATTGTACCTTGCGCAAATTAGAGATGTTTTATAGGTTTTTTTAATGCTTAGATACAGCCGACATTTCCTGAGTATTTCAGCCATGTAAAACTTCTCTACAAAGTGGTGTCTTAAGACATATACATATGCATATTAGGGCTATAACCAAAAAAATAACACCACATAGCCGTGTAGAGCATGGAAAACTATTATGAAATACGGCGTCAATTTTTCTCTGTCGCGAAAAAAGTTTCCGCACCAAATGCATTGAAGTTCTGTAATGCATTTTTTTAATTTTAGCTGTTATGACAACATATTTGCTTTTAATTAAAATTTTTATTTTTTGTAATCTAATTTAAAATCATTATCAAAGCGTTCTGGACCAATTTGTTCTCAAATCGCGCCATTTCGGAGCATATTAGGAACTTTTGATGCTATTGCAATTTTTGCTTTTTCTTTATAAACTCGTGAATTTTATGTTTATATTTTTTTGTACCTACCGGACAAAAGAATATGGGGTCATTTGCAACGAAGTCGCGAAAGTTACAGGCTGTTTTTGTTGACTTTGCCTGTGAGAATCGTATATGTTTTTTACAAAAATACAACACCAGTACCACGTGGGGAATTTTGTCCTAATAATGAAAACGCGTTTCTAAGATCGATTCGGTGAAAAAAGTTTCCGCGCCGACTGTAATTACTAAAACCCTTTTGGTATTTTTTCTATTTATAATTTTAAAATTGCTTTGTTTGAATAAATATTTATAGACAAAAATACATTTCTCACAGGCAAAGTCATTACAAACTGTCTGTAACTTTCGCGAATTTGTTGCAAATGACACCATATCCTCTTGTCCAATAGGTACAATAAATATAAACATAAAATTCGCGAGTTTATAAAGAAAAAACAAAAATTGCAATAGTGTCAAAAATTCCTAAAATGATCCGAAATGGCGCGATTTGAGAACAAATTGGTCCAGAACGCTTTGATAATGATTTTAAATTAGATTACAAAAAAATAAAAATTTTAATTAAAAGCAAATATGTTGTCATAACAGCTAAAATTAAAAAATGCATTACTGAACTTCAATGCATTTGGTGCGGAAACTTTTTCGCGATAGAAAAAAATTGACGCCGTATTTCATAATAGTTTTCCATGCTCTACACGGCTATGTGGTGGTATTTTTGATAATTGCAAAAAAGTGCAAAAAGTTATAACCCTAATGCATATACATACATATACAATTTGTGTACACTGATTTGAAAGAATAAGCAAACCAATAGAAAAAAATTTTAACCAGCTGTTTGCTATGTCATACCTTGTAATGATTGTACCATGTATAAGCACCACCTTCGAATTTCATCTAATATTCAAAGAAATATTACGATATGAAGAAAGTATTCGATTCGAGAGTTGTCGTGCGCGCCAGCCACTACACATGCTGGACGTAGGGGTTGTTTACAGCTTTGGGTAATTTTCACAAGAAATATGGACTTGCCACTAAAAAAAACTTGTACCATCGTAATAGGGGTCTTGAGCGCTACTATTGCAAGAAAAATCAAAATTATGCGAGAGTAGGTCCTAAACTGCACTTTTACGAAATTTTGTGTGGGAGGTGCCCGAAGGAGTTGACATATATAATCCATATTCCAACTTGATCTCGTAAATCTATGATCTATGTCTCGTAGAAATGGACCAAATCGGGAACTGCCTTCAAGAGATATCGTGCGCAACACGTTAGCGAAAAGTTTTGTGGGGGAGGTACCCAAAGGTCCATCTTAGAACTTGATTTAAGTTTGCGCAAAATATTAAGACAGCCAAATTTTGTACCGAATCGATTTATCCGTCGTGCTCTCCATCCACTGACCCTGACCGGTCGTTGTAAGGCCATCTTGTCATTAAATGTCATGCATAAATACTTTTGTAATATGCTGAAAATTACCCTAAATGTTTCGTAGTATTTTTGCGGCAATGTCTCAACTTTCCTTTACATTTACTGACCAATTAACCAAAATTCCACTTTATTTTTATCATATTTGTCTCAATTATCTAAAAAGCTGCTGTAAATCATACAGTAATTAATTAGCACTTTGCTAATGTTGCAGAAACTGCTCTTAAAGTTTTAAACACTGTTTCCACTTTTGGGTGCGCTTGTCATTTATTGGATTATAATAATTGTAAAACAATTATCCGTAAAAAGCCATTCACTTTCAAAATGCTACAAGTTTGGCAAAGATCCAAACCTTGCCACAGACGACAATTATTTTCTACACTTTTCGCTCAAAAGCAATTACGAGAAAACGCATTTATAGCATCGAACACATATACACTTACAAAGGCACACGTTTAATTTCGTAGACAAGGAAAGTTTGTAAAATCTCAATACGCACACACACAAACACACAATAGTTAGAAATGTGAAAACCTCAAAGGAGTTTGCAAACAACAATAAAACAATATTTGAGCCAATTTTACCTTAAACAAATCATAAATTAAAAATAATTTCTAAGCTACGAGTATATTATGGAATAATTTTGGTTTAAAGCTACCAATATTATTAGTTTTTAAAGAACTTAACATTAAAACTACTTGCTGGTTACACAAAGTCAATAAAAAAGTGTTATTTGAAACAAATTGCATTTGACTCTCAAATTGATAGTATGTAAATCCGCAGGAAAGAACCATTCTTCTATCATACTTATGAATGCAGCACGATTCTGGTTGTTGCTTAATAGTTTTCGTAATCTCGATATTAATTTGGCAGAAAAGTTCTTCAGTGTTGCACAATGTCATATAAGATCTATATAGAAACATAAACGCATATTGAACATTTCTTAAGGAGATTTTCTATACAGACTACAATTTGCTCAAAACACGTTAAATCATTGGGAACGCTTACAAAACTTTGACCTATATCAAATATATGGAAACAAGTAATAACTGCATTAAGTTCGGCCGGGCCGACCTTTTTACATCCTCCACCATTAGTTGTATTGAAGCAAAATGGAACAATTAGTTCACATTCGTTTATGAAAGTACTAAATCCTGCACCAGGTCAAAGCTTATTCCTCGGAGAAGTAAAATATGCTAACGTTCTTTGGGGTCTATATGAAGACGTGGAGCAATACCGACAAATTTCAAGTGAAAAGTTTTGAGATATTGAGGGCATAATCTTCCATATACCGAAAATCGGGATGTGAGCTCCTATGAGAGCTATATGAAGACGTGGGTCTATAGTGATAAATTTTAGTCATTTCGGTACAACCTTCAAAATACTGAAAATTGGGAGGTACCGTTCTATTGGAGATACATGAAGGCTTGCCGGCAAATTTCAGGCTAAATCCCAGGCCCATCAAAGACTAAAAACTAAATTTCAACCATTTCGGTTGGATATTGAGGTCTCGAATCGGGAGGTACCGTTTTAAAGGGCCTATATGAGGACGGTGATATACCGGCAAATTTCAGGTGGAAAATTGTATACCTCCAACGAAGACTAAATACCAAATTTCAGCCATTTCGGTGGGATATTGAGGCCACAATACCGAAAATCGAGAGGTACCGCTCTATGGGGACTATATGCAGACATGGACCTATACCAACAAAATTCAGAATTTTATGTTAATCAAGAATATATGTTAATACTTTATAGGGTCTCCGACGAAATTTTCGATGTGTTACAAATGGAATGACAAATTAATTAATAATTAACCTCCATATTATGGTGGAGAGTATAAAAATCGTTTCTTCTGTTTGCTGGATTACACAAACACTAAATTGAATCGGGTGGCGCAGTTATACGGAAGCTATATTAAAATATGAGCCGATATTGTTTATATTAGGTCCCATATTACGCAGTCGCTTGGGTGCCACCATGGTGCAATGGTATGTACACCCGCCTTGCACTCCGAAGGTCTGCGGTTCGATTCCCAGGCCAATCAACATCAACAAAATTTTCAACGGTGCCAAAATACCCCTCAGTAATGTTGGCGACATTTCCTGAGTATTTCAGTCATGTAAAACTTCTCTACAAGTGGTGTCTTAAGACTCGCCGTTCGGACTCGACGATAAACAGTAGGTCCCATATCATTGATAGGCGATATAGTCTCCAGATTTTGTCAACATAAGCGAAAAGTAAGTGCACGTCATCTCTTAAAAAATAAGCGAGTGCTGCTAATATCAAATATCATCAATTTGAATCACTATAAGCTTCAAATGCTTTAAACTTATAAGAAGTTAAGAAGAAGTTAATAAAATAAGAGAACAGTGGCATGGGAAAGGTACACCATAATGCATTAAATAATGAATTGAATATATCAGACTCACTTTATGTTTGAGAAATATCAACATCGTAAAGGTCAATGTACAGTTGATCTTAGTCGGGGTTGCGAAGCGCACCGGGTTCAGCTAGTAATAATAATAATAATTGTTCCACAAACATCCCATAAGGGGTAATGGAGACTTCTCTCATATCAATGAGTGCAACCCGATTCATTTTAGCTCAATGATATGGGACCTACAGTCTATCGCCGTGTCCGAACGGCCTGTCTAAGACACCACTGTTGTAGAGAAGTTTTACATGGCCGAAATGTCGCCAACATTACTGAGGGATATTTTGCCACCGTTGAAAAGCGTTTTGATGTTGCCTGACCAGGGAATCGAACCCACGACCTTATGTGTGCACGGCTTATTATTCAGTTGCTAATTCAAAGATTCCAAGCAGTGTACGGCCTGTCGAAATTATATGGCACTAAATTAATACAAAATGCTACCAGCTTTTTACTGACATGCTTGTAAAAAGCACGCAAAAATATATATTCTTATCCAGATATTTCTGAGTAAACGGCATCTGAATAAACGCCATCCGTCGGACATCGACAAGTGAGATAAAGACAGTGCTAGGGGAAATTAGAGTGGACTGCGTTTTTGTGGATGAATTAATAGAACTGTTACTGCAACTATTTTTCAATATTATCTGCCTACTAACTATCACATAATATGTCATAGTCTTTCAGTTTCTTACATTCAGGGGATAATCATTCATATGTATATATGCATGTCCATACATACATAGGTAGATGATTGATTAGACATAGCTGTGCTGAATGCAATTCTTATTATCACAACAATGTGGTTGGTTAGTTTCATATAAATAAGTTAACAAACAACAAATTAATTTAAATCTACTCAATATCTGACAGATACTCCCACAAATTGCACTTACATACATACATCTGTACATATGTATGTCAATGTTTGGTTGAAAAGCAGCCACGAAAATGTTTTTAATGACCAAAAAAAAAACAACAGCAAACACGGCTACTTAGCGCAGAGTAATGTCAAGAAAATATCAATGATTTAACCGTCGTCTCCTTGACTTCATTAACGTAAAAACAGAAATCACCAAAAAAGAAACAAAGCGAAAAGTTGTTGCACCCAGCGACACATAGGCCAGGCCAGCCCGTTGTTGTCTTGACTGTAATAAAAGGAGTTGTAGTTGCACAGCAATCAATCGGAATCTGTAACTTTAAGTGTGTGCGGTGTGTGTGTGTTAATGTGTGCCAATAAGCATGACATTCGTGTATTTAGCAAATGACCCCACCGCCAACGCATCACTGCCGCCACCAATTGCACAAAATAAAATTGGAACAAACGTGATTAGCATAAGATATCGGAGACTTTAATAAATGGCATTTCAACCATATGTTTAACAAGCCGCTTAAGGTTTCCTAACGCCATGAACACGAATATTCGCTTATTCAAAGAGAGATATGGATGGACACACCATGGATGTGCCCGATCGTGGGTATCCGATGAGTGTGTGGCGACAAAGCGAATCAAAACCCCGCGTTTGGGTTATGAATGCTAAAGGAAGACAATTGTGCTATACGCTTACAAAAAGATACACATTTCCACCATGACTATATATGGAAGCAAAGGCTTCTTTATGTGTGATTATTACTATTTGGTTGTAGTTTTTTTTTTCTTTTTTGTCTCCAGTTAAAATTAAGTGCCACTGATTGTTTTCAAAACTGGCTTTAAAACAAAGTTAGTGGACATTTTTACAAAAGCACGTAGAAAAGCCAGGCCTTGTTGAAGAAGGCCTTTGTTTGTAAAACTAATATATTTGGGGGTAAAACTAATGTTTTTATATCATACACCACTCTGTAGAAAGAGGTATTGTGTAGTTTTAGGGATATATGTACCTAGAATAACTTTGTTCTATTTTTGTAATCAAAAATATATTGAAGATGCAAATTTTTTTGACCAAAGGACGTACGCTATTGGTTTTGGTGAGAATCGGTCCAGATTTCGATATAGCTCCCGCTAACTCATTGAAATAATCATTTATGACCATATAAATTATATACATTCCTGATCGGGATAAAATTCTGAGTCGATCTTGCCATGTCCCTGTGACCGTTTGTCGTAATCACTCCAGAGTTCACAAAATATATTTTTGCAGACGAGTTGACGAGTTTATTTTTTCATAGGCAGGTAAAGTTCGTTTTAATATAGCCCCCATATAACGATACCTCCCGATTTATGTTGTTTTGAAGATTTTAGCAACACTTTTTGACAGAACTATAAGTAATTTGACATTTCAGGTCTCCAGTAGTAACAAAACTTCTTCACCAAAAATTGAGAACATTGTGAATGGTACCTCCCGATTTTATGTAGTTTAAGGATTTTGATGTTCATATAGCCACCATAGAACTATACCTTCAGATTTTCTTTATTTTAAAAGTTTGATCTCAATATCCCACCGAAATGGTTGAACTTTGGTATTTAGTCTTCGTTGGGGTTACTAAACTTTCACCAGCAACGTCTTCATATAGCCCCCATAGAACGGTCCCTCCCGATTTTTAGTATATTCCAGGTTTTAGCGTCATTATCAAACCGAAATTGATTAAATCCGGTACTTAGTGTTCGAGGCAAATCACTCAAGAAGAGTATTTATTATCTGTTTAGGTCCACGTTTTTATATAGCACCCATAGTAGGGTACCTCCCTATTTGCTGTATTTTGAAGGTTGTGGCCTCAATATCCAACCGAAATTTCTGAAATTTGGCATTTAGTTTTCTTTGGGGGCATACAATTTTTCACAGGAAATTTTCGATATAGGCATGTGTCTTTATATTGCCTCCAAAGAACGGTACCTTCCGATTTTCGGTATTTTGAAGGTTTGGGCCTTAATTTCCCACCGAAATTTCTAAAATGTTGTATTAAGTATTCGATGTGGGTGTAAATCATTCCAGAAGAGTATAGTCGGTGTAGGTCCACGTTTTCATATAGCCCAATAGAAGGACACAATCCGATTTTTGGTATTTTGAAGGTTGTTGCGTCAATAACAAAGCGAAATTACTGAAATTTGGCATAAAGTCTTCGTTAGGGATAATAAACATTCCACCTGAAATCTGTCGATAAAGTTCAACTTCTTTATATGGCCCTATAGAACGGTATCTTCCTATTTTCGGTATTTTGAAGGCTTTGGCCTCAATTATAATTGTTCCAAAAACATACCAGAAGGGACACGGGACACTTCACTCATATCAATGAGTGCACCCCGATTGTTATTAGCTCTGTGATATGGGACCTACCGAGTCCGAACGGCGAGTCGTACGACACTACTTGTAGAAAAGTTATACCTGGAAATGTTGCCAACATTACTGAGGGGTATTTACCCTGAACTTTTGAATGCACGGCGGGTGTGCATACCACTTCACCACGGTGGCACCCATTTTTTTCATGGGCCTCAATACCCGCCGAAATTTCTGAAATTTAGTATTTAGTCTTCGTTTAGGGTATAAAACTTTCCAGAAATTTTTCGACATAGGTCCACGTCTTCATGTAGCCCTCAAAGAACTGTGCATCGGGTTTTTAAGACTTCAGCGTCATTATCAAACCGAAATGGACGAAATTTTGTATTAACAGCCTGTTTATGTATGTGGATAAGAAAATGAATTCTTAAGAAACACAACCAAAATCTAGTATGTTTTTCGATATACGTCCACGTCTTCATATAGCCCTCAAAGAACTGTGCGTCGGGTTTTTAAGGCTTGAGCGTCATTATCAAACCGAAATGGACGAAATTTTGTATTAACAGCCTGTTTATGTATGTAGATAAGAAAATGAATTCTTAAGAAACACTACCAAAATCTAGTATGTTTTTCTTGTTTTTTGTTTTGAAGCAAAAGCAAAGGAAATAATATTTCCCAAACTAATGTTTGGGTGTGTTTCATGCGTACACATTTTCGTTTCGAAATACATAAACAGGCCCTTAGTCTTCGATGGGGGTACAAATATAATAACATGTACAAAACTTCCCTTGCAAAAAATCAGACAGTATCGATCCACATATAGTCCTAATATAAGGGTACCACCCGATTACAGCTTTTTGTAGATTTTTTTTACCAAATTGGTTGTTAATTGTTATCTTCCAACTTATTCGCAAAAAACTTTCCATATATATTCAGATTTTGGTCTAGCCCCCATGAAACGCTATTGCCCAATTTTATACATTTCGAGGGTTTTTTGTGGTGGAGGTTATAAAAAGTTCGGCCCGGCCGAAGTTAACGCCATTCTTACAGAACTAATTCAGCTCTTCGCTCTCCGAAGCCAAATTATAGAGGAGAACGACGGCGAAACTGCATAGAGGCTCTACCATTGCTTTATCATTTGAAATTTGAAGAGTGAAGAAGTGAAGCGAAGGACTATCTGAGTTTAGGCCTTTATGGACGCTCTATTTCGAATAATGTACTACCTCGCAAATTTCCAACAAATGTTCTAAGAAACCTTTCCAAGAAAAAATCAGCCCAATTTACACACTTTCAAAAAAAAAAAAATCTGATTAAGGCCTCTCAACATCTTTAAAACGCAACTGTTCACCAATGAGTTGTGAGTCTTGTGCACCGGCTAAATTGACCTTATTCTAATATGGCAGGCATAGTGTTGTATCGAAATGCTTATGTTTGGTGTTCATTTCGATGCAAGTTCGATCATTGCAAAAGTTGGAGGTGGTGATGACGTGTTGCACACTGCTATGTAATCGTTCAGCATTTGGCCCCGGCTCTAATGCTGCCATAACTATACGCGATGTTACGATGTTGCCCGACTAATGCAGACTTGCTGTTCATGCCAGTCGCATGCCAGTCTATTTGTTTTGCTTACATACAACACACATAAAAAATATATGTATGTATGTTTGTATGTTTGTATGTAGGTAGTTAAACATTACGATTATACTGACATCATAGGTTTTTATTAGACATGTCTCTGTTACAATTAAATTATTTGCAATGTTTACTTGGATTTTCTGCTGCTGTTGTTCATCTTGCATACAGAGCTATAACTAGCAGAACATGTGACGTCATAATATACATACATATACTCGTTAAGATGTTAAGTTTTGTGCAGGCGTCTGAATACACACATCACACACTTAATTATATGCCCACTTTGTATATTTGATCCTCTTTTCAGAGGAATTAATACGATTTTGGAATGTTTAACTTAATCATGATCTCATTATAGAAATTCTATGCGGGGCCGGGCAAAATATTAACTTGTAATTCAACAACATGCCAGAAGCTTGTAGGAGTAAGAATAAGTTTTTGTTTTCCTTTTATTAAATGAAGAAAAGGAATGTGATTTGGCGGCACTAAAAATGAAGTGTTGAATATATAAAATTATATTTTACACAAAAAACACATACATATATGTATGTACATGAATGTTCAAATATGTATGTATATGAAATTGAAATGTAATATAAACGTCCATTATTTTACAAATTTGACTATGTTTTATTTATATTGCATGTTAATTTTGTTTTAAGCATAGTCAGGCTATAAAAATACGTTAGCATTATTATCTCAATTGGCGGTCGTGGAAAATGTATGAAGTCATAGTAAATTTTGCCATTTTTCTGCTACTGACCATAATAATAAACTTTGCAAAGAATAATACTAGAGACCCAACAACAATAAAGAAGAACGAAACAAAACGAACAGTCACTGTGGTGACTCCCTAAAATCACAGCATCATACCATACATAGTTCAAAGATATACGAATTAATAGTGATTTCGTTGGGGAAATCTCGAATTATAAGGATCTCTGGGAAAAAATTTATAAATTTTGGAAAATATTGAAATACAAGCGAAATCGCTTACAACGTCATCGTTTTTAATGGCATATTATACAGACAAATGCAAAAGTCCCAAAAGGGTTAAATTTTGGCGATTTAATATTTAATTTAAACTACGATTAATTACAAAAATCTTAAGTCCTACTTGCTACATTTTCTATTTTTTTAATTTTTCAATAAATTTTGTCCTTTATATCAGTGTGAAACATTTGTTATTTTAATAAAAAAAATAAAAAGATTACATTTTTATACCCTCAGCATTTATACTAACGAGGGTATACACACTTCATACGCATAAAATGTGCCTCATCGAATTAACTGATTTAGACCGCAAGTATGTTTTGGGCGAACTCCTTTTAAGACAATTTGGAGTTGATTTTGCAATGTCCGTCCGTCAGTCTGGCTGCGGCGCACGATAACTCTCGAACGGATAAACCAATTTGGTCCAAAATTTGGCCTTCGTAATATTTTGCCCAAACTTAGTTTAAGTTCGAAGATGGGCCCCCATAAAAGTTCGGAAAATTGAAGTGATGAACCGGTTTGGTCCATACTTTGCATATCGTAAAATTTCTATCAGACATAGACGAGGTTCCAACATGAACTCTATCGGTCCATTCCTTTTGGTACCTCCCACACAAAATTTCGGAAAAGTTCAGTTTGGAACCAGCTTTCGAATCATTTCGATTTTTATTGTAACAACTTGTTTCATTAGGGGCAAGTCCTGAGAAAATAGTCTGAAAAGGGCAAAAACCCCTATGATACCGTTGGAGCGCAAATAACTCTCGAATGGATCTGAAGTTTCGGTTCAAAATTTGCCCTTCGTAATATTTTGTCCAAACATAGTTTAAGTTCGAAGATAATCCATATCGGTCCACTCCTTCATATACCTCCCCACAAAAATTCAAAAATGTTCGGAAAAATTGTGCGCACGATAACTCTTGAAGGGAGAGAGCGATTTAGTCCATACTTTACACATCCTAATATATCTACCACATATAAATCAGGTTCTAATATGGACTATATTTGTTCACTCCATCCGGTACCTCTTCGTTTTTCATGAAAAATTTTTTGTATTAAATTACGATTAATTACAAAAATTTGAAGTCCTTTTTCTAAATTGTTTAAAATTTTTCAATAAAAAAATTCATTTATATCAGTGTGAAACATTTGTTATTTTACTTAAAAAAAAATAGATTTTTTAACATGTGTTTTGCTGTTTTATTTAGGAATTTATCTTAAACATCTTAAATACTTCTTAATTTTTCGATTTTGAAAATTGATTTGCAATTATCCTTAGTACTGATACTACTTAAACTCCACAAAAATTTTCGAATTATTTGATCTTTTTTAATTTGTTGTGTAAATATTATTTGTTGATTACAACTTAATAAATATATTTCAATCATTTAGTGTTTCAATACGAATGGACAATGTCACACGGTTTTCATCAAGAATCTACTTGTATTATTCCTCCCCTCTTCATTCACACATCTACAAAAGTTTTCTCATTTGTCATCTCTAATGGCTATCCATGTTCCTGCACAAAAAAGTGCAACCATAAACCAGAGTGTTGTTTGCAGCAAACTATCCCATCGCTCGAGTAACTTCTCTTACCGCACTACAACTTCAATATCTTACTCAGCACAATTCCATGTAGATAATCTTCTTGGTAAGCTCTGGTCCATGTAAAAAGGGAAATTATCTCGACCATAATTGCTTTTAATAAAATATTTTATTACTTACTTAATCGTATAAAAACATAAAAAGGTTACTCAAGCATTTTACAATGGTTTTGCATTGGACTCTGCTGAACAGGAAAACAGGAAGACATTGTTGGACTACTGCACTGCATACTTACCCTTAAAGCATAGAATGTGTGTGTGTGTGTTCAGAACAATTTGAAAATCTTTGAAAACTTTCAGTCCAATGATATTTTCAACATCAAAACTATAGACCGTATTCCGTGTTAAATCTATGCAAATCTAGTGTCAATAACATTTAACTTCTTAGTTTCACCTTTTATTCCTTCTGTTTTACATCCTTTCTCTCCACGGACTTGTGTCGAAATGTGCAACAATGGTTGATAGTGTGGCTGGCCTTCATTTATTTAATAATTTCCCTGGAGTATTTTTCATATTTTGGCGGAAAGTTTGTCTTTTGTAACCGAGACTTGTTCTTCTCAAATATGCTTGGTTTTTTGTTTTTGTTTCGGATTTTTTTGTTTTGTTTTGTTTCTTTACAACTCCTTTACTTAGCAAGTACTTGTTGAAGATTTTCGGTATTTACAAAGTAAAGTGTGACAACGTCAAGTCAGCAGCCACTTACTCGTGTAATCCCAAACAAGTGGTTTCAAAATTTTCGGCACGTCATGCTAGCAATGCACATTCAATTCACTCTTATGTCCAAGAGCGAGAGCGTAGCAAAGCAGGAAGGTGGTAGGGTGGGTGTTGGTATCATCGCATAACAATGTGTAAATATTGACAGTAAAATAATACTTAACATGAATTATGCGGGCAAAGTGTATTAAAATTCAATAAAAAAAAGCTATATGTATGTAAGTGTATACAAATTTGGCAAAGGAAGCCATCCGGTCGGTAATTGAGTTGTTTTGATTGTAAATGATTAAAGAGGAAATTTGCATACAAAATTGTTATTATAGTAGCTTTTTTAGTAAAATTTTCTTTAAGCGTGCAATTTTGTAAAACAAAGCTAAGGAACAATGCAAACGCAAATTTAGGAAAAGGTTTGCTCTTTTTCTTTTATTGCTGCGAACCACAATAATTTGTTATTTTTAATTTTTTACGTATTATATTTAATACAGTATATTATTTTTAATACATTTCTGTGGGAGATAACCGAAAGAATGGGCCTTAAAATCTCACTGACGGATGTCTGTCATTTCTAGAATTCGAACTTGGATCCAGTGTCCAAGACGAGCATATATCAACGTAGTTCAAATAGGTGTATCAACGATTTTTATACAGTCTAGATTCTTTTTCATAGGCAGGAAATGTTGCACACTTGTGATTATTAATTCCAATACCACCCTATCTATGCATATCAAATAAAAAATTAATTTTTTTATACCCTCCACCATAGTATGGAGGGTATATTAAGTTTGTTTTTCTGTCTGTAACACATCGAACTAATTATTTGCGACCCTAAAGGTATATATATTCTTGATCAGGATAAAAGATAAGACGACTTAGCCATGTCCGTCTGTCCGTCTGTTGTAATCCTTCTAGCGTATTTGAGCTAGAGCGCTATATTTTTGCACCCGAGTATATTTTTTCTATAGTCAAGTTCGAAGATGGACTATATCGACCCACGTTTTGCTAATGCCCCATGTGACGGTACCTCCCGATTTTCAGTATTTTGGTGAATTTAGGTACAATTTTTGACTGAACTACCTGCAATTTAACATTTAAAGTTCCCAGTGGTCACAAAACATATCCACCAAAAACCGTACACATAGATCCATGTTCTAGTATAGCCCCCATATAACGGTATCTCCCGATTTTCGGTATTTTGCGGATTTTAGCTACATTTTTTGACCGAACTAGCTGCAATTTTACATTTGAGGTTCCCATCGGTCACAAAATGTCTCCACCAAAAACTATAAACGTAGGTCCATGTTTTTGTATAGCTCTCATATAACGATACCTCCCGATTTTCGCTATTTTGAGGATCTTAGCTACATTTTTGACCGAATTACCTGTAATTTAACATTTGATGTTCCCAATGGCCAAAAAACCTCTCCACAAACAATTGTGAACAGAGGTCCACATTTCGGTATAGCCCCCATATAACGGTACCTTCCGATTTTCGGTATTTTGAGGATTTTAGCTACATTTTTTACCAAATTACCTGTAACTTAACATGGCCACAAATCATATCCACCAAAAATTGTCAACATAGTTCTAGGTTCAAGTATATCGCCCATATAACGGTAACTGCCGATTTTAAATATTGTAGCTACATTTTTTGAACGTATTACCTGTAATTTAACATTTGATATTCCCAGTGGTCAAAAAACATCTCCACCAAAAATTGTCAACATAGGTCCAAATTTTGTTATAGGCCCATATAACGGTACCTCCCGATTTTCCGTATTTTGAGAATTTTACCTACACTTTTTGACCTTATTACCTGTAATTTAACATTTGATGTTCTCAATTGGTACAAAACATGTCCACCAAAAATTGTCAACATAGATCCAGGTTTAGGTATAACCCCCATATGACGGTACCACCCAATTTTTTGTATTTTGAGGATTTTAGCTACATTTTTAGACCAAACTATCTATAATTTGACATTTGAGGTTCCGAGTAGTGACAAGACGTCCCCAACAAAAATGGTCACGATAGGTCCCTGTTCCACTGAAAATTGTCAATACAGGTCTATGTTTTTGGTATAAGCCCCTATATAAAGATACCTCCCCAATGGTCACAGAACTTCTCCACCAAAAATTATCCACATTGGTTCATGTTTTGATATAGACCCATATAAAGTTACTACCCGATTTTAGGTTTTTTGAGGAGTATAGCTACATTTGTTGACCGAATTATCTGTGATTCGACATTTGCTGTACTCAGTGATAACAAAACTTCTCCACCAAAAATTTTCAACATAGGTCCACACTTTGATATAGCCCCATATAAAGGTGCCGCCCGATTAAAGACATTTTAGATGCATTTTTACCTTAGTTAGGTATCCGTGGTCACACAATATTTCCACCTAAAATTGCGGACAGGAAAGAAGATAATATTCCATATTTAGTATCAGAATATTTTATGATGGAGGGTATAAAGAGTTCGGCCCGGACGAACTAAACTTTTTTTACTTGTTTTTTTCATAAGTCATTTTGTTTTTGTGGCTAATAAACGCAACAATCTAAATATTTTGTACTGTGTTCCTATGTCCTATACAACAGCATGTGCTGGTCACTTGTATCCAGTTTTACGTAACTTTAGTTATTTTCGTATGTTACGTGAACCAACTATGTCTGTTACCACTTCCATAGGAACCGTACCGAAATACCAACAAAAACATCAAGATTTGTGGTTAACAGTTTACATGCAATATGTACTTGTAAAGTCTTTTCGACAAAAAGTCAAATGTGAAAAACAAAAACAAAAAACACTACCTTTATGATTGCACGTATTTTGGCAAACTACAAGTAATGACAATGTAATGTTTCCATAATTCCTACAAAACTTTAAAATTATTGCAAACGATGTTGTTGCATTCGCATGGAACACTAGGAGGTAGTACGGGGCAACATACTGTTACATTTGTGTACACGTGTACTTTTACCATATATTGAAATCTGGTATCATCATGTATTTTGTGCTTACAGACGTACATAGAAATTAATTGAATATATCATTCCTATTGTAACTTATCAACATAATCATTATAAAATATATAGGTACTAAAATTAGTATACCTAAATAATTAGATGAAAACTTATATTCTATTTTTTAATATATAATCCATTTGTTTTAAAAATATAAAAAATATGTTAAATTCAGTTTTTGATATATTGTCTTAGTTCGAAATCAATGACACATATCTGTAGAGAAGGTTATCTTGTTTGCAAACACGGTTGTTCGGGTTATTTAGTTGTGCCAATGAAAACTTCTCAATGAGATTATTTCTTTGGTCATTCTTATATTTCGAGCCGACGATTGGTGTTTTGGTATAAAAATGTTTTTTTTTTTGTTTTTGAAGATATTCTTGAGAAATAACATCAAGTAAAAAAGCGTGTTGTTCAGCCGGGCCGACCTTTTAATAATTCCGTCACCCTGAAATATTTTAAACTAAAATACAATAACTAGTTTTTTTTTCTGTTACGAAAGTACCTATGTCGATAATTTGTGGTGTGAACCCTAAATGCCAAATTATAGCTAATTCGGTTAGAAAATGTAGCTAAAAACTTCAAAACACCTAAAATCTGGTAGTACCGTTATATGGGAACTAAAATATGGGCTTATGTCCACAATTTTCTTTAATGTAGAAGTTTTGTGATCGAAAGATCTACGAAAGATCGAAAGATCTACGGGCCAATCTGTGTTGACGGCGAATATCGGCGTCGTATGAACATCGAGCTGTATCAACTATACAATGACATCAGTATAGTTGAACGAATCGAGATACAACGATTGCGATGGCTAGGCCATGTTATAAGAATGAGTGATGATGAACCCGCTAAAAAGGCGTATAAATACGGGGCGCATGGAGGTTCTCGCAGATCTGGAAGGCCAAAGCTTCGTTGGAGCGAACAAGTGAAACGAGATATCACAAAGCTACATATCCCAGATTGGGAAAATACAGCAGCAAACAGAGAGGATTGGAGATTTTTTCTTAGTTCGGCTTATGGAACAAATGTTCTGTAAAAGGTCAGCTAAGTATGTAAGTAAGTTTTGTGATCACTGGGAAAATAAAATGTCAAACTACAGCTTACTCGGTATAGAAATGTATCTAAAATCCTCAATAAATATTAAATAGGGAGAAAGCGTTAGGTGGGGGCTATACCAAGACGTGGTTGTTCAAATCTAGCGGCATAAAAATCCGAAAACTGACCCTTTGCTAAGTAAAAAATCATTACTGAAAGACTGTATTAATGATTTTTCACTTAGCACTTCTAAACATACGGATGAGCCTAAAAATAATAAATAGTATTATACCGTTATAGCGGTACATTTATTAGGAGTTTTTTGCAAGTTTATAAAATCGCCTTTTTTGATAATTTGTATGTTGCCAAGTAATATGGAAAAATTAATATGGAAAGATTACCAAAATTTAATTTTTTCGGATAGTTCGGAAGTGGTGCTTGTTAAAAAATATTGTAGGATTTTTTGATATTTTAAATATTCTGATAAACATCTTTGAACATTTATATGAGATTTTTTCTACTTAGAGCACTTAGAGTAAGGCGCAACTAATGGAAAACGCACGGAAACACTATCGGACTTTTTTTAAAATTATATTACATATTCCGAGGTAACTACTCCAAAAATGTTGTTTGCCTTTTATCATGTTATCACCAATTCTATAAATCCATTTTTTATATAAAAATACATAATTTAAAGTAGTGCATTTGTGTGAACCTTTGCGAATAATTTTTGGTGTATAGGTTAGGGTTATGGGTTTTTACAACCTCATAACCCCGTCTCATAGCGTAATGAGTTTCTACATAAGATTACATAATATCTTAATTATAAGGTGATTCGGTGAAAAAACCTCACGCACAAAATAATTTTAAAATATGAATTATGGGCAATTTTGTGAAGCCACTGTAAGCAGATATACATATAATTAAAAATAAACTGTAGAGCCACATGAGATAACCAAACTGACATAACATTTGTTTCTCACTAATTTCCTTTAATTCTGACAATCATAAAAATGTCGTAAATGCTTCTTTCAAAGATATAATTTTTTAACAAAAAAACAAAATATTCGAAATTTTTTCAAAGTGGTTGGTGCATTCGTGACCTTTTTCAATATTGGAATGGAATAAACGTTATTTTAGTTATTAGTAGGCTTACGTTTATTCATTCGTGCAATAGGAAATAATTTTTGAGATTTTCTTTTTTTTCATTTCATAAATTTTTCAACAAAATATTTTTTTAAATCCATTTGTGCGTAAACTTTTTTATATTTCAATGGAATAAAGGTTAGTTTAGTGATTAATAGGCAACGTTATTTCATCCGTGCTATAGGAAATCATTTTTGGGAAAAAATTTCGAAAAGTCATAGCTCTAGTGTAGATGTTTTGTCTATTAAATATCGAAAATTAAATTTACAGCCATTTCCGTTGGAAAATGTTGCTAAAACATTTTTAATTCTGGAAATCGGAAATGGACACTATACCAAAACGTGCACCAACGTCGAACATTTTTAGAACCCGAAATACCGAAGTACAGCAAATATGGTTGGAGGAATATGTGTAGGAGTTATTAATTTTTCCCCCTCGACTTGGATTTCGCCCACAGCGCTAATTTTTGGGGGGAGAAGTTTTGTGACCACTGGGAAATTCAAATGTGAAATTATAGGTAGTTCCGTTAAGGGTCTATACTAGGGCTGCTCACACAAATACCCAGCCAGCATTTTTTGAAATTTTTAATCAAATTCGAGCCTTTTTTGATCCGTATGCACGATTAAAAAGCTGGAATATGAGCTCATTTTGATCATAAATGACTCCTTTGTCGGGAGGAAAACGTAACCTCAGGTGACTCTTCTAAACAAATCACAAATGAGTCTTCCTCTGCATTAGTTTCGAGTCATTTTTGCCCATTTTCTAATGGTATATAAAGTCTTTTTTAAGTCGTATTTCAGTCATTTGTTGGTGATTTGTTGATTAATTTGGGACTCTTTTTCGAGTCTTTTTAGAGTCATGTTTATAATCGTTTATGAGTCTTTAGGGAGTCATTTAAGAGTCTTTTTATTAGACAAAATAAATTAAAAGAATTTTCTTTTTATTCTTTTTTGTTTTTTGTTTCTCTTTCCTTTGTTTTGTTGTCTTTTCTGCTTTGTTATTTCTTTCAATTATCCTTTGTGTTGCACGGTGGTTAGTATACGGCTTCTTCATTTCACTTGGCAAAACCTAAACATGTGTTGTGTTTGTCTATACTCTTAATATTATACGTTACATTTATATCAAAGTTTTGTAGAAAGTGTATATGAGAATTATTTACAACCAAACAAAAGTAAAACAAAGCAATTAGTTTTTAATCACCTAACTGTTCAAAATATGATCAGAAGATACATAATTATAATCACTTTTCAAACACCTGCATGACCCTTTTTTGATTAAGCATTATTCAATCTTCATGAAGATAAAAATGTGACAATAAATAACGAAAAAGTAGTAATATTTTAAACACCTCAATGATTTATTTGTGATTTTAAATTCAACTCTTTTTAATCATTACAGGGAGTCACTTTCGAGTCCCTTTCTGATCATACAATCGACTTAATCAGTTTTTGATCACCAAAAGGTCTCTAAAAAGACTTTGCAATGTGATTTTTGAAAAATCAATCTTCCAAATGCTAGCTCGGGGGCTGCTCATACAAATACAAATATATTTTGTTATTGTGTTGGTTTTGAAACACAAACATAATGATAGTTTCCCAACATACCCTTCAGTCTGATTTTATAAAATTTACGAGAAATAATTAGTTTAAACACATTTTACAATAACACGGATAAGCTAATAGTGAGCATACACATTCAATATTTTCAAAAGAATGAAATTTCGATTATTCTCCAGTTGTTACACAAGCATTTACAATTTTAATATCAAATTTTCCCAAGTAATGTTGGGTTGTCTTGTGAAATGAAAATAATTGTGTATTGAAAATTTTCATTTCAAAAACAAAAGCTCTCTTTTTTAATTGTGCGAGTGAGCAAATTGACATATACCGACAGCAGAAGGGCGCCCTTTGAGCAGCCCTACATCAAATATTTAGTTGATCCTCATAGATACGTGACTATTTCATTCCGAGACAACTGGGAAATATTAATTTACGTAATAAGAATTTCAAACATATAGTAACGTTTTTAAATAGTTTTTTATTTTTGCACACAAATGATTCGGGATCAACAACAGGTTGGTTGGTAAAAAGGCAAAAAAAAAACTTCACATACATTTTGGTATTCGCATGACTTCAGGTTGTAACCATAATACGCCAATATCCTGTGGAGCAATTGCGGAGAGATTCATGTCATTTAAAACACTCCAAGCTACGTACATATATACGAATATGTATGTATGCAATTGAGAGGGTGTCGCTGTATTGATTTTAACATCAACATGCTAAAGATCCATGTAATCCATCCATCTATCCGTACTTACTGTTGCAGTATCAACAGCTCACAAATGGCCTGGCAGAAGTGGGAAGTTTATGCAAAAAATAAAAAATAAAGCCGAAAATTCAGCAAATAAATAAACGTTATTTGTCGCAAATGACATTTATTTAAGTGGCAGCAATCAGCTTTATTTTTATTTTCACTCATTTTCGTAATGTAACGAACAAACGGCAACACCACCACCAACAACGTTCTGACAATGAACAAACAAACATTAAAAATCAATTACGTGCAATAATAAAAACAAAAAAAAAAACAACCAAAAAGAACTCCCAAATAAAACAATTGGCCCAATGAAAATGTAAAATTTTTTGAACGAACATTTAATTTCAGCCGAAAATGAACTTAATTCACCAGTACTCCACTCCACTTCACTTTACTCCATCCAATCCAATCCACACACCACTGCTACACTGGCATCATCTGCTTCTTCCACTCTACTTCACACGCCTTCACACAACTCGATTGTTGCTGCCGCACTCAATGCACACGCAACTCAACAAGTAAATAGCGAGAAAAAATGATAAATGACATTTACCACCACCGTTTGACAAAAACCAAGTGGAGTTAATACTTGAATCTACTCGATGACATGACACGACACCACTTCGCCTGACACCAATAATAATAACAATAATAATAATAATAGTATTAACTAAATGACAAATGTAAAAAGTTATTGCAGTTGTCACCGGTAAATATGGATGCCGGGAGAAAACAAATAACAACAATTTTGCGGAACAAACTATTCAACATTGAGCAAAACAAAAAAAAAAAAAAAAATATCCTGAATTGTGATTGCAGCTACCTGTGCAATTGTTAGCGAAAAATGTAATTTTTATACAAATTTATCGAAAAAGGGAAACAGGAATAAGGCAATATGTATAGTGACATTATCAGTGTGAGCGATTTCAATTACAACAAAAAGGACATCGATTGGAAATACGCGTTAGAATATGTTTAATATCAAACAAGTAAAAGTATTATGTTCGGGCGGGCCGTGAAATATTCTGAACTAAAATGAAATAATTCGTTTTCTATATGTTACGCAAGTACCAATTTCCACAATTTGTGATGACCGTGGAACCCTGGGAATACTAATTACCTACTACATCCAACTTCAAAACAACAGAAATCGAAGGGTACCGTTATATGGGGTCATACTAAATGTGGACATCCAATTTGGGCCGAAAACGTCGATGAACACCTTAAAACAAATGAAATCAGTCGGCACGGTTAAAAACGTGGACCTACATATGTCCATTAGGACTATGACTTTAGTCCAACCTCATATTCCTGTATGATATTTTGATGAGTTTTTAGCTTTATTCGATGAAAACAAGGTTCCGCACAAAATGAATTTAAAGCTTTTATTAAGCTTTAGCTTTTTTTTTGTAAGCAGATACAGATCTGAAAACAAGCGTTAGGGCCACACGACATAACCAAAATGGCACAGCCGTTTATTTCTCACTAATATATATATATATGAGGAAAAGTCAAAATTTTTTAGTTTCCATGAAGCCAAGGTTTGCACTATTATAATACGCGAACTATTGTAGTTTACCAGTAACTATGACTATTGCTGGATTAATTTAGATGTTTTTGTACAAAGCTCAAAAATTTAGTAAAAAAATTTAATTTACGTGGTAGTTACGACCGCATAAAGGAAAAAACATAGGTAAAAACACGTTGAAGCTAAACAGGTTTTTTACATTGCTATTCGATTTCTGATTAAACCATTCAAATGACGGACATCTGTCCAAAGTAAAAGTAGGAGAATACAAAATGAAGATTACACTTCTAATGTATCACTTTCCAAAATTTCCACTGCATCCACCTTTTATGGATGCTGACATTTTGAAGCCGGATTTCAGGTGTTTTTTGTATTTTTTATGTAACTGGGACTCGCATTCGGTTATTTCGAAAAATCAATTATAGGATTATAGAACTCGCGATTTCGCATAATCTGATATGTATATTGAGTATGTAGCCCACACAGCAGCAGAGTAGTCTACTGCCAAAGGCCAAAATTTAGTGCGATATTTTTTCTACAAAACCTATTTTTTGGGTACAGTATTTACAATATCGTTTTGAGTGTGCTGGTACCCCGCGATATTTTAGTTTTTCGACGATCCGGATCATATGAATCACAGATCGTAAAAATCCTTCCACTAGAACGGCGGAAATGGCTACTGCAAAAATTGAAACATTTGCAAAAAAGGTTTTTCAAAATATCGCTGACTAATTCGCGTTTTATGTGGATCGTTTCCATTTCAATGAAGAAAATGAATCATCACTCGCGTTTGTGCGAAAACAGCGGTTTGAAAAATTTAGTGGCATGGGAGCTGTATCCGATTTATCCAAAAAATACTGTGTGATGCTACATCCACGGTTCTTGATGGATTTTATTGAAATATGTTTAGATCGATGTATTTTTTCACGGTTGATAGTGAAATCGGATGCGCATAAAAAGTATATGCACTTTGTGCAAAATATAAGCGTTATACAGTTTGTTGCACACTAAACTGCAGACGATGCTACATCTTAGCGGCCAAAGTAAATCCTGGCAAATGTGTACAAATTAAAAGAGAAGAATTCGCTGTATTGGTAAACCGCATGCGCATCACGTGATTTTGAGGATTTCGCGATTTACACGCATTTCAAAATGAACATTACCCGATACAATTTTATTTCAAGATTATACCCCATTTAAAGGAACCCAACATTTATTTGAAAGATATCCGTATCTTCTGCTAGATGTTAGCAAGTTTTCGAGAAGCGATTAGAATAAAAAATGTGATTTAATGCGTGAAATTTAACTAAAATAGAAGAAAAACTACGACCTATTTTTCTTATATTTTGTTTAACTAACTCACAAAATAAATTTTAATAAATATTTTCTCTTACAAAAATTTTATAAATTTCCTCAATATATTTTTTGTTTTTTGCTATAATATGCAAACCGCTAAACGGATTTGTATAGTTTTGGTTTCATTTGAATCTTCGCGATGTTTAGATTGCGTACATATTTTTTATATATTTTTTAGATGCATAAACAGCTTGAATTTTATTAGAACAAGTGGTAAACTACTAATTGTTTTGAATGCTTTCCTAATTTCCGCGAAAATTTACAACTTTTTCACTAAAGTTATGGGACCTCAGTAACCATATAGTATGTAGGGAGCCCCTAATTAAGAGAGTTTCTCAATATAATGATTAGAGTCTTTTAAAGATTTTTTTCTTTTTATCAGAATTGAAACCGCCATAACTTTTGCGCGCAACAATCAAAATTAGTATCTCGAACAGATTTAAGAATGGGATTTTTTTCCCAATCTATGTACCAAAAATCTTTCATGTAGCTTAAAAAAATTTTTTTAATTTTTTTTTTATGGAAAACTAAAAAATTTTGTCTTTTCTTCATATATATATATATATATATATATATCATTTTATATAATATATAACAATTTTTACATATATTATATCAATTAAAAGTGGTTTGTTCGTGACATTTTTCAATACTTAATTAGACCTGTGCACACAACTACATATATACAGTGCCCGAAATAAATATAGGTTCACATGTAAATTTGTAATTTTTTCATAATTCAAATGACTTTTATAGGATTTTATAATTTTGTATGATGGAGTTGGGCATTCCCCATGATGTCAATATATTAATTATTTGGTTTTGCGACAAAATAAAAATTTAAAAAAATTTTTCCTTATTTTTGGTGCGAAATAATGATAGGTTCAGGGCAATTATTGGAGATTTACACGTATAAATTTGGGGAAAACTTTTGACAAATCGTTGTTTTTTTAGATCGCCATTGTCCAACGAGTAATTAAGTTTAGAAGTTGTCCCCGAATTATTTTCAAAATGCAGATTTGTTCAACACTTTACAGCAATTTTCAAGAAATAATTTTTTAACTTGGGAGAGGAGGTGAATCTTTGGTTGTCAGAGGCAAGGATCATTTCAATTTGCATGAAAAGAGTACCAATCGAAAAACTAAATCCAGTTTTTTAAAAAGTTTCATAAATTGGGCGCAAATTTGAACGTCAAAAAAGTCTGGAGGGTTCTCCAACACCACTTTGACGGCAAGAATCGCTTATTTTTTCATTTATTGGAGTTTAAATAATTTAGCATCTCAAAAAAAAGTCAACTTGATCTTCAGGTATCAAAAATGCGATGTAAACAAACGTTAGTAAGCTCGAATCGTCCTAGGACGGACACAAAAATATTCAACTAAAACAGCAATCGAGCCTGAAGAAGAACAGATGTAGGTTTAGGTAAAAATGTTTATGAAAAATGGATGGGAAATTGTTTGAGTAATAAAAAAAAACATTCTAGCCATTTTGCATGATAGTTCACAGAATTTGTAGTCGAAATCTGGCGGTTTTCTTTTTTGGGCTCGGTTGCAGTTTTACTTGACAATTTTTGTATTCTTCCTAGGACGATTTGAGCTTACTAACGTTTGTTTACATCGCATTTTCGATACCTGAAGACCAAGCTGACTGTTGTTTTGAGATGTAAAATTATTTAAACTCCAATAAATGGAAAAAATATGCGATTCTTGCCGTCAAAGTGGTGTTGGAGAACCCTCCAGACTTTTTTGACGTTCAAATTTGCGCCCAATTGATGAAACTTTTTAAAAAACTGGATTTAGTTTTTCGATTGGCACTCTTTTCATGCAAATTGAAATGATCCTTGCCTCTGACAACTACAGATTCACCTCCTCTCCCACGTTAAAAAATTATTTCTTGAAAATTGCTGTAAAGTGTTGAACAAATCTGTATTTTGTAAATAATTCGGGTACAACTTCTACACTAAATTACTCGTTGGACATTGGCGATCTAAAAAAAACAACGATTTGTAAAAAGTTTTCCCCAAATTTATACGTGTAAATCCCCAATAGTTGCCCTGAACCTATCATTATTTCGCACCAAAAATAAGGGGAAAAAATTTAAAATTTTACACATTTTTATTTTGTCGCAAAATCAAATAATTGATATATTGATATCATGGGGAGTGCCTAACTCCATAATACAAAATTATAAAATCCTATAAAATTCATCTGAATTATGAAAAAAATTAGAAATTTACATGTGAACCTATGTTTATTTCGGGCACTGTACATATTTTGAGATTGCGTTTGTTTGAAAATACAAATATTTCCGTTGTATTCCAACATACCATTTTGTGTCACTTTATATATATACCAAAACAAAAAATATTTATAAAAATGTTCTGCTTCTACAGGAGAAGCCTACAATAAGCCTACATATTAAATATTTTCCATGGGATACCGTTTAGATAATTTTCTAGTTATTACACATGCAGTTTAAAACTTGTTTGTAATATTATCTCGAGTAATTTAAGTATGCTGGGTTGTCTTTTGCCATAGAAAAAAATGTGTATGGAAAATTGCCATTTCAAAAACAAAAGCTTTCCTTTTTAATTGTGTGAGTGAGCAAATTGACACACACCGACAGCAGAAGGTCGCCCTTTGAACAGCCCTAATTTAAATGGAATAAGTTATAAGTTAAAGTTAAAGAAAAATTGTTTCTCAAAAAAGTATTAGCTGTTGCACGAATGAATGAATGAATGAATGAATGAGAAACAATTCATCTTTTCATTTCATAGTATTTTTTCACAAATACATACATATATAATCCGAAAGTGGTTTGTGCGGAACATTTTTTAATACTTAAGGGGTTACCTCTACCGATCACTTTCAAAAATAGAAAAAAATGATTGGCTTATTTTGTTTTTCTCGAATTGTCATTTTTGAAGTCGGTGCTAACGATCTGCATATATTTTGGTGAGCTATTAAATACATAAAAATCTTGTCTTTAAGCGAGATAGATTTTTTTAATTTTTTTCCCGATTTTATGACAAAAAAGGTAATTTTTTCGTTAACATCGAAAGATATGCTCTTTCACACGAAAGAAAAAACTAGTTAAAGGTATTGGTAATTTCTTTGAAAAAAAAAAACATGAAAAATTAGTTTTTTTGGTCGGCGCAACTAGAGATAACTCCTTAAATGGTATGAACTTTATTTTAGGCATTAATAAGCACAAGGTAATTCATTATCACTACAGAAAATCATTTTTGAGAAAAAATGTCAAAAAGTCATAACCCTAATATTATTAGTGGAGAAGGTTTTTGACCACTAGGAATTCTAAATGTCAAATTACATACAATTTTGGCCAAAAACATCGATACAAACTTTATAGTACTGAGGAAGGAATCAAAGCCGGTGGGCGATAACCTACACCACCATGATTTCGATATAATTTTCTAGACCAAATAGCGTCACATTTTCCAATTTTTGCAAAAATCTGTCCAATATATAGGAGCTATATCCACATCTGGACCGAGTTCAATATACATAATTTGGCAAACTTAAGACATAATTTCGTCACATATGGGGGCTATATCCGTTCTACCTATGCCAGAGAATTTGTTGACCCTTATAACTAAAAATGTAAAATTTCATCTAATTTGGGCAGAAAACGTCGTTGAAAACTTCAAAATACCTTAAATCGGAGCGATATGGCCCAGTTTCAGTACCAAAACTTCAACGATACATTAAACAACCTTATGGGCCCTTCGCGTTTCTGATTCCTGGGATTGAACTGAGCAAAAAAGTCCACTAGACCATAGGTCTACAGCGAAAATCGATCCTCCCGATTTTGACTTTAAGTTTTTTATCCACGTTTTTTGGACATTTTAGCATATAACGGCCAAACTATGAGATTTTCGATCTAATACAAATACAAAAATTGTAGCCAAGACAGTGATTAAGAACTCTCTAATACATCGGCCTTGGGAGTTCAGTTATAGTTTTTTTGTGGGGGTTTTCAGACAGAAACCACTATAACATAGCCATTTGTGAACCGATTAAAAAAAGTAATAACTTGTTCGAAAGATATTATTCACCCCTTTAAAAGGAAGAGGGATCAATAAAAATCCGTTGTGAAAAAAAGAAGATATGCCCGTTTAAATTTGAAAATGTAAGAAACCCAGATAGAATAGAATTTTGCATCAGAACGCTTGAATATTTTTCTGGTCAACTTTTGTAGCATAGTGTCATTTATCGACATTTTCCGAAAAGTTTGCACCTTCTCAAGGCCAAAACTGCCTGAAGGAGCCTTCCAATGCTTTTGCGATGTATTGGAGAGTTCTTAATCACTGTCTTGGCTACAATTTTTGTCTTTGTATTGGATCGAAAATCTCAATGGTTTGGCCGTTATATGCTAAAATGTCCAAAAAACGTGGATAAAAAACTTAAAGTCAAAATCGGGAGGCTCGATTTTCGCGGTAGACCTATGGTCTAGTGGACTTTTTTGCTCAGTTCAATCCCGGGAATCAGAAACGCAAAGGGCTCATTAAGGTTTTCAAATTGCGCCGGCCCTATATATATGTTTTACTACAATCTTTACTTTACTTTTACTGCACAATCCCCACTACCCTATGTTTTTCGAAACCCAGACTTGCGACTTATGCTATTAAATAATATATCGGGACCCTCAACTCTGAATATTATTATTAAATCGAAAACTGAAATGTTTACATTTCAAATATTTTAAAAAATATTTTACAAAGTACGTAAAAGTTTACCATGAGATTGGGTTCAGTTGCACGTTTTTTTAATCATTACATTATAAAGTGTGTTATGTATGTTCGTATTTTTTCATAATTGTTGCTGTACCTATGTATATCGTAGCAAAAATTTTCATTTTATTGCTACTCAAATAGGCAATCTTATTTAAAAAAGTTTGTGATATATTTGATTACGCCCCTTTCGAGATGAGCTAATGTGACCATAGCAGTGAAAAGCAAAATTATAGTGAAGTTCCATATAGCTCCATACAATATGCTGCGACCGTTTTACCATTGGTTAACCAGCTCATCTGACATATTAGTTGTAGAAGGTAAGGCAAAACTCGATTTTGAAAATTTATATTTCCAGGCATTTTTGCATAAAAAAATCTATCGCTATGCTGTTGGATTTTTTTCCAGCACCAATTTAATTTTTCTTTCACATTATTTTATTTCCTGAAATTGTGGATTTATGCTGTTATTTGTTAGACTCACAGATATAAATCTCCTACTTACATATATGTGTACACACTTCGTTAACCTGCAGCTAAGTGTAATGCATTAAGTAAATTAACTATTTAATAAGAACAGCAACAACAATCACTACTGTTTTTATAATTACAACAATAACAACAACAACGTAGGTACTTCAACTCACGTGCAGTCTTGCATTATGAATGACTGATTGTCTGACTAACTGCCATGAATTCTGCTGCCTGCGTACTTCGGAAGAATAAAAAAATACCCGTTAAGTTGTGCACTAAATGCTTTCATAGTCATGGCAAGAAAAATTACACAAATTACAGTAAACACCGAATAAGACAATTCTTATATGACATGCATATTATCCAATATGCATGTGCTGAAAATGTCTAGTCAAAAATAGACAGGTGAGCCTTGGCCACCGCCATGGTCCAAAAACTTACTGTTATACTTTAACTTTTAACACTTCTCCTGAAGAACAGAACATCGCGAAGCCACTTAAAAGGACTTACAGCTTTCCAATGCTTGGAATAAACAGCGTTAAATATGTTAAACTGCAAAGTAATACAAGCAAAGAAGCCAAAATAAAAACCTGGTAATTCTGGTAATGCAGATTTATACACTGCAGAAGTTGATTCACGCTATTTCTGTTTGAAGTGCATCGGAATTATCCAGTATTAACTGTATATTAGCAACAAACAAGCCAACTGTCGACGATGAAGAAAAAAAACAACAACAAGTAGTTAACATCAGCTCTTCCCAATATGTGGATTGGGGTTATGACTTTTTGACCTTTTTTCTCTAAAATGATTTCCTGTAGCGAGAATGAATGAACTTTTGCCTAATAATGCAAAAAATAACGTTCTTTCATTTTAATTATTAAAAAAGGTCACGCACAAGCCACATTGAAAAAAAAAATTCTCAAAAAATTATTTCCTGTTGCACGAATGAATGACTTTTATTCCATTGAAAATAAATTTTATTCCATTTAAATATTGAAAAAGGTCACACACAAACAACTTTCAATTGATATGATATATGGAATAAAGTTATATATGATATAAAATGATATACCTATATGTAACGATATGACGATAAAATTGGTGAGAAACAAAAGCTTATGTCATTTTGGTTATGTCGTGTGGCTTTAAAGCTTGTTTTGAGTTATATATGTATTAAGCACACTATAAACATTTTTCAAAAAAGCTCATATATGACAACTTTAAAAGCTTTTTGTGCGTGAGCTTTGTTAATCGAATCACCTTATAATTATGCTTTTATTTAATTATAGGCAAAAGCTCACCAAAATATGATACAGAGAGGTTGTAAAAAAGTCATAACCCTAATATAGATGTATGAACGTAGCTATGAAAGAAAACTAAGTTTCATACGTCAATAATACTGAAATGCATGAATGAATGAACAAATGGCTAATAGGAGCAGACCTATAGTCAGATTCGAAAGAAAAGCGTCATTCTCATTTATTTAAACACATGTATGTATGTAGATATGTATATGTTTGTAGTTTGTCATGTACTTGGTGAAGGGATAAATAATTAAGCACTGACATAATAAGTGTGCTGGATACTTTCTCAGTAAAAATTAATCTGTAATTTTTTAAGCTAAAATTGATTTTACACTTTAACATAAAAAATATTGTTATCGAAAACAATTACAAAACAATTGGAAGAAAGTCATCGGTTTCCAACGAGAAATTAATAAACAATAAAAATCGTACCTAAAATTTTCTGAGCAACAAAATCTTTTTAGAATAATTGGATGTTGAAAAATCTCATCTTGTGGCCTACAAAGAAATTCGGCATTCCATTTGACTTAAGAAATGTTATCTCGAAACGAAGCTACTATAACGCCAAACAGAGATATGAAAATGTTTTCGTAAGCATTATGGGGAGACAATCAAAAAACTCATCACGCCATAACTCAGGAACTTGACCTATGGCGAACATTTTCTTTTGGGTTCTTCATATACTAACCAAGGGCGAAGTTACATATGTATTATCGAGTTATTCGGTTCTAGTGAAGGTCAAAATCCAGAGTTCTATTTTAATATTCACATTTCGATATTGCATAATGCATAATTTGTATTGAAAACACTTCACCAAATTAAAACTTGCACTATTATACAAATAATTTTATTTAGAGGGATGTAAAATTTTAACTTCAAGTTCGTGTATATTAGTTCCCCGTAAACGATTTCCTTTCTTCGTTGATGCTTTTAATGAGATGTCTTTAACGACCAAACAAACATAGTATTCCATCCACCCTAATAGGTACTATATTTAACGATTCACCACTTCATTCAAAATACAACAGTTTACAAAAGAAGATGCAACCGGTTAACATACCACCGAACATATGGTGTGTATAAGACTGCATCATTTCTACCAGAGGCGTTATCAGTAACGCCGGTTCTGTTGTGCATCGCCACGAATTGCATTTTGTCTTGTGCAGTTTCACATTGGTGTTTTACGCTTACGAAGCGCATCGAAGGCGCCAATAATTATGTTTGATTTGTTTCTTTTGTTGTTGTTGTTATATCTTTTGGTCGTGTGCTATATGATGTGTTTGTTTTTGCCTTAAGTTGTTGTTGATACTTTTTTGTGTCTTAATTTGTTTTTGTTTTGTTTTCTTCGCTGCCGTTCGAAGTTAATTTATGGGGTTTATTAATTATAAATATAGCCATAATGAGGGTTTAATATACATTAATTGGTAATGGATTAATTATTCGATAATGGTCGTAAATAACAAGAATAATAATAATATGGAATATTTAATAATTTGGTGTAGTACAAATTGTCAACCATACAGTTTTAAAAAATATATATATCAATGGATATGCGTTTTCACGCTGTGAAAATTATATATGATAATACATTGGACGAAAATTAAAATAAGTACGTATACTATGAAATAAATATAAAAAATGTTTTATTTTCGGCAACTTTTATAAAAGCCGAGAAAAAAGTTATTTTCAAATACATATACAAGCTATGTTCAACAGCCTGCACGAATCTGCTTTTTTGAATTTTTGATACCTTTTTTCTTTTTTTTTCTTATAGGTAGGCCTTCTTATAGAAGAAGAACATGTTCTTCAAATAGAAGAATACCATGCGGTCTTCTAATAGAAAAAGTACATGATGTCTGCTTATAAAAGAAGACTATGAGATCTTCTTATATTAGAAAACCATTAGATATTATCAAAGAAGATAATGAGACCTTTATATAGAAAAATACAATGAGAATTTTTGACAGACTTTCTCTATGCGATAAAACGAGAGTTCTTTTATATTACGCATTGCAGAATTATAATCTCAAAGAACCCTCGTTTTATTGACTTTACTATTCGCACATAACTTTACTAAACACGCAGATTAAACCTACTAAGAACACAGCTTTACTTAGGCTACTCTTTTCTTATCCTCACCCACTCTCCCGTATTTATAAATCAGGGACGCACTTCTTTGCAAAGACTGTATAGTGAGGTCGCACACTGAGTTGTTTTTGCATTTGCTTCTCTCTCACGTACAGTGTACGTGTACATAAACAAACGATGATCATCATGTGGTTGTTGTTTTTTTTTCACCCATGCATACACACATGCTTTAGTCTTGATGGAAATATTATAAACTATTCTAGCATCCCCAATCCAGGATATTCTACAATGGTCGGGCGGAATGGCAATCGATTCGCAAAAACACATACACATATATAAACAGACGGATGAATATAAACAACAAATGGGGAAGAGGTAATTAATATAAGAAAATAGAAGGAGAAATAATGACGTCACAATGCAGAATAATAATTAAACTAAAACCATGGTACAATTATTACAGGACCTAAAAGATACATGTGTACATACAATTTTCGGAGAATAAGTTGTTTACGCAGTTATTTTTGTTTGGCATTACATTGTTTACGGCAAATTCAAATGACAAATAAGAATTTTGACAGCTCAAATCGAAATCAGCTGTTTTTTTGTGGGTGGCCTGTATAATTGGGCCAAATAGAAAATAGTAAGTGAAATTATATACTACAGTTGTTGTAAAATTGATTCAAATAAAGCAAATGCCTTATAAAACAAACTATTCCCAGCAAAATGTTAAATGCAAAGATGCAATTCAATCATGGGTGCAAGTGATCTGGCATGCCATCTTTTTAGCATCTTCATCGATGAATTTTATATGAGCGTGGACCCCAAAATATGCTATTCATTTTTGGATCCAAAGCATGTCATTTTCACCAACCCGTTGCAATGACATTATCATTACGACGAGAGTTTTAACAACGTTGGTTGTGATTTCGAGTCTCCGACATCATCAAGCCCATTGTAAATAATTAATCTTATATATTTAGAAAAATGTGTATAAATAAAAACCCAAAATTCATCTCTATTGGATCGATGGAATGCACGCAGAGAAAAAATATAATTGATCCAACAATATTCGAAGAGCAAAATATGTATTGTAAAGATATTGTTAAATTCCAAATGTAGTATTGTGATTCCAACAATTGGGATTTGTTAAATCCAAAAATAGTTTTTGTCAACTGGACAATAGTTCTCTCTTTTCTTCGACAATTTTTTCTCTCTCTCGCTATTCGATGCCGTGTTGAAAAAAACAATTATGGTGAGTTTTGTTTGTTGACATGATGTCTTTATCTTAGTTTTTGTGTGTATGTATACCAACAATAAGACTCTTGTTTTTATTTGTTTCTGTTTTGTTTCATTCTTCTATCTTCATTGTGATTTGAGGTTTGGTGTTATACCGGAGTTTGTTATGGCGTTTAATTATTCCTTATGTTATGGTGGGTGCTTGTGGCTTTTTGTTTGTCTTTGTTGTCAGCCAATGCAGCAAACCATGTATTGTGTTCATCAATGATTGCAATATTATACGCGACATTTATATCCAAGTTATGTGAAAAGTGTGTATGAGAAGTATATACACTCAAATCAAAAATTTCTGGGCTGGTTTTCTGCGTTGACAATACTTTTTGTACACAAAATTAGATTATGATAGTTCCTACAATCGGTATTGTTAACGATTTTTACAATATTGCGGAAATTCGAAAGTTGTTTTTGTTTTCTATGTTTGGAACAAAAGATGGTATTTTTGGATTTGGATTACAATGTTTGAACAAAACAAATACATTTTTGGAACTAAAACAGATATTTTTGTTCCAACAAAAGCGAAAAATATTTTTTCTCTGCGTGTGGGTTCAAATGCTTCCTTTGCATATGTTCAAATGCTGTGAAAAGATCGAATCTTTCACGACTTCCTTTGAACCAATGCAATAGATGCCATGAAATCACGTCATCGCATGTAACCCCTTCCTTCACATTTTGCTGGGTTATTAATATGGAAAATTATAGGAGGAACTCAATTTTTTTCGGTGTAATTTCAAAACATTTTAAAAAGTGTTGAACGGGAAGGGATCTAAAGTATATATGGGCTAAAAGAGGGCACACTCGGGTATCTTTCTGCTAATAAAAAACAATGGGCTTTATTAAGCGTTAATAGTTCTAGTCCACTTAAGTTGGAACTTCACTCAAATTTAATACCTGGAAAAAATAAAATGTTTTAAGATGTTTCTTAAATGTTTTCCCCTTAAGCAATCTAACAATGAACCCAATATCAGTTATAGCTTCCGAGAAATAGCAATTTCTTTCTCCAGAAATATGCAGAAATTACGTATTTTCCAAAATGTTGTATTTAGGTCACACCATGGCCACATCTTACAATATTTTTCGGTTCCCTAAGTTTCAGTATGATTATTATTGAACACCGTATACAAATTAAAAATCCGCGATCGGGGTTTCTAAACCATTATGCGACGTAGTATGTCAAGAGTTATGTACGCCATTAAAATCAGAAAACAAATTTTAAAACCCTTATCCAAAAATTCGTTTTCTTTGTTTTTGAAAATGTTCACTGTCTCAAACAAAGGATTAAGTTGAACTGTTATCTCATACATATTTGTAATATATACTACATTTATCTTAACACACAATCAACCCACTGTTTACATATCACATTATAAGTACAAGAGATAGACCGACAAATAACCCTCTTCATGACAGCTCAAGTTCACTGCCAGTCATTAATCAACAGAATGCCACAGCAGTTGGATCTGTAAAGGAGACTGACTCTGCGCACCGAGGGCACTGTTGTTACAGCGTCATCATTGCCCCAACATCAACGAAGCATCTTCATTTTTTCACAAGAAGCAAAAAAGAAGAAACAGAAACGACCGTTTGGCCAACCCATTGCCACTCCTTAATTATTAATGTTTCAATGTCAGTTTCAGCAGCAAATAAAAATCACAATAAAGTCAAAGAAAGCATGCAAGAACACACAGCGATGTAACAAAAACGCATAGCAAGAAACACGTGCTGAACGGGAAGAATAAAAAGAGCGAAACCCGAATTTAATATCCATAATTTGTTCGCATTTGTAAGAAGCAACAGGTTTCAATTCTGCTGAGTTTTTGTTTATTTGTTTAGTAGTGGAAACAACCAATTTAAATGGAAACTAATTTTTGCAAGTGTTACTTGAAGGGATTTAATTAAATATTAACTTAACTTATCCTGACTGCTGACGTCTGTGGTCAACATTTGCTGAAAATGAATATAGTGACATGAATAATCATTTTTGTAGCTTTGGATGACATTTTTGCGGAGTAGCAATTTAGAGCAAGAACTTTGAAGGTTATAGTTGCTGAATATAAGAAGAGCAAATACACAGAATTACATTACAAGTATAAGAAATGTACATCTAATATATAAAAGACAATGTGTGTATGTTACTATGTTTGTATGTTTGTATGTTCCGAATAGTCTCAAAAACGGCTGAACAGATTTTCTTGAAAATTTCAGATAATGTACAGGGAACACCGGTGGTGAAAATAGGCTATATATTTTCTTGAATGGTCGTCGCGGAAGTGAAATATCGCGGTCATTCCAAATTATTCAAAAACGAAAAGACTCAAAAACGGCTAAATAGATTTTTTGGAAAATTTCCGATAATGTACTGGGAACACCGGTGGTGAAAATAGGCTATATATTTTCTTAAATGGTCGTTGCGGAAGTGAAATATCGCGGTCATCCTAAATTATTCAAAAATGTACTATTTCAGATAGTATAACAAATTTTAGTAAGCGTGACTAAAAAACCGCTATAACACTGGCTTCTATGTGTGGGATAACGCGGTCAACGCCATATTTTGGAATACAGTAAAATCCCGATAACTTGAGATGTCACGATAAAGCAATTCCGAAAAATCGATTGGGAAATCTTATAAAATTTTGTATGTGAAGTTTTTAGGTCTGAGAATAGGTCGTAATCTATTTATTTAACCCGCTAAGTGTAGTGACCGGTGGTCCTCCCCACAATTTTTTAAGAAAACCGCGAAATTCAAGATACTTTTTAATATATTGTTTACAAATTGTTTGCAATGCTATGGTAATTACTGTCTTGACCCTGAATGGTCGTCGCGGAAGTGAAATATCGCGGTCATCCCAAAATTTTCAAAAATGTATTATTTCAATTAATTAGAACGTTCGTAAGCTGTTTTTATACGACTAAGAGTAGTGACCGTTGGTCCTCCCCTACAATGTTTTTAATAAAACCTGAAATCGCGGTCATCACAAAGTTTTCAAAAATGTATTATTTCAATTAATATACATAATTTTAGTAAGCGTGACACAAAAAGGATATAAACACTAGCTTCAACAAGTGGTAGTGGCCGGAGGTAGTGACCGGAGGTTCTCCTTCAAAATTTAAAAAAAAAATCTGAAGTCCATGATATTTTTGAACGTATTGTTTACAGAATGTTTGCAATACTACTGTAATTACCGTCTTGACCCTGAATGGTCTTCGCGGAAGTGAAATATCGCGGTCATCACAAAATGTTCAAACATTTATTATTTCAGATAATATACATAATTTTGCGCGCCTAAAAAATGCTATAAACGCTGAACACTAAACAATAAGTTAGATAGCGCGATCAACTCCACATTTTGGAATACAGTAAAATCCCGATAACTTGAGATGTCACTATCCAGAGGTTAAATCCACCAAAAATAGCGAAAATCAGGCTTCTATGTGTGGGATAACGCGGTCAACGCCATATTTTGGAATACAGTAAAATCCCGATAACTTGAGATGTCACGATAAAGCAATTCCGAAAAATCGATTGGGAAATCTTATAAAATTTTGTATGTGAAGTTTTTAGGCCACCCTTCTATGGGAGCTATATCAAAACGAGGACGTATACTGAAAATTCTCTGCAAGACTGTTTACGACCCCCAAAAGTGACTATATCTCCAAACTATTGAAAATCGGGAGGTACTGCTTTATGGGAGCTATATCAAAACGAGAACCTATAACTGTTGCATACCGAGCTCAAATAAAAAGGCGTTTCTTTCGGTCGATACGAATATTTATGCTCTCCTCTTTAAATTACATTAAAACCAAATTTTAGCCATTTCGGTGTGATAAAGATGTTAAATCGTCAAAAATAGCGAAAATCAGCCCGTACCGTTCTATGGGAGCTATATCAAAACGTGGACCTATACTAAAGAGAGATTTTATATCTTAAATTTAGGGGATACCTGGATACATGGAATTTATGTCAAAAAAACATTGATTTATATTATGAAGTTTCTAGAGGGATGCCTAATTATGGCTGTATCAATGCTGGATAGATAACTAAAGTTTACACGGAGAACCCAAACAACGGGCCAGCAACGCGAACCGGGTCAGCTAGTACATATATAAATAAGTATTTATGTACTTACAGGACGACCGTCGCATAAGTTCTGCTTATAAATTGTTATTGAAATAGATATTGTTGCTAAAGTTCAGTGTGTCTTCGCATTACCAACAATGACAATGACATTCGTTTTGGAACAAAGTGTGGTCATTAAAGCAGCGAAAATTCCTACTTCCGACACCTTTGTGATGCTTTTATTCCCTACATTTTAATAGTGGCTAGCAACACCAATTGAACACTTGGGAACTTTTGCTGGGATTTTTGCTGATTTTTTTAACCCATTTACTGTTGATACGTTTCACTCTTTGTTCGGTGTAAGCATTCAAGTCGTCCTGTGTTGCCACTAACATCGTTATTACCATCATTTGTTTTCTTCTTTTTCACGCTGTTGTTGTTGTTGTTACTTTTGTGGCGTTTTACATTGAGTACCTTCAATCACGCCACAGTTAAGCATCAATGTACACATCGTTTAAGTCACATTATGTTGCCATGTTTCCGGGCAACATGGTAACAGTTTTTAGACCTTCTCTTGCCATAACATTTTACTGGCACATCTTGTGTAGCCCTATTTACTCATGAGTCATGACACAAATGTTATGGTGTTTGTCGATAGATTCAAGCCAAAAAATAAATTAGGCTGAATATTGGTTTATTTCTCTACATGTTTAACATGAGGATTACAGTTATCTCCATAGTCAAATTTGTTCGATTATTACTTGGTAATAATCTTATACATGTATGGAGTTACAATAACATATGGCATGACTGACCTTGCATACTTCAATTAAAATATCTACAATTGTAAATGAAATACTTTAATCTAAGGAGATCAATTATCTCTGGGGAGATTTTTCAACTTCTGGTGGCCACATAGTAAATAGTTATTGTTAAAATAATGGGGTAGTAAGTTGATTTGTAAGTAGGTACGACTACCAAGAAGTACTATAAACCCCCGTTATGATTGAAATGAAATTTTTTGCATTAAATTATTCCTTAGACAAACATATTCTAACAAACATACCAACCAACGGGTGCACGAGTTTCATATTAGCTCAATGGCATTAATATACGAGAATATTTTAACAAAATCTAGTTAAATTTTCGAAAAACTCACGCACAAACAAAATACAGAGTATGTTCTACACACTACGCAATCTGGGTTCAAAGCTGGTCATAGCTGTATATAGGCTTTAAAAGAGTTAAAGAACAACATTGATGATAACCAGGTGTTCTTCTTAGTCCTACTCGACACACTAACTCCTTTGACGCCATAGATCACTAGAAATTTCAGTTCAACTTGGCTCACTTGTTTCAATCCGAAATCCGTCAGACATTCTAAAGTTCATTAAAATTGGACATACAAAGTGTGATTGGTACAGCAAAAACATATATGGGACCTATATGTAAGTCTGAATCGATTTCAATATAATTTGACAAATTTTCTTCAAGACAAAATTCCGTCACACATTCCAAATTTCATTACAATGGATATACAGAACCCATTGGTGAGCAAAAGTAATAGCGTTCTTCTATGGCTAAAATAATTATCTTCCCCAATTTTCAGCTTAATAGGACAACACAATGCGGTTTAGGGTATAAATATTGCTTCACAAAATAATGAAATACAGGTAAACCGTGGTAATGTAGCATCAGTTTTCAACGCGAAAAATATTGGCGTTACGTTCAACAGCTCTTTCAGTTGGTCAAACCACATTTTTTTACACACCGTTAAACGTGCGTATCGGTGGTAGGATATTACAGCCGTTTTTCTGTTGAGTATGTTATCGGGACGAGGAACGTTTCATGAAGCAATAGGGTAAGTTGAATGGACTAATCAGCGGCTGATTGTCAAACAACCTGTCAGTTCTTTCTACAATAGCGTACGAATCTTTGATGCAATAATGTGTTGTCCTCAAATCGGTCGTAATGACAGTAATGACACAGTATTTGCTCTTTCTACGCTCCAAGGATCCTTTCAACCAGTTCTCCTAATTAAATAGATTTGCTTATAAGTACAATATTGGAAATTCACTTTAAAAAATTTTAAATTTGTGTACTCAAACAGCGAAAAACTCCCCTCATTGATTTAGTAATGCCCCCCTCTTCAGTAAATCACACTTATCCTTACAATGGATTCTTTTTTTTGCAAATATTTCCAACACCATGTCACAATTCCAGTGAAAATAAAAAACGAATCTGACATGATTACACGGTTCTGCTAATTAACTTGACTGCCAGACTGAGAGAAAGCGGCAATGGCTGAATGGTCACCTCATTGCCTGCTAAAGAAAAACTCTATTGCATTGATTTCCCAGCTATCCTTATTATCTCTTTTCTATATGTTTTTGGTTTTTTTAGGTTTTTGTTCTTTCTTGCTTTGTGGAAACCACTTAATTTGGTAAATTAGATGTGACCCGTTTGCTGCTCAAACAATTGAAACATTAAAGTCAAGGATGTCTTTAAAACCCGAGACTAAACTATACTGCAAAAAAAGAGAACTCTGCACTACAAATTAAACGAAGGACAAACATACACAGAACGAAATAAGAGAGAGCCAGAGAGACAGGGCGCAGCATAATGACAATCTAATAAGTGCAACGAAGGTAAGTGGATGGGAGTTGATTCTTTGTATCCGTTTATCCTTGTGTCACTATGCCGTTGTCGTCGTGTAGAAGAGCTGTGTTAAAACAAACTAATTTCAGTTAAATGTTTGCCATCAGCAGCAGCAACACCAGCAGCAAAGCAGGAGTAACACACAAAACAAAAGTTTAACACAATTGTTTTCCATCCTGGCTCCTTCTGTTCCTTTAGAGTGGGTTTAACAGACAAACATGCACTCACACATACACACACAGTCTGAAAAAACAGTTGTTTGCTTAAATGTTCGTACATGTGACATGTTACATACAACAAAGTTAACACTTTACTTTGTATAATAGAAATGACAAACTAGAAATAATTAAAATGCAAAAAATACTAAAAAAAACATTTTTTCAGAAAATCTTTATGAGAAATACAACTGACCGGAGAAGTTTTGGGATGTTTTCTTCTTCGTAATACAGTAAAGTTTTCTAAGAAACAATTTCACTAGGCTTACAAACATTTTCAATTTAGTTATACCGTTTATATTACTTCTTAAAAATTTGATTTTAATATTAATCCATAATTCAACCAATTTGTAATTATTACCGCTTTTGAAATTCAATTTCGTAGACGCCATGTAGTTCGCAGCTAATTCGTATCAATTTTCACAACAATTATATGCAATAATCAAAACACTTCTTTTAAGTTATTTATCATTGCTCTCATTTCCTTATGTAACATGTAATTTATATGCATTTATGTAAATAAGTAATAAAAAGTTAAAAATAGATTTTTCCGAATTCCTCTCGTTTAAAATTAGAAGCTAATCCAGTTTATTTCGGGTGTTCCCACAGAACATAATCACCGTTCTTCAGATTATAATTACATCATTTTGCATTTTATCCAATCCGAAAGTAGTTCACAGACGGAAATAAGTGTGCCACCAAGAACGATTAACTGAAATTGTCGACGCTTAAATATGTGGTGGCAACGTGGATCTCAGATGAAATGATTGAATTGAAATGTTCATCCATTCAGTTTGGCCTTGTAGCAGGGTATTGTGGTGCACCTACGTTTCATGTTGGGATGAGCAAAAAAGCAGGAAAATCAATCATGTAGCTGGAGTACTGGAACACATTTTCATTTATGTTGTACGTATGTAAATACGTAAACACATATGTATGTGTATACGCGTGTGATAAATTCTTTATCTGCTTCTTTTTTAATTAGAGGGTTAAAAAAGTTGTAAAAAGTATGATTACAAAAGCAAATTAAACTCAAAATGTTTATATTCATCAAATTAAAATTTGAATTTTTAATTGAGATTTTTTTAATTAAAGTTCAAACTATACATTTATACTAACAATTTAAATTTTCTGACAATTTTAGAAAAAACAATTATTGTAGTCTTGTCGTCAAATTTTCTGCGCATTCTTTTGCAACTAAAAGCTTCAGTATTCAATTGCGATAATGTAGTGACGGTTCTGATATAAAAGTATTGTGATTTTATTTATTTATTTAATTATTTATTACTCATTGTAACATTGTGGAGTCCAGTTTTTTTAAATACTATAAGGAATAAATAAAGATGAAGAAATAACAAAAGTGTGTTAAACTTAAGTGCAATAATTAACAACAGGCCATATACTAATAAATGTTAATTTTCATTTACTGTGTTAACAGAATTTCAAATCAAAGACGCTCTTGATAAAGATGGAAAAAGCCAACGAAACGTCGAGCAAAAATGAAATAAAATAAAATTCAGGAGAATACAATCTGCTATAAATAAAGCTCTAACTGCCTTACTTTGGTGTCCCGATTCAGATGCCACTGAAGACTCGGTCATTTGTTTGACGTTTACCTTCGAAAGGCTCAAATGCTCAAATTTTCTTATGGGGGTATCCTTCTTTATACTCATGACTTGACATAGGTAGCATTGTCGGTGGTACTCTATGAGATTAATCTTTTTCGATAACACAGATTGTTAGATCTTTCAATTTGTATAATCTTCACCATAATGTGGAGGGTATATTAAGATTGTTTTTCTATTCATAACGCATTGAAATAATAAAATATGGGGTCGCATAAAATATAGATAAATATATTCTTGATCAGGATAAAATTCTGAGTCGATATAAACACGTCCGTCTGTCCGTCTGTTGTAACCACTCTAGCGTGCTTAGTAATTGAACTAGATTGCTTTTTTGCACCAGAGGCATTTTTCCCATAGGCAGGGCAAAGTTCGAAGATGGGCTATATCGGCCCACGTTTTGGTATAGCCCCCATATAACGGTACCTCCCGATTTTCGGTATTTTGAAGGTTTTAGCTAAAACTGAACTAGCTGTAATTTGACATTTGAGGTTATCTGTGGTCACGAAACTTTTCCACAAAAAATCGTCGACATAGGTCCATGTTTTGATATAGCCCACATATAATCGAACTTCCCGATTTTTGGTATATTGAAGATTCTAGCTACAATTTTCAACCAAATTTGCTCTAATTGGACATTTGAGGTTCTTAGTTGTGACAGCATTTCTCCGCAAAAAATTGTTTAATGTTTTGGTATAGGCGCCATATAATCGTACCTCGCGATTTTCGGTATTTTAAGAGTTTTAGATACAATTTTTAACTGAACTAGCTGTAGTTCGATATTTAAGGTTTTCTGTGGTCCCGAAACTTTTCTTTGTAGTCGCAGCACTTCTCAACAAAAAACATGTTTTGGTATAGCCCCCAAACAACGGTGCCTCGCGATTTTCGGTCTTTTAGGGTTTTAGCTACAATTTTTAAGCGAACTACCTGCAATTTGTCCTTTGAGGCTCTCTGTGGACACGAAACTTCTCCACTAAAAAACGTCAGCATAGGTCCATGATTTGGTATAAGCCTCATATAACCTTACCTCCCTATTTTCGGTATTTTAAGGGCTTTAGCTAAAATTTTTAACCGAACTAGCTGTAATTTGACATTTGAGGTTCCCGTTGGCCTCAAAACTTCTCCACTAAAAATCTTTAACATAGGTCCATGTTTTGATATATCCCCCCTACAATGGTACCTCTCCATTTTCGATATTTTAAGAGTTTTAGCTCCAATTTTTAACCGAACTAGCTGTAATTTCAAAATTGGGGTACCAAATGGTCACGAAACTTCTTCACTAAAAATAGTCAACATGGGTCAATGTTTTGGTATAGCCCTCATATAACGATACCTCCCGATTTTCGGTATATTGACGATTTTAGCTACAATTTTAAACATAACTTGCTGTAATTTGGCATTTGAGGTTCTCAGTGAGTACAAAACTTCTTCACTTAAAATCGTCAGCATATGTCCATGTTTTGTTATATAGCCCCCATATGAGGGATTTAGCTACAATTTTTAACCGAACTGGCTGTAATTGGACACTTGAGGTTTTCTGTGGTTATGAAACTTCTTCTTCAAAAAGCGTTAATTTTCAACCAAATAATTTGACATTTGAGGTTTTTAGTTGTCACAGCACTTCTCCACAAAAAATTGTTTATATAGGTCCAAGAGTTTTAGCCACAATTTTTAACCGAACTAGCTTAAATTTGACATAAGAGCTTGCTGGTGGTTACGAAACTTCTCCATCAACATAAGTCCATGTTTTAGTATAACGGAACGTTTGAAGCTTCTATTGCGTAACACTTAACCACTAAAAGTTGTCAATAAGGTCCTGGTTTTGGTGTAGGCTCCACATAACAGTACCTCCCGATTTTCGGTATTTTGAGGGTTTTTTGGAAAATTTTTTGACATTTTAGTTACAAAACATTTCCACCAATATTTGTCTACATAGCAGGTCCGCACTTTGATATATCCCCCATATAAAGGTACCACCTGATTGAACGCTTTTATATTATATATGCATTTAGGCATTTAGGGTATCCGCGGTCGAAACATTATTGCACCTAAATTTGTGAACAGGAAAGGAAACTAATTATTCCATTTTAGAAAGAATATTTTATGGTGGAGGGTATAAGAAATTCGGCCCAGCCGATCTTAACGACTTTTTACTTGTTAAGAATTTCTTTATTTTATTTTCTGAATGAAATATTTTTTATGGAGAATTTTTGAAAAAATTCGAGATAATTTTGTATTTAGTAATACAGACATGTTGAAGATGAAACATCGTGTTAAATGTGAATTACTACATCTCCAACCAATTACTTGGTCAACTTCGGTTTTCCACTTTAAGAATAAATTTAGCTTCGTAAACTTGCTCTAGAAGTTGATATAACAGCAGTGTAGTGTCTCCTAGAACTGATTTAAGGGATGCAAATACATATATACATACATTGTCCAAAAAATTGTAATAAATACTTTTACCAAAGTGGAATAAATCGAAAACTTATTTCCTTTCATAAAAAATAACATTTAAGAACTCAGCCAATTTTGTCCACTCTCTCTCTCCCTCGTTTGCGATGTTCAACTTTGCCACTAATTAAATTAATTGTGCCATGAAAGTTAACCAATTTTCCCAAAGTCATGATATGATAAAAAGGACTTGCGTTCGTTCGGTCATATGCATAGCATAGTCTGAAGTGTGAATGTGGGCGTGTGTGTGTGTAAAAAGGAGAAACCTAAAGTTCCTCTCGAACAATGTAACAAAAATAGCATCAGCAACAAATGATAAATGTTGAATAACAAAACAAGCGACAAAAGGGCAAAATATGCTGCCCGCCCGGAGAACGCAAGTGTTTTGGAAAATGTGGTCCAAAATGGAAATGTGGTCCATTCAATGCATTCTTCTTGGCCGGTGACGGTGTTGCCATTGTTTGTTGTCCTTACAGCATTGGTGGATGAATTTTAATTTCACAGTTCACTGATTGTATTGAAGCGTTTAACAACGAAAAGCTTGGCCACCGCATTTGGGAAGACAGCCATCAGCATCTGAATGCAAAATGGACGACCTCAAACGCACAGCACTGCCGCCACCGGCATAGAAATGCAATGGAAATAGTTTGGTTACTTGTTTTATATCAAATTTCCATTTCTCTGATTTTCCATGGGGACAGAAAGGGGTAGCGAAAATTGTGAGATAGGTATATGTTGGAGAATGGATGTTTAGAACAAAGACTGCTCGAGGCAAAATAGTAGAATTCATACATACATACATACATATGTATGTATGTATCTGTGTGTGCGTGTGTGTGAATATTTGTTACAGATCCTAGTCATGATGGGCGCTCACTTACAGCGCCTGTTAACATTGATCTGTTCAAACAGTTGTGAGCATCATTATTTTAATATAAGTTAATTCTATTTTGGAAATATTTTGAAGTACCATATAAAGCAAAAATGATTCATTGTGCCATGAGGATTTTTCCTGGAGTAACAAACGACCTTGTCATATTTGGAAAGGAGAGCATCTGTGGATTTACATTGCTTATGTTGATGAACCAATAATTTTATTAGATTTGAAATTGATCACTGTCAGATTTGTCATTGTCTTCCAGCTACTGGACCACAGTATAACATTTTAACACAATCATCATTTGCTGGTTTTTATGTGTGATATTGTTTCTGCTGAACTTTTATGGTTCTACTTTTTGTCGTCATCTTCTTTTTGGCGGAGTTTTCATGACATTTGAATCTTTTTACTTTTCTTTAGAAAGTGCATTGGCGAGAGTCGACATCATGTTTTGTCGTTCATTTTCCGCCTTTTAGTTGTAACTTTTGTCCTTTTTTCTACATAGTTTGTTTTCGCCAACACATTTGGTTAAGTTAGCTTTCTCTCTTTATTATGTTTTCAGTTTGCAGTTTTATCGTATCAACGTCTTGGAAAATTATTTGCAAGTGTATGTGTGTGTGGCCCAAGTCCTTTGTGGCATTACCATCAAAGTGTATTGTTTTTACGCCAAGGCAACCACGAAGGCAAACAAGAGGAAGTTTTCGCTAGGGTATAAAATGTAGTGTATGAATGAGGCGCCAAATTGTCTCTATGACCGGACAATAAAATGTATGAGAAATTTCACCCAGTTTATGATGAAACAGATTGGGCAGACAAAACAAAGTGATTGCAACTTTAATCTTTGCCGAAAAAAAAACAAAACACACACATACACAGAAAATCATACTTGTCATCCTTGTAAAGAAACAAAAAAAAAAAGACAGAACTTTATTAAACTGGAATTACTTTGATTTCAAACAGAGAGTGAATAAATATAATATAAACTGTTATGCCAACATCCATCACAAAACATCAAGTCCAACAGATACAACGACGACATGCAGACAGGGACACAGACAGACAGATAGACGGCAGTTTATGTCACCACAAAAGCATTGATATTGCAATCCCAATTTCTTTGAGGATTTACCATAAACAGTTGACAATCGAAGATCCAGTATTCATCTTTATCTTCTGCTTCTTTATCGGCAGCACAATGAATTTGTTTTTGTTCATCCGAAGACAAAAAAACAAAACCTAAATGAAAGACATCGTTGAAAAGCTTACTGATGCAAATGATTGCCGTTTATTTCCTTTTCAATAATTTTGTAAACAAATACATATTTAACATTCTTAGGCATTTAACTTTGTTTTTTCATTTGATATCATTCCAAAACCTACCAACCATTTTGAAATAAAATGTTGAAAAGTTGCATATTCCCATTGTTTAATGTTGTCTTTAAATTAAAATTTTCATAATTTTAAATTAAATATTCATTGGACATTTAAATTTACATTTATTGTTTAATTGTGTGTGCGTGTGTCCTTTGTGTTGGCTACCAAAAAACAACACACAAAAAACATTCGCACAAACAAATATCGCCAATGTCCTACTTAAACGTTCCATACGGCATTTAGCGTTTTTTGGGGTATCTATTAAGGTGATTACTTTTTACAAGCTTTTAGGTATAATTAGATAAAATCTTATATATAAGGTGATTCGATAAAAAAAACTTCCGCACACCACTTTTAATAACTTTATTGTTTCTGCCCAATCTGTTTCATCATTTAGTATGTGAGTTTTTTTATCGAATCACCTTATATATATGTATGCTAATCTAATTATAAATAAAAACTCATCAAAGTATGATCAAATGGAATAAACGTCTTATTTTAGTCATTAATAGGGAAAAATTCATTCATTCGAACAACAGGGTTTTTTACCTATGATTAGATAAAATTTAAATTATACGGCGATCCGATGAAAAAACTCTAGTACAAAGGCATTTGAGCTTTTTGACAAACTTTTTAATTCACTATAAGCAGATATTTAACTGAAAATATGCTTTGGAGCAAAGTCAATCAAAGTGGTTTGTGCGTGACCTTTTTTAAACTTAAATAGAACTAACGTTATTTTAGTCATTAATAAAATGGTTCATCCATTCCTGCTACAGGAAATAATTTCTTTTTTTAAAGCTCATCCATTCCAGTTACAGGAAATATTTTATTTTTAAAAAAGGTTAAAAAGTAATAACCCTAGTGTACATATTGGTATTTCTGAGTCAAATCAGAAACTTTTTCAATACGTGGTATTTGAATACCTCTATTTTTTACTGTGTTGATGCTGCTTATTAGCAAAACATTTTAGTATATTTTCAGATTTGTTTTTGACTAACGGTTACAGAGATATCGCGCTTTGTCGAATTCTGTAAAAACTGTATGCAAATAAATACTTAGAACTTCTGTAATATTTGCATAAATAGGAAACATCTTTCTGCTCTATTTTTTTATCAGCTATCTAAAATATATGAAAAATAGCACAGTGGGCTTGGATGCCATTTTCGCGTTTTAATAATTAAAATCAATTTTAACTAATAATTGTACATTTCGATTTTTTGTATTAAACTACGATTAATTACAAAAATTGTATGTTCTATTTTTCTATATTTTTAAAATTTTTCAATAAAGCCTAATGTGCAATTTTTTCAATTTTTTATTAAATAGCTGAAAATACAAAAAAGTTTTTTTTTTTTAAATTGCACCAATATTAAAAAAGTTATGAGTATTTCTTTGCACATAGTTTTTACAGAATTTGACTTTTTCAAAGTCAAAGCCTTTTTGATATTTTTTCTATTTAAAAATTCAAATTTGCTTTTTTTTTAATAAATATTTGTAGGAAACAAATAGGATTTTCACAGGCCAAGCCATTAAAACAGTCTGTAACTTTCGCGAATTTGTTGCAAATGACACAAAAAATTGCAATATTGTCAAAGGTGCATTAAATACTCTGAAATATCGCGATTTCACAACAAATTGGTCCAGAATGGTTTGATATTGATTTTAAATTAGATTAAAACTATTAATAAGTCATTACGAAAAGCGTATATGTCATTATAACAAATAAAATTAAATATTGTATTACTGAACTTCAATGCATTTGGTGCGGAAATTTTTTGCGATAGAGAAAAAATTACTCAGTATTTCATAGAAGTTTTTCATGCTCTACACGGCTATGTGGATATTTGCAAAAATTGCAAAAAGGTTATAACCCTAATATGCATGAATGTACGTTCAAAGGGTTTTTATTATCCTTAGTTTTGTCCCAGTTGCTTTAATTTCCAGACCGGAGAGTAGATGTTGCCTTCCAAATTTTACTTTTACTAAGGTTGTTGATCTTGCATTCAGAATTTCTTGTTTTAGTTCGTCTTCAACTGAATATAATCTTTAGAAATCGTTTCGAATACATTTCAAAGTGCTTTACTTCAGTATTGCACATTAAAGCAATAGGACGATGGATTTTATGTCGCCTTGATTTCATTTTTTGTTAAACCTTTTGAACCAACCACTAGGTCGAATATAATTAAACGACGCTATTCGAAGCCACATTCATTACTTCTAGCGAGGAAAACGCGACAATTTTCAAAAAATCTTTAACTTATGAATTATCACAAATACAAGTACATGCACACATATATCAGATAAAACATAAAAAAATCACAAATTTAAACACATTTTTCATTGAACAATTTTTGTCGAAACAGCTTAATTGGGCATGGAACACTTAAGCATGACACTAACGATGTGTGCTGTGAACAAAAAACGTATGTAAATATAATTTTATGAGAATAATGTTTATTAACAAGGCTTCTTGAAGTCATTGTTCAGAGTGAGTGCCTTCCTTCATTTATTTGTATTAAATTAATAACCAACAACAACGCCCGGCAACAAAGCAATCAGGATGCTAGGACTTTTTTACTAGTCGCACCTTTATTTTGGACGCATAAACTTGGCGACAAAAAATATATTTGGATTGAAGCTCAAAAGTATTGCGGGGAAGGTAAATGAAGGTAGGGATCCGCCAGTCATTTCATTTGGTCAGCGTAAAACTTTGAGCTATTGGACTGCCATGTCAGGAAGCATGGACTTGCCCATATCGCTATAAGCAGGACCACAAGACCAAAGGATCTTCGAACAGACCCTAAACTGCAAATAAACAAAAATGATGTACATTTGTGGGGGAGGTACCGATATGGACCAATTTCGAATTTAATCTAAATTAAGCTTAAAGTTCGAATAGACTGATCCGTTCGATAGTTATCGAGCATTCCAGCCACTACAGATGATACCAAAAGGGCTTTTCACAGCTTACGGTCTATTTGCTCTGGAAGTATGAACTTGCTCCTGAAAAAAGGGAATCGAGAGCAGCCATTAAACTGCACTTTTCCGAAATTTTGTGTGGGAGGTACCCGAAGGAGTTGACATATATATCCTATTTTCGAAATTGATCTCGTAGAAATATTACGATGTGCAAAGTATGGACCAACTCGGTTGCTGCCTTCGAGAGTTATCGTGCGCATCATTTTAGCGAAAAATTTTGAGCTATAGTGGGGAACGTACCCGAAGGAGTGGACCGATATGGCCCTTTTTGAAACTTAAACTAAGTTTGGACAAATATTAAGGAGGCCAAATTTTGGACCGAATCGCCTGATCCGTCCGAGAGTTATCATGCTCTCCAGCCACTACGCATGGTGCCGTAGGATTTTTTAGCTTTCGGACCATATTCTCACCGCCGGAATGGGGGCAGTGAATACAAGTGTTTGAAAAAAATCAGTTCAATTTGAGAGCAGGTCTTAAAGTGCATTTTTCCGAAATATTGTGTGGCAGGTACTCGAAGGAGTGAACCGATATAGTCCATATTCAAACTTGATCTACATCCTGTAGATATACACTTCACCCCGGTTATTTACCTCTCTGCTTAACTGCCTTTCCCGTTTAATTGCCTCATAATCTAAATCCCCAAAAAGTTTTTCATATAAATGAGTTCAAACTGTCCCGGTTAATTACCTGTACCCGTCAAATACTTTCCCAAAAAAAAAAAAACATTTATTAATACTTTTCTCGGTTTATTACCCGCAATGGTATATTTCTGAGACAATCGATTTCGATGACTACGTGAATTGTGATGAAGATGTCCAGCGTTATGTTATGGTTTTATGATCACAGATGAATAAATTTCTTATTGATTAAATAATATAACTTACATTTTACTCTTAGACTTGGTTTTATTTTTTGACTTATTGTTTTCTAATTGTTGTCCTCTTTTGTAAGGTTGAGGTGAGATTTTTGTAACTAACCACATGAGGTAGATATGCGAGATTTTCGTAACTGCCTTTCCCGCATAACTACCCCATTTTTGGAATTTTATGAAAGGGTGGAGTGTATTATGAAGTGCAAAATGTTGACCAAATCGGTTAGTCCCTTCGGGAGTTATCGTGCGCATAATTTTGCAATTTTGAACTTTTGTAGGGAAGGTATCCGAGGGAGTGAACCGATATGGTACATCTTCGATCTAAGTTTGCACAAAATATTACGAGAGCCAAATTTTGGACGAAATCGGTGGATCAGACATGGACGGACATGGTTTAATCGACTCGACACTGTTTGAAACAGATTTCGTCCAAACATATTTGTGGTCTAAAACCAATATTTCGATAGGGCTTATTTTTGGTCGTATCAAAGTGTATATACTCTCCTTAGCCTAAAGGCTGAAAGTAAAACCAATTCTCTGTTGTGGATAAAAAATGAATCCGATTTTTCTTAATCGTTTGTTGGCAACAACAATGAACTGGCCTCATACAAATTAATATGGAAACAAAGATTGCTCGGTTGGCACGTGATAATCGATCGTCATAAAATTTCATATATCAGGTTTTTGGATCAAATGTAAATAAAGGGTAGGAGTTCCAAAATAAAAAACAATGTTTTTTGTGTAGCCCTAATGTATTACCATAAAATGAACTATGTGTCTATCTCATTTCCTTTTACATGTTACATACAAATACCCCTTACCACAGTGGGGTGTAGGGTAAAAAAAGATTCTTGCACTTGGGTGGCGCTTGGGGTTTTCTGTTTTTTCTTGTCATGCGTTCTATTACACTAAAGTTTCAATCAGAATATTTTTTGACCAAAACTATTTTTTTAAGTTTCAAAATTTTAATTTATTTTTGCGCAGAATATTAGAGAACACTTCGAATTAACCGAAAATAATTAGTTTTTATAATACCGTTAGTTACTGTTAGTTGGCGCAGTGCCAAAATTAACACTTTTTATACCCTCCACCATAGGATGGGGGTATATTAAGTTTGTCACTACGTTTGTAACTACTCGAAATAATCATTGTAGACCCCACAAAGTATATATATTCTTGATCAGCGTGCAATTCTACATCGATATAGCCATGTCCGTCCGTCTGTCCGTCTGTGGAAATCACTCTAGCGTCCGAACGGATTGACGTAGGTTGATGAAATTTTGGGAAAATATGTTAAATTTACGTAGGACTTTTGGTATTGAAAGCGGGCTATGTAGGTCCACGCTTTCGTATAGCCCCCATACAAAACGACGCGTGACGCGTCGTCGTTTTAAGGAATTTTTAAGATATTTGACCCATTTTACCACCGAATTGGTAGTAATTTGGTACTTTGTGTCTCCAGAGGCCAAAAAATATTCCTACCAAAGTTGGGTTACATAGGTCCACGTTTTGTTATAGCCCCCATATAAGGCCCCATATAAAGTACGCGTCATTTTAATATATTTTGAATGTATTGGACCCATTTGACCACAGAATTGGTTGTAATTTGGTATTTTGTGTCTTCAGAGGCCAGAAAACATTCCTACCAAAGTTGGGTTATATAGGTCCACGTTTTGGTATAGTCCCCACATAAGACCCCCTATAAAGTACGCGTCATTTTAATATATTTTGAATGTATTAGACCCATTTGACCAAAGAATCGGTTGTAACTTTGTATTTTGTGTTTCCAGAGGCTAAGAAACATTTCTACCATAAAATGTTTATATAGGTCCACGTGTTGATATAGCCCCCATAATACAATATCTCCCGATTTTCGATATTTTGAACGTTTTAGCCTCATTATCACACCGAGATGGCTGAAATTTGGTATTTAGTTGGGGGTATAAAACATTCCCCCAGAAATTTGTAGGTATAGGTCCACGCCATCATATAGCCCCCATAGAACGGTACCTTCCGAATTTCGGTATTTTGAAGGTTGTGGTCACATTAATCCACCGAAATGGCTGAAATTTGTGGTGGAGGGTATAAAAAGTTCGGCCCGACCGAACTTAACGCTTTTCTTACTTGTTTGTATTAAAATAAAACATACTTTGTGCCGTAAACTATATACTTTTTGTTGTGTTGTGTTGTTGCATAAATATACAGAAGTGAGATCAAAGTTATTATGAATCGTGAAACTGATAGCGAGTACTTTGTTGGATATGTATTAGTAAATTCGGAAGACATATCTTGCTCAAATTTGCCACAGTGAAAATAAGGTGGATTTTTCTATATTAAGATGGCAGATTTTTTTTTATAAATACATGTTGTGACTAATGTAGTATGAAATTGAAATGGAACGGTAATGCCCACATTTGTCTACCGATTTTCGTTAAAATTCATATTTAAGGGTTTCAGAGTGTAGAAACCAAGTATGTATAATTTTTTGAAAACATGTCCACTTTTTGTCACAGCCCCACATAACAGTACCGCCAGATTTTAGATATTTTGAGAGTTTTGGCGACACTTTATAGCCGATCGGACTGAAATTTTGTCATTTCAACCCTTTGGTTGAATGAATCCTTCGTACCAGAAATAATTAACATATGTCAATGTTTTGGTTTAGACCCCATACAACGGGATCAACCTGTTCAATGAATTTTTGCAGTTTTTGGTAATTTTGATCGATAAAACGTAAGAATTTCTGTTTTTACACATTTATTATAAATAATGATCTATTTCAATACAAAATGGACGTTGAAATAGTTTTGGCCAGAAAATTTAGATTTGAGACCATAGTGTATTATAGCGAAAATTTTAACCTCGGGCTTAATCGACTCCAAATTTTCTGGTGCGGATTTCGTCCAAACATACTTAAAACCCATTATTGTTATTATATTTTTGATCATATTAAATTGTATATACCCTCGTTAGACTAAAGGCTGGGCGCATAGTTACCGGCGGTACAATACCGTTTAACACCAAATACCAGCTATTGTACTAGGAATGTATGTAAAATGTGTACTGTGTATCGAAAGCATAAAAACATTGCAAATGGTTTTGCTTTTTACCATGATGATGATTTTTATTGAATTGAACGATTTTTTCTGTAATACCTGAAGCAAAAGGACAAATATATTATAACATTTGGTACCATCATTTCAATGAGCAATTCATTTGCTTTATCCAAAAATAAAATGGAATAAAAAGCTAAAGGCATCAATTGATATATTTTTGCATGAATGACCCTCAAAAATTCAATTGTAACATTTGTGTAACCTAATCCAAAAAAACGTTTATCACAGAACTTCACCCTACTGCGCTAGTACGTACATAAACCCATCCATAAATATGCATGCATGTATGTATGTAGATGCATTCATTTATTCATATTTACATTCAAATAAAATGTTTATTGGACATACCGTGAAATTTGTTTTTTTGTTGGTTTTCCAGACTAACCAAAAACAATGCTCGTGATTGGATTATAGACTTTTCTGTGATTTTTCATATTTCAAAACAAACAAAAAATAATAATGGTGAAATAATATTTTAAATACAATAAATATAAATATGTATTTTTGTAAATGTATTAGGGTGGAGTTTTGAGAAGACAGTAGGATTCATACAAATCAAATCCCTATGTGATGTCTGTGTTTGTGCATAACTAGGAATGAAAATATATCTGGGCCAAATAAATATCTTATGTTAAATGTTTGATGCACTTTCTATCTCCCTTTAAAAAGAAAATAATCGTATACCATTGCACAATATCGATAGCACCACCTTAATTTACCTACTATATAGACATACACACGTATATTACAAATATATGATGTACATGTATATATGTTTGTACGTTTGATTATTATTGCTCTAGGGTATCCAATGTTTGCAACGGGCACAGAAATTTATTTAAATGTTTTATAATACATTTTTTATGATTGTTTTTCGTTGCGTTTACACCACCACCTAGAGGCACTTTTAAATCGGTGCACAATACACTTTACATTAACAATACTCTTAGTAGGAAAGCGACATATAACTGGATTGAAATGTTTGTAATCATCCTTTTACGCAAATAATGGATTTTTCAGCCATCCAAATGTTTTGAAGTTAACACTAGACTACACAACAGAATTTGAAATCTTTCTTCTTCTTCTTTATTTGCAAATCCGTATTCGGATATTAGCGATCATACAATGTTAATTATTACAGAGTTATTTAATTACATATTATAGAGTTAAAACATTTTATTCAATTATAGCTAGTTCTCTGTTTCTTGCGGCGCTTAAAAGGCTTATTTCATCTTGGTGTCCTGTCCATTCCTGAATGTTTTTCATCCATGTTATTTCTCGTCTTCCTCTTGGTCTGCGACCTTCAATTTTGGTTCTTATAATAGCTTGGAGGAGATTATATTTTCTATTTCGCATAATGTGTCCCAAATAAGCAGTTTTTCTCGTCTTTATAGTTCTGATAATTTGATTTTCGGTATTCATTCGCTTCAGTACTTCATTATTTGAGATGTGATTGGTCCAGGATATCTTTAAGATACGTCGGTATATCCAAATCTCAAACGAGTGCAGTCTTCTCTCGTCTGCTGCTTTTAGTGTCCATGTTTCTGCCGAGTATAATAGTACTGACCATATGTAGCATTTTACAAATCGTTTTTTTGTTTCCAGAGTTATGTCATGGCTCGTTAATATTTTTCTAAATTTATGAAAAGAGTTTCTTGCCATTTCAATTCGACATTTTATTTCTTTTGATGGATCCCAGTTTTCATTAATTTGAACTCCGAGATATTTGAATGTTGAGACTCTTTCTATTTGAGTACCATTGATGCTTAAAGGAGTGTTGGATTCGATGCCCCTTCTACTTATAATCATGAACTTTGTCTTTTTTATATTAATTTTTAAGGCATATGACGTACTGGCATGTTCAAGAGCATCTATTAGTTTTTGTAGTCCTGCGAGGCTGCTTGCAATTAGGGTGGTGTCGTCGGCATAACGTATATTGTTTATAATTGTGTTGTTTATTCTTATTCCGATGTTTTTCGCACATATTGAATCCTCAAATATTTTTTGGGAGTATAAATTAAACAGAAGGGGCGATAGTACGCAACCCTGCCTTACACCTTTCGAGATTGGAACATTTCCAGTAAGTTCACCATCTACTTGAATGTTTGCTGTCTGTTGCCAGTATAGGTTTTTGATGCATTTTATATCGCTATCCTCTAACCCAATTGAAATCAAAATTTCCATCAATTTGTCATGGTTGACCGTATCGAATGCCTTCTCGTAGTCGACAAAACATATATATACATCCTTTTGTACATCGCGGCAATTTTGTATAAGTACATTCAAGCTAAGTAGGGCCTCTCGAGTTCCCATGCCTTCCTTGAAGCCAAATTGCGATTTTCCCATGTGTGCTTCGCATATTGGGTATATGCGCCTATGTATTATCTTTAAGAATATTTTAAGGGCATGACTCATAAGACTTATTAATCTATAATCTCCGCACGTCTTCGCATTATTTTTCTTGGGAATCATAATAAAAGTAGATTTCAGCCAATCTTGAGGGTATTGTCCTGTTTCATAAATTTGGTTGAATAATTTCAACAATAGTTGTTTATTTCTTCCATCTAGTAATTTAAATAATTCAGATGGGACTTCATCCGGCCCGGTAGCTTTGTTGTTTTTCATTGAATTTATGGCCACATCTAATTCGCTTCCTGTAATGCGTCTTCCTCTAAAATTGGTTCCTCTATCTGTGTTATGAATTTCTGTTCTTGTGGTATCTGTGAACAGACTTCTAATATATTTTTCCCAGTGTTTCTTCTTCTCTGAAGTTTCGTATATGGCTGTATTATTCTCGTCGAAAATAAATGCAGATGATCTTTTTGAATATATTCCAGATGCCTCTTTTAACTTTTTGTGGAGATTGAAGTCGTCATGTAGGATTTGGAGTCTTTCAATTTCCTGGCACTGTTTATTTAATTGCTCATTTTTTGCGGCCCGAATTGCAACTTTTATTTCTTGGTTAATTTCCCAATATTTTTCATAATTTGAGTTCTTATATTGACTCCTTTCTATGCGAAGTGCGCGTATCTCGTCCGTCATCCATGTGTCTTCTCTTTTAGCTGTTGTGGTTCCAAGGATATTGTTGGTTATGATATTCACGGAGTTTTTTACATTGTTCCATAGATTTTCGACATCTTCTCCATCAATATTGCATAGTTCTGCATTAAGGTGATCTTTCATGGATTGTTTAGTGGAAGGATCATTTAATTTTTGAATATTAATTCTTCGCTTTGGTGTTTTCTTTCGGATGGTAGTTAGCTTTATCTGTAGTTTGCACAACAGAAGATTATGGTCCGAGGGAACATCTGCTCCTGGGTACGTAGAGCATTTATTTATGCAGGAGGAATATCGCTTATTTATTAAAATGTAGTCGATTTGGTTTCTAACAATATTTCTGTTATTGTCTTGCGGCGATTTCCAGGTGTAAAGCCGTCTTGGGTGGAGGCCAAACATAGTATTCCCAATCTTAAAACGGTGTTCTTGACAAAATTGTATCAGTCGTTCTCCTCTTTCATTCCGATGTCCTAGGCCAAATTTTCCTGTGATTCCTGTTGTTTCTTCTTACCCAGGATGTCAATTTGTAGTCTTTCCATTTCGCTTATGGTGTTGTCTAGTTTCCCAAGCTCATAAAGGCTTCTCACATTCCAGGTTCCTATCTTAAGTTTGGTTTTGGTTTTACCTCCGGGGATTCTTAGCACCCTCTGATTGCCGGAGACTGAGGGCCGTAGGTTATTTTGTGTGTTCATTGTAATTGTATGATTTTCTAGGACTTATATACTTCAGTGGTTTGCCGGGGCCTTCTGAAGGGTTTATAGTATTCCGTCTCCATATTCAGCCGCTCCTCCTGGAGTTCAGACGCTGTTTGCTGCCGCCAATCCTTTGGTCAGACGCTGCCGTTTTCCATTTTTTTCTTTTGGTTCGCCCCGCATATTTTATTTCTGCGGTACCCGCCATATCTGATGAGCATTCCCCTATCCACCACCTGGGGAGGCGTCCGATGGGAGAGGAAAAAAGGGAAAAAAAATAACTCCGCACGGATTGAAATCTTTAACATGATTTAATTGCTGTTGCCGATCCTTGAACTTAGAACCTTCAGCTCTGTAGTTTGAAATAATTATCACTGCACCAGCATGGTATTTTGCAAATACACATCTCTCTCACGTATCCATGGATGCAGCTTTGTAAATGGTAGACGGAAGATCTGTTTGCTTTACTGGGGAAAAGTTTGCATTAAACGCGATTCTCCCAAATATCGATGATATAAGTATCAGTCGGCTTTGCCATCGACCCGTGTTCATCCGTGGACAGACAGAACAGCATCCATATATTATGTATTTAGAGGATTTTCAGAATTTGTGGGCCTTTTTAGACGATAAAAGGATAAAAGCTCAAAAGTGTTGCGTAGGAGGTACCTGAAGAAATGGATCGACGTAGTCCATTTTGGTAGTGGATTTTATTTTGGGAGTCATTCCTTTCAATAGATATTGCTACCATCAGTCATTATAGTTGGTCCCGTATAATTTACAGCTTTTGGATCATTGTCTCAGGAAGCATGGACTTGCCCACGAAAAACATAATATCGCTGTAAACAAGGCCATGGAGTACCTAAGGTAAAAATTACCAAAGGATCTTCTAAAAGACCATAAATTGCAAAAAATTTTGAACTTCACGAAATCCAAAGTTTGGACCAAACGATTGCTCCGTTTAAGAAATATCATTTTAGTGAATATTTTTGAAATTACCCGAAGGTGTGGACCAATAAGCACCATCTTCGAAATTTATCTAAGATTCACAGAAATATAACGATATGCAAAGTTTGGACCAATACGGTTCGAACGATGTCATGCGCACCAGCCTCTACACATGGTGTTCGCTGCCATTGGCCAAAATTAAAAAAAAAAACTGAAAGTCTAACTTTTCGTATCAAATGTGTTCATATCTACTCCTAACATGTTAAACTTCTCTAAAATAAATTTGTTATTGATTACTTCTTACTGTACTCTTCGAGAATAGCATCAAAAAAGAAAAATTTTAACAGGTTGGATTTCGAGGTGAATTTAATGCAAAAGTTAGGTGAAAGTAAAATATTAATATAGAACTAATTAATTCGAATATATAGAACTAATTAATTCGAATAAAAAACAATGTATTAACTTAATTTTTATGCAGTTTTGTGTTTGTTAATTTTTGGGATTCATTATTGAATACGCGTGTTGACTGAAGGACTTTTGTAATGTCATTTATCAGTATAATTACATTTCATATAAAGTGTTAGTTATGTTCCCCCTCTTTCCCCCAACGATTTTTTAAAAAGATCATAAGTAGTCTAAAGATTCTATTTTCAAACTATCAGCTGCGTCTTTCCGCGTCTTTGGAAATGGTTCCCAAAATACTGAGGGCAACTTTCAGGGTGTTTTTGCAATTTTTTCAAATGTGCAGCTTTTTAAATATATAGAAGAGACATTGTGCGGTTCAGTTATATTAATTAAAATTCAGCCATTTTGATTGATTACTACGGTAATAAACACTAAAAATACCGAATATTGGACGGTACCGATTTATGGGGACAACATCAAAGGGGGGACCTACATTAATCGACAATTTTCTGGGGGTAACCTACCTCCAGGAAAGATTAAGTGGCATTTCGGCCATTTCGAATTAATAACTTATATAAAACCTTCAAAATTCCGAAAATCGGCCTGTACCATTATATGGGGACCCTATCAAAACGTGGACCAAATTCAAAAATTTTTGTCAACAAGGTTTTCTAACACTAGGGAATACCGATTGCCAAATTTTAGCCAATTTCATTGAAAAATTTAGTCAAGACCTCCAAAATGCCTGAAATTAGGGGTACCGTTCTATGGGGGCTATACATAAAGTTGGACCTATGTTGAATTTTTTTTTTTTTTTTTGCTTCTTTTTATTTGTGTTGCTAAACTAGTGAAATTTTCGTTTTTCGCTTTCAAACAATTTAATCAGAAAGTATGGACTAGTCCCTAAAAAAACATGTGCCGTCGTTATAGGGACCCAGCAAAATTATGGTAGAAGTTAGCAACAACTTTATTTTGGCTGCTAACTCACCGGCAAGTTTCTTTAATTACCAAGATGATAACCATTTTAATTTTACCGATTTTTGTCGGTAACCAAAAACTATGTAAGAGAATCCCACTACTGATCTGCGTCTGGCAGAAATAATACGATGTGCAAATTATGGATCCAATCGGTTACTCCCTTCGAGAGTTATCATGCGCACCATTTTAGCGAAAAATTTTGCACTTTTGAGAGGGTGATACATGTGGTAGTAGGTCGATATGGCTCATCTTCGAACTTAATCTAAGTTTGGACAAAATATTACTAACACCAAATTTTGGACGGAATCGGTTGATCCGTTCTAGAGTTATCGTGTTCTCCAGCCAGACAGACATGGATGAATATCGCTAAATCGACTCCATGTTGTCTGAAGCGGACTTCGTACAAACATGCTTGGGGTCTTATTTCGATAAGACACATTTAGGTCGTATGACTGTGGGTATATGTAGGCTAAAGGTTGAGGGTATAACATTTAAAGGCATAATAGTAAGTTTAGTTGAAGGAATGTAATTTTGTACTGTATTTTGCTGTTTTTTCAATAGTTTTTTTTATTATTTTTTTACTGTGACGATTTGCTGTGCTATGATATTTGCATTCTCACAACATAGCCGAAGCCATATTTATACTATGTGATCACAAAAATAATTTTGATTTTTAAACTTCTATAGCATGGGATTTATTACTGTACATCAAAAGTTTTATTCTTTGAAAAAAATAGTGTCGCATTAAGTGGTAGCAAATACATATTTTCTTGCTGTCACTACTTTACCTGCAAAAACTACAACCGCTGCAAAATATCCACTTCAGTCTTCCTTTCTTATTACATATGTTATTATCATCTCCAAGATCTAACGAGCACAGCTTCTGATATATTCTTTTGGTTCTGCTTCCAGTTAGTTTGAAAAATATAAAGACATGTTTCAAATATTTAACTCTTGGATTTTCTTTTCTCATCTGGGCTCATTATACCTTTTTCTGGCGGTTAATTTGGATCTGTTTATCATTTGTGGATATTCTTCAAAGATTCCAATAGCTTTTTGCAGTTTTCTGCCTTTGATCTTTTACAAGTTGCCTTTATTTAATTCCATATTTCTCTGGGGAAAACAAAAAATTAAATACCGGCCATTCAAATAAAAATTTGAAAATTATCGGTTAGGTTGTTTTTCATACAATTACGACTGTACGTACTTATGTACATTTGCACAAGAAGACTATTCCCAATGGTTCCCAATGGTACTCAAATACATGTTTATTACAATCATACACTCTTTTGTTACACAATTGTGAACATAACTACATATATGTATACATATGTATGTATATGTATGCTCCCCAACAAAAAACAAAAACATTTTAAATGAACTTTTCAAATGGCTAAATGATTATTGTAAATATTTATGTATATTTTTTATTTTGTTTCACTAGTTTAGGGTTTTTTTTGTTGTTTCTCTTCCTCCCTCTCTCCTTCTATTCAATCAATTTCATATTACGGCTGATGAACCTCACCGCATGGAGGAGTATAAAAGTGTCATTGTATTTTGTAAGTGGAATCCAATCAAAATTGAATTGAACAGGGTACTTTTTTGGGCAATATTGTTTTGAAATTGTCGACCGAATGACCCACGCATTCTGTGGCCATTTATTGGGGATATTTGACTCTGACCAACTGTAAATAACCAACAGAGATAAAAACCAGCGGAAAACAGAAACATTCACCTGTGGCCTCTTTGTGTTTTGTTAGAGTTTTCAACATTTGAAGTTTAATGTGAGAGTGTGTGAGTGCTGTGGAGTTAAAGTCAAATGCTGGCCTAAAGCTAAAATTTGGTGCTATTTTTATGTAAATATGTACACAAAAAAAAACGCCAATGGGGCCCACATAAATATTTTTATTGTAAATTGTATGTTTGCACTTCAATTTGTTTGCACTTTTTTATTTCAATATATGTCAAATAAATATTTTATAATTAAATTTTAATAAACTCCAGTCATGAACTCACGGCAAACAATTACAGTCGTAAATCGTAATTCCGCATTTAAGCACAAAGCGCAGCAACGCGCAACAACAACAAAAACTAGTTTTAAATGTGATAACATTAACTGAGTGCAGAGTTCACCATTGCAGGTTATTAGAGTTATTAAAAATGTTAAAATATCTGAGATAAACAAAAATAAAATTGTATTTTTCATAAACAAAATTGGTTTTATATTTTTTGTAATGAAATTTGATATAGTAAAAATTTATATGTATATGCAGTTTAAGATATTGATGGCGACTTAACAGATTACCGAGGGAAATAAACACAGACATTATTTAAATCTTATGTGGATATATACATGAGTAGATATGTATGTAGTCCCAAAACTATACTTATCTTTTAAACACAATAATTACAATTAGTCCACAGTTAAACTTAGCGTAGAACGCCAAAATAAATGAATAGTGACTATACAATATGCATGCGATCCTAGGGTCGAGTATTGGCCAAATTACTGCATCGGTGTGGCCTAAAAATAATCATAGAGGCGTCGTAGATCCTTTTGTAAATCAAAAACGTAAAATTGCAGAAATTTTACTTGAAAATATGATGCAAATAAACGCCATTGGTATCTATTACCGGTAAGGAGTTCACCTTTCATAATTAGGTTATTGGTTGGCATTTACTTTTTTAAGTTTATGTCTATCAAATGTTGGAAGCGTCTACGTCTAAGACGGTCTTTCCATAGAGTCCAATTTTTGCTGAATAGTTGGACCATTTCAACTGGTAACTGACGAATGACACGCGTGATTTTTGTCCCAAGGCCTGAATTGAAGCGGGGTTGTCCGCATACACTTTAGACTTTACATATCCCCACAGGTGTGATATCACACGATCTTGCTGGAATTATCTGCTCATCGAAGTGTTATCTTAATAAATCCATTAATTGATGTCATGTAGGGATGAAGCGTCGTCTTTTTGAAACCAAAATGTAGCCGATATCACGAACTTCATTTTCAAGCATCAAATAGTCGGCTATCATGGTCGCCATTAAAGGTTACGTTCTCTCCGACATCATTTTTGAAGAAATATGGGTTGATAGTTCTACCAGCGGACAAGCCACACGAAACCGTTGTTTTTTTTTTCTAGATGAAGTGGCCCCTTTTTTAGGTTTCTCTTAACCTAAAAGCGGCTACTTTTCTTGTTTACATACACTGCGCGACACGAAAATTATTATCCATATTCTGATACCGCAGCGGGATAGAAGACTAATAATTAGAAGACACGTGTCCCGGCGTTTTTCCCTATCACTTCAACTTTCGCGGTTATGGGCCCCAAAGACCTGAGGCCTTGATGTCAAAAGGGATCATTTTGTCAGCCACATATCTTCTAAATCGCCAAGAATTTGGATTTACTCGTAGACGAAATGTTGTAGCTCTCGTCTAAAAGAATAATAATTGTGAACACATAAAGTCCATTCAACATCACCTTCAAGGTCAAAATCGTCAAAGTCAAATTTGCCTTTTAAATTTTTCTCGGATTTTAGTCTACAGATATCAAACCGATCAAAATTGAAGCAAACAACCAACTAGAAAAATGTACCTTAGACCTTAATAAACAACTTTTTAGAACATACGAACTCTGTAGAAACGGTTCTTAATGGTCAAAATAGCAAATCAAATTCGATTTTTATCCTCTTTTCTCGGTTTCTGCTCCATAGATACTAAACCGTTCAAAATTCAATGACGAAATGCCTATGACCGGTTCTTAAATGTGAGCCAAAAATAGCCAAAAACTTTTGAAAATATTCGATTTTTATACTTTTTTCTCCGATTTCGGTCCACAGATACCGAACCGCCCAAAAATTAAGGATACAGTCAACTACAAAAATGTACCTAAGATTTTAGTAAACAACTTTCTAGAACATAAAAAGAATCGGCCTAATTATGCTTTTGTATAAACAGGGTGTCATCCTAGTATTAAATCCACATATGCATATCAGACTGATTCAAATCGTTCTTTGGATCTTATGGTAGTACCTACTGTATGTATTGGACATTAACTGCTGCTTTATTTAAAAAAAAGAATTATGACAAGTTAAGCTATCCCATCAATCCGAACCAAACCGAATGACACTTAACGTACATATCTTCATATCCCGTATAATTCCAAGTACGTGCTTCTTCCTCTTTGCCAAAAATAATCAACCACAATATTATTTGCATCATATGGACCCCGACTCTCCACAAAATGTTGATATTGGAAATTATTTATTATTTTATTATTTATTTTTATTTATATTAGGCAGAGGAAAAAGTTGGTGTTTCCTCTTAAAACCGTCACTTCAAGAAATTACGAACCAAAACTGTCATATTGAAGATGACGAACTAGTTCACTATGTAGTTCAGTGGACACCGGTCGTTTGTGTGAACGAACTGCGAATTAGTTATATCATTTCTTTGTTTTTTGAAATAACTTATACGCGAACTATAGTACTGAACTAGTTCACTAAATTTAACTAGATGAAAGTTATCCCTCCTGCCCCTAGGAAGTAATTTTAATCGTCTTTTTATTCAAATAACTTCCAAAATCCCAAATTCACCCACTTCAAAAATACTTTAACAAATGCTGGAAGAAGGTGTAGCACTTTAAAATTTCACATAATTTAATTTGCTTCGTTTCACTCCTCAAACCCTGACTGAGACTCTCAGTTTCATTTGTAGCAACAGCGATTTTTGTCTTTGTCAAAAGATAGAGCCACATCTGTCATATTTTTGCCATGGATTCCGGTCCTTCCGTTTGAATAGTATTTTGCCTCACATTATCACGAATATGCATCCTGTACATTTTGCCACTTCTGGCATTCTCATGTCCTCGCCCCTGCCTGCCTGCCCGATACTGCATGCTGGTGGCGGTAGCATTTATGCGCTTGCTAGGAATTTTCACTTTATTGACGTCTGTTTGTTTGCTTACTTTACATTGTATCAATATTCTGCAGCCATTTTTTTTTATTTTTTATTTTTGCTGTTAATTAATCTTCATTTGTGTTTATTGTAATAATTCTTTCTACGAGCGTTTCTTTCATTAATAGACCACATCATAATTTATGACGAATGTTTTTTTGTTGTTGTTTTGTTTGTCAGCTGTGTGGTGGCTGGGCGAAAGTGAAGAGATGGGAAAGGATAACATCCCACAATCGCAGCATACAAACATAAATGTTGTTGGTCATTACACAGACGGAGAACTTTAGTTTGTCCATTCTCCCGCTAATTGTTGCCGCTAAATGAATTAAAAATCGTATTAAAAAACAATTAAAGTACAAATTTTCAATTAAAGCACAAGAATATGAGAATGAGCGGGAGAATGCAAAAGCAAGCGCGCTATGGTCGGTTGACCATGAAAATGTTAAAGCCAAAAGTTAAATGAAGAAATGTTTGGGAAAATTCAATGTAAAATTTATTTTAATTGGTGTACAAAAAAATTGATGGAAAATTTCACAAAAGCGAGAACGTTTTTAAATAGAATCGTGAAAATCACGTTTGAAATTTCAATATTTGCTCCGTTAGTTTTTAAATGTATTTTTGTTCAAAGCTACTAGTTTTGAATATTTGAGAATTGTATATGGGGATTTCTGAGTGAAATCGGTGTTTTTTTCCAAAATGAGGTTTTTGATTTCCTTTATTTTATTTTAAGAAATACTCATAACTTCTTTAATATTTGTCCAAATAGAAAATATGTTTTTTTTGAGTTTTTAATTTTCTATCAACCATCTAATAAAAAATAGAAAACAAAATTGTACAAGTGGGCTTGGATGCAATTTTCGCGATTTAATATTTAAAATCAATTTTTATCACAATCATTGATAAAAATTGATTTAAATAAACTCTTCGATTTTTTTGAAGATTGATGATGAATTACAAAATTTTAAGTTTCTAATAATTAAATTTTTTTCTATTTTTTTTAAAATTAGGAGGGTTGGTTTTTTTTGGGATGACGACTTCTATTTTACTTTTCAAAATAGTCATGCTTAATCCCATAGTCGTTGTTTTAATATTTTATTAAAACAACTTTAATTTATTAGTGGGAAAAATTGGCGACGTTTACCAAGGGGTAAGGCAGGGAAGACTATAGTTTCTGATCTCGTCACTTGGTTATAAACAGTTTCTTTTTGAAAAACAAAAAACAAGGGAACTGATGAGGATCTGCGGCGACATCCGAAACTATAGTCTTCCCTGCCTTACCCTTGGTAAACATCGCCATTTTTTCCCACTAATAAATTAAAGTTGTTTTAACAAAATATTAAAACAACGACTATTAACCCTGATCATTTTAAAAAGCAATTTTTTTAAATTTGGTAATAAAGTGTTTTCTATATACCACAGTGCAAAATATGTTATTTTACCAAAACTTTATTGAAAAATTAAAAAAAAAAACAGATTTTAAAAAAGTCCGATTTCACTCAGAAATGCCCATACATTAACAGTAAAAAATTATTTTAATGATTTCTTTATATAAGGTCCTATACAAAATGTTGGTATAACGTCTGGAGGAGAGTAGTCAGACCACACTACCGAAACGCTATTGAGGAATACTGTTCCCTTTTATCTTATTGACTTAGAAACTTCTTTTTTGTCGAATTACCCAAATTTACCCACAGTTGTGAATCCATTACCGTCATTGTACCTGGCAGGATTAACGTCTGGCTGTAATACTATGGTGATTCTGAGGCTACGCAATACCTAAGTTATTTTAATAAAATCGGATTTTTCCCGGAAACAGCAAAATCTTAAAATAGGTTACAATTTTGATCATTTTCATATGCATTGTGTTCATCAAGAGCAAACAACTGAAACTAATTCAGTTTGTTTAGGATATTTCGTATTATTTAGATATCACAAAATCAGTATCCTCATTAAACTTACTTACTTAGCTATCCAAAAGATCTCCATTTCTCTCTGTTTATTACTTCGCTTTCTGGAATACCGCGCCTTTTCATTTCTTCATCCACTTGTTTGCGCCATCTATTCCTTGGCCTGCCAATTCTGCGTGCACCGCCAAGCGGCCCGCATTTTTAGCGGGTTCATCATCACTCATTCGTATGATGTGGCCTAGCCAACGCAATCGTTGCATCTCGATACGTTTAACTATATTGATGTCGTTGTATAGTAGATACAGCTCGTGGTTCATGTGACGTCGACGCAGATTGGTCCGTAGATCTTTCATAGAATTTTTCTCTCAAACACACCAAGCACTGCCATGTCTGCTTGCGCAAGTACCCAGGCATCAGCACGGGTAGTATCAGTATTTTGTAGAGCGTTTTTTTTTTGTTTGACGAGATGTGGCTTTGTTTTTAAACTGCTTACTTAAGCCAAAGTAGCATCTGTTGGCCAATACAATTCTTCTTTTTATTTCACAACTGTTGTCGTTTGTTGTGTTCATGGTGGTGCCGAGGTAGACGAATTCTTTTACAAAAACAAAAACATTGTTCCACAACATCCCATACGGGACAAGGGAGACTTCTCTCATATCAATGAGTGCACCCCGATTCATATTAGCTCAATGATATGGGACCTACTGTTTATCGCCGAGTCCGAACGGCGTGTCTAAAGACACCACTTGTAGAGAAGTTTTACAAGGCTGAAATACTCAGGAAATGTCGCCAACATTACTGAGGGGTATTTTGCCACCGTTGAAAAATGTTTGATTTTGCCTGTCCGGGGAATCGAACCACCGACCTTCTGCGTGCAAGGCGGGCGTGCATACCATTGCACCACGGTGGCACCCTAGACGAATTCTTTTACTACCTCAAAACTATAGGAACCAACTTCAACAGTTGGTCCGAGCTCAATGGACGCATTGCGCGTCGACACCATCAACTTGGTCTTCCCGCCGTTTACCGCCAGACCTACTTTAGCAGATTCTCCTTCGACCTTCATAAAGGTATCAGTTACTTCCTTTGCTGATCGTCCCATGATGTCTATATCATCAGTATAAGCAAGTGGGTGTAGATTGTACCACTTCTTTTGACGTTTGCCTCTCGTATAACCTTTTCCAGCAGGATGTTGAAGAGATCACACGAAAGGCTGTCTCCTTGCCTGAAACCTCTTTTGGTACAAAACTCTTCGGAGAGGTTCGTTCCTATTTTAACTGAGGATCTCGTGTCAGCTAAAGTCATTTTACAAAGCCAAATGAGCTTTTCGGGGTACCAAATTCAGACATGGCCTGGAATACCTTTGAACGTAGTGGGCTGTCGAATGCTGCTTTATAATCGACAAAAAGGCGGTAAGTGTCGATCTGCATCTCTTGAATCTTCTCCAGGATTTGTCGCAGGGTAAATATCTTGCCAGGTCTAAAGCCGCATTGGTATGGTCCAATTATCTCGTTGACCATAGGCTTTAGTCGTTCGCACAATATCCCTGACACGATCTTGTAGGCAATCGGCAGTAGACTTATGCCCCTATATTTAGAGCATACAGCCTTATCTCCTTTCTTGTGGACGGGGCATAGGATACTCTGGTTCCAATCGTCGCCTTGCGGGACTTTTCTCAACCGGTTTACAAAATAGTTAGTTATAAATGCATTATTCTACAACTAACTACAAACTGGTTGAAAAGTCATCTATAGATCAACCAGATTGAAAACTAAAAAAATGGACAACTGACTATCTCTTCATTACTTTTCAACTAGTTATTAACCAGTTTGAAAATAGTGGTTACAAAGGAATTTTTCTACAACCAACTATAAATTAGTTGAAAAGTCATCTGGAGATCAACCAGTTGAAAACATTGAGTGTTCAATAGTGTATTTTCGACGCAAGTAATTCTCATATACACTTTCGTAATTTTTTCGATATAAATGCAACATACAATTATACAAGCTAGTTTTGATAGACTCGACATACCAAAAGAGGAACAATAAGGAAACATAACTGAGAAACAACTGGTGTCAAAGTAAAAAGTCAAAGATAAAAGCAAAAGAGAGAACTAAAATAAATAAAAAATACTTTTTTCACTCTCTTTAGGACAAAAACAATATTTTTAAACTGACTAAAAAAAGTCAAAAAAATTGTTAGATATAAATTAGTTAAAATAGTTGGTTTATAACTAGTTAAAAGTAATACAGAGATGGACAATTGTCCGCTGCCCAGCTCATCCCCATTTTAAAATAGTTAGTTGGCGTAATGGAAAATAATCGAAAAATAACCACTTGTGGTTATTTTTAAACTAGTTATAAACTACTTTTAAACTAATTTATTTCCCCGCAGGGCGGGTACTCGTTCTCCTGCCAGATGGTGCTAACTTGCTGACGCATACACCTTCAGCCGGTTTATTGCTGTCTTTACCTCATTTTGGCTGGACGGTATACATTCAATACCGTCCTCTGGGATTGGATCTGTGGTATCTTCGTCTTCTTCGCTGCTATTGGATACCAACAGGTTTGAAAAATGTTCTTTCCATATCCTGAGCACACTATCTGTATCAGTTACCAAATTACCTTGCTGGTCTCTACAGGAGGAGGTGCCTGTACCAAAGCCAACAGTTTGATGCTTCACTCTTTGGTAGAATTTTCGGACTTCGTTCTGGCTCCCGTACATCTCGATTTTTTCACACTCCCGCTTTTCCATCTCTCTCTTTTCTCACGTCAGTGTCCACTTGAGATAAATCCTGGACTTTGCCATGTTAAAGCCAGTCAGGACCATTCCTTGGTATCTTTCATCCCCTACGTCAACTTAATGAAAATATTTTCCAAAGTTTCAGTTAATTTTAAATGTAACATATGTATGTATGTATGTATGTATGTATGTTGGTTGGTATCGTTACAAGTAGTCGGCCACTATACAACAATGGCAAAAATAATCGAAATCCAATCACAGTCACATGAGAAATATCAGAAAAATTGTGATTGCGTTGTAGATGTTTCCATGCTCTGGAATTTCATGTAATTACCATCACAATTCATGGCAAAAATGACATTCTGTGGTTTAAGTTTCTTTGTGGCATTGTAATTGAAATGCCAGAAGGTCATTGTGGCTGCCGATTACCAAATAAAATATAGAAATACCCATATTCAGTACCAATGGCTAGTGTGCAGGAAGAGGATAAACATACAATTGTACATAGACACGTATGTATGTATGTAGTCATGTATTGATTCATCGACATTGTTCAATCAACAACCAATGGATATTATAATAATATTTACAGACGAAAGCGTCAACGTTGCCCACTAGAAAAGCATTTTAAAACAAAAGAAAATACATAATAACAAAAAACACCAACACCTACACATATGTACATGTAACTATATGTATGTATGTGCGTGTTTCTGATTACGTTAGTATATGATCGAAAAATTAACATAACAATGTTGACTCATTAACATAAATTGATGCAATCCAACATACAAACAATTACACATGACGACGACCAACACTGCCGCAGCACCAGCAACCAGCAGCATATTCCAACTACAAGCCTGGCAAGTACCTACTTGCCATACTTTATCCTTTCCCTTCATTGCATTTTGCTTTTCGCTATCTATGTATGCATGAGACACATTCGATCGAATGCCAGGCTTCGTTCGGAAGCTAAAAAAAGGAAAAATAAACATAACCAAACCTTCAAGGAATTCCCATTCTGGGGAAATAATTTCCACGCATATATGCGGTTGTAAACACCATTGAACACACCAGCAACAAACACGAGATTCTCGACGGCAATAATAACGAATGTCATGCCGCAACTATGAAAATATTTCGCATAAAAAAACGAAATCATTGCAAGTAAAACAATGGCCACCACAGCTCATTGTAAACTCACCCGCTGACCAATGGCAATTAAAGTTTAATAATAACATGATTACCTCTAAGACCACACAGGCCAAAAACATGATTCAGGTCAGCACTGTCCTTTGGCCTCCTCGACAACCAACCGCTTGTTTAATATCTTCAAGAAAAGGATGTTCCGGCATTGCTTTTTGTGTGTGTATATACCTCAGATTCTTTTTGACTTTTGTAATTATGTTGTCTGTTGAGAATTACTGTCACCTTAACCAAGAATCCTTTCAGGGAATATGAATACAAACACTCACACACACACACACCGAAGCACTTTATTCATACAAACACTTCGATCCAGACATGGTCTTCATCGCCAAGCATGATTCCTTAAGAAAAGGAGTCCCTATGACAGTCGGATATCGGCATGTTTCATATCTTTCGGCATTTCCCTACAAACAATACTTAAGTATTTTATGTGCTGTAAGCTCAGCTTTTGCGTTGAACAATCGGGTTATGGCTTCTCGCTCGCTCATCACTAAGAAAGGCAATAGCACTGACAAGAGGACAGTCGCTTTCGTCTTCATTGTCGACGTTGCCATCCGTTGTGTGTCCATTTTCCATTTTTTGGAAACATAATTACAATAACAAAGGCACTCCTTACATTCACTTAAGTTCAAAATTAATAAAAGTTGAAAAAGGGAGATGAATAATCGTTCCTTTGGCCATTTCCTCAAGCATTCTCCTCTACCACGACAAGAAGCTCATTAAAGATGTTGCTCCTTGCAAGGCAGCCAGTTTTGTTCAAACAAATTAATCATTAAAGGACATTATGTCTGGCGAAAATTGTCGCCACTTGAAGTCAATTTAATTTAAGCTAACTTCGCTGACAAAGTATTTTGAAGCACTGCACTTCAGAATATTGTTTCTTTCTGTAGTAATGTTGCTTTCGAGGCGCAGAGAAAATATGCATACTTGTACAAATGAAAAAGACTTCCAAAAAGCTCATTTCACAAGAATTTTTGTCGTTTCAAGAAGGGTTTTATGAAACTGTGTTAACTTTGAACTTCAGCAGTTGACGCGAGAAGGCAATAGGAAACGGACATGGGAGACATTAACATTTCCTTAAACATATCATGATATACTACGTAGTGAATTACTCATTGTAATATTTGAATCTTTCTAAACCACTTTTATATTGCAATTCGTTTACACATTTAGCATAGTGGCCTAATGATATGATCAAAAATGTGCCTCATCGAAACAATGATTTTACACCCCACATTGCACAGTGGTCCCACTTGTATAGGAAGGTGTGACAAGATTATTTTCGTATGCACCCAATTGAAAAATGATTTTTTTCAACAGGGTTCCTAGCCACATTCTGGTCTCCATATAACTGTAGTCCTGTAACTGTAATTTTAAGCTTATAGAGCACATTGTTTTATTTGGTATTTAGAGTTCTGGGTGGGTAGCAGACTTCAATACAAATGCTTGTCATTGTAGGTCCACATTAGCATATAGCCCTCCTTTTAACCCGGCCCCGATTTGAGGTATTTTGACGATTTTAGCCATATTTATCAATCGTATGAATTCATTAAACCAGTTTTTATAGTGCTATAGGATGGTGCTTCATCACCATACAAAGATTTAAGTTCATCGACTCACTCTTGCCGTGATAACAGACGTTGAAAGTTGTGAAAAAATATCGGAAGAATATGTTCCCAATTTAATTTCATTTCTTTTGGCAAATTGATTTTTCAAGTCACTGTAAACAACGCAAATCGAACTGACTACATTTATCCTAAAAATGTTAAACTCTCCAATGGAAATGTCAGATGGCAACAGACAACACCTAATGTTGCCTAGGCCAGATATATATATAGTAGGCCTTGTATACAAAAGCCAGCAACTATATACATATCCGGCAAGGGTGCCCGGACATAATTCCCAAAAGGTTTTGTTAGTTAGGACTGTCAAGTATTTGCGGACATACACAATCCCAAAAAAACTTGTGAACATAACACAACAAATTTTGAAGCAAAATTTATACGCGTAGTCGGTTTTATACCCTGCGCCGTAATATGGAGGGTATATTTATATTTGTCATTCCGTTTGTAACACATCGAAATATTCGTCAGAGACTCTATAAAGTATATATATATATATATTCCTGATCAGCATAAAATTCTAAGTCGATATAACCATGTCCGTCTGTCCGTCCATCTGTCTGTTCAAATCAAGAAACATGTCGCAATTTTTAAGATAGAGCACTGAAATTTGGTATTCTATTACACCTAGGATGTTTGATATTGAAAATAGGATATATCGGTCCACGTTTTGATATAGCCCCCTTGGAATGGTACCTCCCGATTTTCAATATTCCAAGGGTATGGGGTATTAAACTAATCACCTGAAATTTGTCGGTATAAGTCCGCGCCTCCATTTAACCCACGTAGAAAGGTACCTCCCGATTTTCGATATTTTAAAGGTCCTTGCCTCAATATCCCAACGAAATCGCTGAAATTAAATACTTAGTCTTCATTGGGGTTATAAAACCTTTCACCTGAAATTTGTCAGTATAGTTTGCTCCCGATATCCCATAGAACGGTACCTCCGAATTTTCGGTATTTTGAAGGTTGTGGCCCCAATATTCCATCGAAGTGGCAGAAATTTAGTATTTCGTCTTTGTTGAGGGTATACAATTTTCCAATTAAAAAATTTTAGGTATTGCTGATATTAAGTAGTCAGTCTTTGTTTGGGGTATACTACTTTTCAACTGAAATTAGATCGGTATCTCCAGATTTTCGGTATTTTGAAGGTTACCGAAATGGCTGAAATTTGGTATTTAGTCTTCGTTAGGGGTAAAAAATATTCGAGAAGAGAATTATCAGTATAGATCCACGTCTTTATATAGCCCCATAGAACGGAACCTCCGGATTTTCGATATTTTGAAGGTTGTGGCCTCAATATTCCATCGAAGTGGCAGAAATTTAGTATTTCGTCTTTGTTGAGGGTATGAAACTTTCCAACTGAAAATTTTAGGTATAGGTCCACGATTGGAACCCGATGCTTTCGGTAATTTGAGAGTTTTTATTCAACCGGAATAACTGAAATTTTGGTATTTAGTCTCCACTAAAGGCATAAACATTTTTACAGGTTCAAAACATCCCTTGCAAAAAAATCAGACAGCATAGGTTCACATTTTGGCATATAAGGTTGGCCATCATTTAAGATTTTTTGAAGATCTTAATCAAATTTTCCACTGAATTGATTGTTAATTGGAATTTTGTGTTCCCAGAAGATATAAAATTTTCTCGCAAAATAAAACTATCCATATATATCCATGTATGTATTTCGAGGTTTTTTTGTCAAATTTTAGAACCGAGATTGCTATAATTATATATTGAGTGTCGCCGGAGGATACATGTTTTGGAAAGAACAACAATGACTCCACATGTGAGCTCTTTTAAAGGGCTTTGTTCCATTGTCCTTCTGAAGTGATTTAACTCTCAACGGGAGAGAAACTGCCACGCAGATAATTACCAAGGAATAAGCCTTAAGGGGTGACCCCCACTTGCAAAGCCCAAAAATTGCAATTTTTCATGATTTTTTCCAAGAAAACTACCAACCTTTTTTGGTAGATTTTTTTCATCTGAAAGAGCGCATCATCATCTAATGCATACATTTTTTGTTGATAAATAGTATTTGTTTTTGTGGCAAATGGCCATCCACGAAACCCTTTTTTGTAAAAGCATTTTGCGGTGCCAACTCTAGCTCGAAAAATAATGAACCGATCGTTATATATTATTGTGGGATTATTTAGAACATAGAGATTTAGTCCTTCATTGATTCTTTTTAAAAAAATATCAGATTTTACTGAAATGGCGGACTAAAAATTCAAAATTTCAATTTTTGGCTTAAATAACTGACGTTTTCTTGTTATAAAAAGGGCAAACAAAAATTAAATAAAATCGATCGATGAAAGACTAGATTTTGATGTCCTTGATAACCCCACAAGATTGTATGACAATCGGGTTCATTAGTTTTCGAGCTAGTGTTGGCACCAGTTTCAAAATGTCATTTCAAGCAAAACACCTTTTTAGTTTCTATGCGACATAAAAAACAAAATAATTTTTCCAAAGCTCATATCTCAGGAAATATTGTTCTGATCGACTTAAAAAATTTACCACATATTCTATGCTAATTGTACCAATAAAAAAATTCGATTTTCTAACATTTACATGTAGGGATCACCCCTCAACGCGGAGGAGGAACTTAGTACTTTCATAAACGAAAGGAAACTAATTGTTCCTATTAACTTCAATACAGTTCATGGCTGAGGGTATAAAAAGTTCGGCCCGGCCGATCTTAACGCCGTTCTTACTTGTTATGTATTTTCAAGGGTTGAAACCTAAAATCCCGGTCGAAGGCCGGGTTTAAGTCTTCAATCCTAAAATTGATTTACGTCCGTCGGGCGTTATGTCACAACACCGCCCGTAATTACGACAAAGCAGTATAAAAGGCTTGAATACAGAAAGCTTCAAACATGTTATAATTGCCTATGTATGTATATATTCCTTTCCATTTTTGGACAGCCGCCCTAATATACACATGCATTTCATCTGACACCCATACCTAAATGCAAACGTAAACCCAAGTTGTTTTCTACCAAAGTAGTAGAACATACAAATGTATTCATATGAATACTGTAGAAATACGTCGGCCATCCAAAATCGAATGTTGAACATTTTCAATTTTGACAGAACGTATTAGTCTTAATCTGTTGAATAATGAATTATCGTGTCTTTTATTTTGAAACCAAAACCAAACAAAACATAAAATGTGATTTTTTGTAAAACAAAAAATAATATATATTTTATAGCGACTTTTTGTTTTAAATCGGATTTCGGTCACAACGTGTTAGGGTTATACGGGCGCTTAAAGAACGTTTTTATGGTAGGAACATGAGTATTTTCTACGTCATACCGAGTGTTAGGGTTTTCAATTATGATATACTTATTTTCATATTAAAATTCTAAAACCCTGGAATTGAAAATTAAACTAATAACATGGTTGCATTAGAGTTACTAAAGTTACTAAACCCAGTACAATATAAACATCCATAAGTATTGCAAATTGACTTTCGTTTAACTAAACCTACAATATACGTAATACAACTGATGAAAAAAAAAAAGTTGTGTTATCCACCAAGAAGTGCCAATCCGTATTGCTTTTTAAAATTTATATTCTATATATCCTAAAATTTGTGGTACTCTAAAATTACACTTAAAAGGAGAATTATGTAAGAACGTCTTTCATTCTGTTTTTAGCTGCGAAATTAAAAAATACATAAATACCTATGTACATCTTACTCTCCCATCTTAAATCGTTATCAATTACTCATTCTTATCGAACTTTCAATTTGGCTCTGTCTCTGTTTAGCAGAAATTACAATGTAGGTACCTACATACATACATATATGTATGTATGTACATATATAACTCATAACTAGCCTACCAAACATTTATTTCATCATTCTCAACGTCACACACAACTTTTGCTACCAACTCCTTTCCGCCCCACACAAAAGTCTTACGTATTTGGATGGGGTGTACAGTTTTCTATTCCCTTCTCTTGATATCAACCTGAATTCAGTGTATTTTGTGTACCCTTTCAATACTGAAGATTTTACCGTTATGTCGGCTATTTAAATAGTTTATATAGAAAATATATATGTAGTTCTTAGCATACCACATAAGATCAATAAGATCGCAACCTACTACGAATTCGTAATAAATAAGGCACATGTTTGCCAGACAATCAGTCGAGCACTTTACATCGTGAAACAAATTTCATTGTATTTCAATTTTGACATTTTCAAAAGTGGTTGATAAGTACATATGTAAAGTATAAAGTTTGTATATGTATGTATGTAAGATATATATATATATATATATATGTATGTTCGTACATTACTCTATGATATCATGCTTGGTGTGCTCGTAACAAACGTACGCATTTATAGACTTCAAATAGCTATCACCTATTGTATGCCGGTACTTTTTTGTCTATTCGCATTTACAATGTAACGCACATTTTTTATGACGACTTATAACGGCACTATTGGGTTTTTACCTTTTACGCTGTAGCTAGCTGTCATATAAGGCAGTTTGGTACAGTACTGTCAATCATAAAATGCGTGTACTCATTCGAATGAAAAAAACAGAGAAATTAATGGCAAAATAAAAGAATGGGTCGATTTTAAATATAAGCGCAAACATTATCAAACTTAAATTTTATAGCCACAAAAAAAATGTGGATTAAATTCTCAAAATGGAATATCAATTTCAACCAGTTCAATTTAAGTTCGATCGCGCCGAACTTTTTATTCCCTCCACCACAAACTTTATTGAAGTAAATAAGAACAATCAGCTTCCTTTCGTTTATGAAGATACAAGCCCTTCTTCTACGTTAAGGTTATTTCTCGGAGGTGTAGAAAATCTTAACTGGTGAAAATTGCTTTATATTGGTTATTATCTGGCGTGGCGGTTTTCTTCCCATTAAGCGCCCAAAATACCAAGTTAAATCCACTTTAGAAGGACAACAAAGTCCTTTAAAGGAGCTCAAATGGGGAATCATTGTGGTTCTTTCCAAAACAATGGCTAATATTAACAATTTTCCGAATTGAAATGGATTTAACTGTGTATCCTCTGACAACAAGAAATACCAAATTGCAGCAATCTAGGCTCGAAAAATCTAGGTTCCAATTAAGAACTAATTCACATACATCTTCAAAAAAGCTTAAATCTGGTGAGGGCTATAACAAAACGTGGACCCATACTATATGTTATTTTGCAAGAAATGTCTTGTACCCCTAGCGAAGACTATTCTCTTCTGGAATATTTTGTACCCCCACAGAAGACTAAATACAAACTTTAAGCCATTTCGGTTTTATAATGACGCTAAAAACATCAAAATACCAATATTCGGAAAGGACCGTTCTACGAGGCCTATATGAAGACGTAAATTTCTGCCATTTCGGTGAGATACTGAGGCCAAAATCTTCAAAATACCGGAGGCACCGTTTTATGGGGGCTATATCAAAACGTAGACCGACATAGACTATTTTCAACCTCCTGGAAGAAATAAAAACTTCTATACCAAATTATAAACCTCTATCTTAAATATTGCGAGCTATATCTTGATTTAACCATATTCTGACCAAATAAGAAAACACTTGTCTTGGCCTTTTCCCCATCACTCGCGCTTTCACGGTTATGGGCTCCCAAAGATTTCAGGCCTTGATGTCAAAAAGTTGTCATTTTTTCAGACTCATACCTCATAAAGAGTAAGGAATTTACTCTTGGGGCCAAATTTGGAGCCCTTGTCACTGAGAACCAAAATTGTAAACACTATAATCCATCAAACTTCATCCTCAAGATCAAATTTCAAACCGTTCAAAATTCAAGCAAACATCCAACTACAAAAATATACAGAAGAAAGCAGTAAACAATTTTCCGAACAAGTCTATGAACGGTTTTTAAAGGTTGCATTAGTTCAAACGAAGTCATGCAGATCCGATCTTTTCATTAGCATTTGAACAAATGCAAAGGAAGTCGTGAAAGATCCGATCTTTTCATCAGCATTTGAACCCATGCAAAGGAAGTCGTGAAAGATCCGATCTTTTCACCAGAAATTTAACCCATTCCATCGATCCAATAGAGATGAATTTTGTGTTTTTTATTTTTACTCATTTTTCTAAATATATAATATTAATTATTTACAATAGGCTTGATGTTGTCGGAGACTCGAAATCACAACCAACGTTGTTAAAACTCTCGTCGTAATGATAATGTCATTGCAAAGAGTTGGTGAAATGCATTGGTGGAAATGACATGTCAAAGCATTGATGAAAATTATATGTCTAAGCCTTGATGTAAATGACATGCTTTGGATCCAAAAATGAATAGCAATTTTTGGGGTCCACGCTCATATAAAATTCATCGATGAAAATGCTAAAAAGATGACATGCCAGATCACTTTCACCCATGATTGAATGACATCTTTAGCATCGAACATTTTGCTGGGTTATTATAACTGCTCTTGTAACTAGGGAATATTGAACGAACCATCTTAGTTTAGTTTCGCCACTCTCACAAACGCTATTGAAAAAAAACTAAAATAGTTGCAAATGTACGTATGTACGTATGTATATTTACATATGTATATATACATTTATGTATATTCTTTTGATCAATTTGTAGACATGAGCATTTCATTCAGTTTAACGTCACCATTAAGTATTCATCTAGCAACACCCTTTTATGGTAAGTGATGAGTTTACAATCAAATAAATGTAATTTGCCTTTACTCTGATTTTGTTATTACCGCCCCCTGCTTTTGTTATCTCGCTGTTATTATTCCATTGCCGTTGTTGGTGTTGTTACTATCATTCCCATTGTAAAAAAATTCGCCATAAGAATTCAAGTGTGAAGCGTATGTGTGTGTGTTTATTTCGAAGTTTTGTGGCATACCATTTAGCCATGTAATCAGCATTGAGTGTGCTGCTTTATATCATATGTATGCAAGTTTGTCTATCTATATGCAAAGAGAATATAAATTTGTCCCAAATGGAATCGAATGTTATGGTGATTTGTTGTTTATTCCAACATCAAGCTAAGCAGACAATTCGTCACCTTATGGTTTACAAATTAATTGAAAATAAAAAGATGTAAACAAGGAATGAACAAAAAGAATTCTGGGGATACGTAATCCAAAGCAAAGACGGATTTTAGATTTTCGATTTTTGCCTTCAACTAAAAAATCGGCTTTTTGATCTTTCGATTTTGATAAATTAGTTAAAAATTGATTTTCAATTTTTTTCAGCCAACTCAAAGTCGAATGTCATCTTTATGAACGTGTTCTATCAAAGATCGTTATTAGGAAAATAGAAAATCGATTTTAAATTGAAAAATATTTGTGGAAACTGAAATCTTAAAATAGAAAATGAATTTTAAACATTTATTATAAATATATACCGAAAATAGGGAACTAACGCATTATTTATTGTAAAAATCTTAGGTACCTTTTTGGTGTATGGACCAGAATCGGAGAAAAAAGTATTAAAATCGAATATTTTTTAAAGATTTTTTTTTGCTTTAAGAACCGTTCATAGACCCTTAGTATGTTTTGCGAAAGTTATTTACTGATACCTACATTATTGTAGTATTGTAGTTTAATTTTGACAAAAATCACATCTGTTTTGCTTTTTTGACCTTCAAAAACCGTTTCGTATGTTTTAGAATGTTGTTTATTCAGATCTATGGACATTTTTGTAATTGGTTGTTTGCTTCAATTTTGATCGGTTTTAAATCTGTAGACCAAACCCCAAAACTCAACACCCAAAACCAAAAACCAAAAAATAAAAGAAATTAGACCTTGGCGAATTTTACCTTGAGGTAGATGATGAGATTATGTGTTCACAATGTTGTTCTTCGTGACAAGAGCTACAACTTTGCCCCCGAGAGTAAATCAAATTTCTTAACGGTTTAAAAGATATGATCCTGACAATATGATGCCTTTTGACATCAAAGCCTCAAATCTTTGGAGACCTATAACCGCGAAAGTTGATGAGATCGAAAAAACGGGTAGACACGAACCTTCTATTTTTTTATGATCCTGACAATATGATGCCTTTTGACATCAAAGCCTCAAATCTTTGGAAACCTATAACCGCGAATGTTGATGAGATAGAAAAAACGGGTAGACACGAACCTTGTATTTTTTGGTCTTCTATCATGCTGCGCTGCCAGAATATGGTTAATAATTGTTATGTCGCCTAGTGTTCTCAAATTTAAAAAATGGCTATTATACAAATTACAGTCAATTTAGACCGAAAAAGTACATAAATATTTCAAAATATTGTTACGGAATTAGTTTAACTAATCTCCGTGTAGACGTTGTTTTATTCCCCAGTACGATTTGTACCCAATAAAACAGGCTTCGTTTCAGATTACGTTTCTACAATGCTTTATTTACTTTATTACACTTATTCGGAACCGACTTTAATTACTAAGCACGCAGCTTGTCTCTAGTTAGCACGCAGCTATTCTTTAACCGATCTGTTCAGTTCAACGCTTAAAACACAACTAACTCGTCATTGCTAGTTCCACCTGTATTTATACCCCAAAATCTCCCTGTTCGAGAGATGGCAACACCTCGAATCTGTACAACGACACACAGACGCACATTCGCACTAAGCGAACAACCAGATTCACATACATAGGGGAAGATCAATACAAGTGGACAAACACACTAATGACGTAATTACAACAACAAACAAATGCAAGAAATAAAGAAGTAGCAAACTAAACGATAAATACATGATTATGGCAAAACAAAAGCACATCAAATGAAAGGTAAAGTAAGAACTAGAATGATGAAGAGAATTCTACATGGTAGTTGTTGTTGCTTAAATAAAGTAACTGCGCAATAAAACTTTACGTTACAATTCAAATTGTTAAATTAACGGAAATTAAACTAAATTAACTTAAACCTATCAGTTACATTCGTAACAATATCTAAAATTGAGTGGTAACGGAGCTATAGCAAAACTAGGATATATGCCTACAATTTTCTGTGGAGAAGTTTTTTGATCATTGATAACTCCAAATGAGACTACTTTTAATATAGTTTTATTATTAATATTTAGGGTCAAAGCCAGACTTAATGTCCAAGCTGTACACTAAATATAAGTTCGCCTACGCACAGGATTAATATAATTTATAAGGGTTTATTAATTATATTAATCCTGTGCATATTTAATAAATGAACAAGCAAAATTATTAGTCATAATATAAATGTAAAATAATGAAACAAACAAAACATATAATAATTCTATGAGATGCCTCGTTACAAGTCAATGTAAACAGAGTATATATAGAAACTTCAAAATATCCAATTGATCACAAAATGCAGCTAAAAATTCCGAACTACAAGAAATTGGACGGTATCGGTTATATGAGGTTATTCCAAAACGTGGACCTAGTCCACAATTTTTGGTGTAGACATTTTTTGGTTTCTTTGGTCTCTAAATGATAAAATACATCCAATTTGGTCCGTATGGCTCGATAAAAACTTCAATATCCCTGAAATCGGGCAGTACCGTTATATGGGGGCACTACCAAAACGTGGACCACAATTTTTGGTGGAGAAGTTCTTTGACCACTTTGAACCCTTAATACCAAATAACATCCAATCTGGGACGAAAATGTTGAAAAAACTTGAAAATCACTGAACTCGGACGGTACCGTTATATTGGTACCGAGTTATTTTTTAATTTTTAACAATTGCAATTCCAATTGAAAAAATTTATTTTTTTTTTGCGAGCACATCTACGATTTTTGTTATAGAGGTTAAGAAAAAATTTTGGTTTCAAATCCGTTCGCGTTCACAAAGACTTCTCCAACTATTTCGCTAAAATTCCATACAATAATTAATGTATCTGCTAAAACTTCATCAAGAAATATGGTTTACCATCGGGAAAGCATAAATGCTTACCGTGATATCTTATAAGGATAGGAAATTAAGAGTAATATTCACTTACAATCATTCAAAAAATATGAAAACTAAAGATCCTCTCATTCGTGAATTAGTTAAAATCAGTTGATGTTCATCCGCTTTTGGATACAGCGGATCAATCTCTTTCAATATTTATGCATATTTCGATGTTTCGCTCAGCGGCCAAAGTGTGCCATCAGTTGCATCATCACACAATGCAAAAAACCTTAAAGCATACGATTTTGATGCGCATCCGATTTCAGTAGCACCCATCAAAAATACGTCAATATACACCAATTTCAAATAGATTCTTCAAGAACAGTGGATGTGCCTCCACAGTCTATTTTTGGTAAAAGACCCATATAATCGCTCTAAAGAATTCCATATATGCAAAAAATTTTCGAAGAAAATCGGGGCTGAGTACACGGATTTGCAAAAATATATTTTTGCAGATTTTCCTATTTTCAAGGTATCTATATCCACATTTTTAGTGGATGGATTTGAACGCGGAAGGGCTCATTAGATCCGTCGCGCAAAAAAGTAAATTCACGCGGGTTTCAAAGGAAATTGAATGACACTTGTAAATTTTACACGCAAAACATAGTTTTTTTAAGAAAATGCACTCATCAAATTTTGGCCTTTAGACCAGTGTTGCCGACAGTTTTGTCCCAAAAATCGTCAAAAAAATCGTCAAATCGTCAATTATATTTGAGAAATCGTCAAAAATCGTCAAAATGTTCTAAATTAAGACTGTTGACAGTTTAATATCAATTTTTTGCAGATTGTTATGCTATTGATACTCTTCAGATCAGATATTCCGCCATAGCCATTAATCTTTTCTAATCAGACATAAATACAAATCTAAACAAAATCAGTTTTCTCTTGCTGAGAACATTTCCTCCTTCCAAACAATTACCGGAATAGACCACCTTCTGCTCCAGCCCTCTTTTTACAACATATGTTCTGTTCCCGAACATGCAAGAATCTACTATTTTTTTATTTTTTCCCTCATGAAATTAAAAACTATAACAAGTTTTTCTTTTTTTGAAATTTTGCCTGTTAGGGCGAAGATCATTTTTAATGATTTTTATTAATTTTCTCGTTTAGAGGTAAGCCTGATGATCGAAAAATTTTTGCAAGTGAAAAAGGAAGTCAAGTACTCGAACCCACACAGTCACCAAATTACGTGACATGGTTTCGCTGTTAGTTGATCAGCTCTTCAGACGTATCGACTGTGGGATGGCTTCTCTGTCCTAGAACTTTTGGTTTTTCAAATGTGTTTTTAACAAGTTTTATTTTACGGGGAAAAAAATATTATTATTATATGTAGGGAGACTACTCTCGTCGATTCACATTGGCTCAATGATATGGGAACTACTTTTTATCGCCGAGTCCGAAAGCCGTGTCTTACGACACCCTTGTAAAGAAGTTCTTTAAGGCTGAAATACTTACGAAATGGGTGCCAACATTACAATGAGGTATTTTCCACAGCCGAAAATATTGATGTTCTGGCCAGGGATTGAATACCAAACCTTCTGAGTGCAAGGCGAACGTGCTTACCACTGCACCACGGTGGCTCCCATAGGAAATAAGAGAAGAGACCGTACTTTGGCGCCATTTTTTTCTTTTTTAAGGACTTTAGTCATGTATTTAGCCTACTTACACATAAATAGACAATTTTTGTTCTACGCTGTCCGACATCACCTTTGAAAAAAGTATCAATTAAGTGAAAAATCGTCATTTTAGACCATAAATCGTCAAATTCGGCAACACTGCTTTAGACTCCTATTAATAGTCTGTGTTTAGACACACAAATTTCTCGGGAAAGTAAATTGAGTTTTTGGGAGAGAGCGGAGAGGAAAGAGCTCCTCAATACTCTTTCCTACCCCCTATTGCCTTAAAACTGAATTTACTTTCCCGTGTGTCTAAACACGGACATAGGATGCTGTACGGAACACACTCATGAGATATACATTAAACGGCGTAAATCACGAGTTTTGAATATTACCAAGTTGCGCGTACGGATTATTGAAAAAAATAAAAAACCCCGAAATTCCGGCTTCAGAATGTCAGCATCAATTTTAGGTGGATGCAGTCGATATATCGAAAAATCACACTAGTATCATATTGCCCATGGAGTATTCTGTCATTCTTCCTGTGGGCAAAGGTTTATAAAATGTAAGGTTAAGCCATAAATCGGAGGGAACATAAAAAACTTGTTGGTTTCAACCCATTTTTACCAATTTTTCTACATTGATGCCAACACAGTTTCCAACTAAATTAATTTTAATGGTCGGCCTTATGGGATCCCTCCTACAACACTTAATTTTAAAGAATTTCAGTCATACTATATAGAATATGTTAACAGTTCGCGAATTCTGAAAGGGTGAAACTCGGATTCATCGATTGTAAACGATTTTTGGTTTTTACCATATCTGTTCCAGAACCTGCAAGAATTTACAACACGTTACTACGATAACAATTTTTTTATGATATCAAAAAAGATAGTAAAAATTAGTAGATTCTTGCAGTTTTAGAGCAGACCATATATGTATGCATGTAATTGTTGTCACAACATTGTTTGGAGTACAAAAAATCAGGGCTTTACATTGAAATACCGTGGTAACGATGTAGTGCCACTAAATGGCAAACTTGTTGCGGTAAATAGTGACTTTTTTCTCAATTGTTCTTTTTTGTCGGTGATATTTTTTTGTATTGCAATACATATTTGATTTTTAATACAATACTTTGCCCACCACCCAAATCCTCCGCTTGTCTCACGCGATTTCTATTTTTCAAATCATGAAATTCATCTAAACTCAGATCTGGAAAAAAAAACTCAAAACTCCTTTTTCAGTAATCGAGTGCAGACCTTGACACAAAATAATTGTGTTGTATCTAGCTGTCCGTCTGTCTGTTGCTGTTGCTGCGGCAAAATGTGGTGCTAGCACACATTAATTCGTTGGCTTCATCAAGTCGGCTATGTTGTATTTTCAAACTTTAAAAAACAATAAAAATTCACCAGCAACATAGCGTCGTCGTCAGCTTGTAAGAAAACCCGAAATAAAGATCATAACCAACAATAATATCATATCAGTTTGTGTCCGACATTCTGTTAGAGGCTGACAAAAAAAACTTGTCCAAGTTGAGTTTGTTTGATTTTTGCCCAAACAAAACAATCGTGAGAACCCTCTAATGTTTTGCTTGCTGGTAGCCTTTGTGGGTTGGCCCGGCAACGTTGTTGTGATGCAAGAAGGGAAGAGGTCACCACATTTGCACAAAAAGTCGGCTGGCTTTTTATGAGCATTCGTTCGTTAGGTGCACTCTTCTGAATGAGGTGTGTTTGTGTTATTTCTGAATGTAATTCAGACTTTAGACGAAAATAGGAATTCAACAAAGCAATGAAAAACGTATTTTTTTTTCTTCTTAAATAAAGCAAGCCATAGAGAGGCAACATAGAAAAGCGATACCCCCGACCCGCAAAGAACCAGTCAGGCATAATTAAAGTGGGCACCATTGATGCCGCTCAGCTTCCCTTTTAGAAGCCGCAAATTGCTGCCCGACTGGACTGCCTTTAACAAATGATGCCAGCCGCCTCAAACGTACTTGCCTTTGATTTGTAAGCTTGTCGTGGTTTTCGTCGCACTCTTCGCCGTTTGTGTATCTTGTCAGACTGAATGCTGTCTCCATCTCCATCTATGATGTTTGTTTGTAATGTTAACTGGCTGGTTAAATACACAAATAAGTGTTGTGTTCTTTATTGTCAATGTCATTTTCGGCGTTATTGCAGCGAGTACTTTGACACTTTACTTAAATGCCAAACGGGTCTCCACAATAACAGAAACCGGCGGCGCAACACTCGATGGTCACTGGTGAAACCAAAATCCAAGTCAGAGCAAAAGTTCTTATCTACGTTGTGTTTCATTCTGAGTTTTCGATTTCTTTGAAAGGCATTTATTTACCTGATTTTGGATGACAGGTAGAATATTTTACAAACGGTTAGAGTCAGGGTACGGCAAAGCAACTGTGTGAACGAATGTGTCTAATTGTGTATTGATTTTAAAAGAAAAAAAAAAAAAAAAATCAAACATTATTAGATTTAAAACGATTTCACTAACGTTTATACATATGTTTTGTTGGTTTAACTATCAGGTTTTACAGAGTTTTTGATTTATGTATAAAATAACCAGGTAGAAAGAAATTAAAACCGCTTGAGCCATCTTTTGTAAACAGCTAGCCAGATATCAGTTCTAAATTTCTGTGCAAGATCAGGCATGATTTGAAGTATTTTAAGGTAGAAACACAATGGATTTTTCTGGTAGAAGAATATATATAGCTAGCCAGATATCAGTTCTAAATTTCTGTGCAAGACCAGGCATGATTTGAAGTGTTTTAAGGTAGAAACACAATGGATTTTTCTTGCTTGTGTGGCTTAATTTCTGGTAGAAGAACATAGAATGGCCGAGACGAAATCGACTTTTAAGGCCGAAACTCAATCAGATCGTTGCTTGCTTTCTTCGCTTTGCTCTAGTAAAAGAATAAATGAAATAAGCAACCTAGTTTAAATTCGTCTTGGTCGTTCTTTATTCTTTTACCAGAAATAAAGCCACGCAAGTAAGAAAAATCCTAGCCTTAATGCTTAATAAATTCAAAAAACTTGTTTGTTATTGTATGTCAAACTCGTAGAAAATAAGGTGTTCCCTTTGTGTTTTAGAGATATCATTTATCCATGAATATTTGACACAAGATATAGTAAGAAATATATAATTTTCTAACACAAAAAAACTCTTCTTTGAATTATGCCACTCGTTGAGTAAATGAGCGATATGTAGAACAAATAATCTTTGACAAAAAACTATTTCTTAAAATTGACAAATTATCAAAAATTATTCATAAATTGAGAGTCTCAGACGAAAAAAAAACATGTAAATGAATATCATAAGCAGAAAATTGGTATTTTTTCTTTAAAATAAAAACTCATTTGAAATATTGTCCACTAAATGTTGGCAAACACATATTATCAATTTTTTTTTAAATGCTTCCACAGGATTTTATACCGATATACATATATAATAAGTATAGTGTAGTTATGTTGCATTCGCTCTTGACATACATTGATATTCAAAAGTGTCCCATTCATCATTTGTTAAAATAAGGTAATTTCATGACTACATTACATACAAACGGCCGAAGTGTACTAGGTCGTTCAATTGAATTAATTTGGCACAACACTATTCGTCACTCAGGCAAAGAAAATAACGCTCTGTTGAAGCGTTGGTCCTCGTACATAATTCTGCCTCTTCTTCCTTATTTGCTAACTAGCAGAACCGCGTCCGCGTTGCTGGCCCATAGTTATACCCACGCCTTTGGGCTAAAGAGGGTATATGAGGAAAGGACAAACTGGTTAGTTCACCATCGAAAAAAAAAATTAAAAAATTTTTTAAGATACATGAAAGATTTTTTGTACATGGATTGAGAAAAAACTCCCATTCTCAAATCTGATCGAGACACTAATTACTGCACGCAAAAGTTATGGCAGTTTCAATTCGGATAATAGGAAAAAAATCTAAAAAGGCGCTACTCATTATATTGATCAAACGTGTCAATATTTGGTTTACTGCATACTATATGAGTACTGAGGACTCATAACTTTAGTGAAAAAGTTGTAAATTTTCGCGGAAAATAAGAAAGAATTAAAAAAATTGGTAGTTTGCAACTTGTTTTAATAAAATTCAAGCTGTTTATGCATCCTAAAAATATTTAATCTAAACATCGCGAAGATTTAAATGAAACCAAAACTTTACAAATCTGTTGAGCGGTTCGCACATTATAGCAAAAGCAAAAATATACACGGTGCTCGTGAAACCATTTTAAATGGAAGGTGCTTATACCTTGGAAGTTTTTGCTGATTCTGAAACTACAATATTCATAGATGAGAAAAATCAAAAAACAAAAAAATCGCCGGAGCGCTTTTTATATAAATCGCGATTTAAGTTGGCATTTTCAGGGGTTGTTTAGTTTTTCACGATTTTGCTTAAAAGCTGCAAGTCCAATCGAAATGGAGCTAAAGAAAATGTTGTAGCTATGAAAATTCTCTATAATACCGACCTTACTGGTACTTTCGTAGTTTTTACCATTTTTGAGATATAGAAGCTCAAATTTTGACAATGCACTGACTGTATCGCCCCCTTATAAAACAATGCCATGAAGAGTGCGCCTTAACTAACTTTTGATGAAAACCGCTTACACAGGGAAAGTTTTTGTGAATTCGGAAACAGCAGTGTTCATAGATGAGAAAAATCCAAAAACAAGAAAACATCGATGTAGGGATTTTTAAATAAATCGCGGTCAAAATTCACATTTTAGGTGTTTTTTAGGTTTTCACGATTTTGCTTGGAAACCGCAAGTCCAATCGAAATGGATTTAAAGAAAATGTTGTAGCTGTGAAAATTCTCTAGAGAATTGACGTTTATTATTTGTTCCCAGCCTGTACCATTTTTGAGATAAAGAAGCTCAGTTTACATTTTTAGGTTTTTTCGTTAGGGTTTCGCGGTTTTTGCTAGAATACGGTAAGGCTTATCGATATGGGACCTGAGAAAATCTTAAAGCTGTGAAAATTCTCCACAAGACTGGCTTAAGTAACTTATCCTAAGTTGTAACATTGTTTTAGATAAATAAGTTTAAGTTGGGAATTTGCAGTCATGACATTGTTTTATAAGGGGGCGATACAGAATTAAATTGAATTTGACTTGCCCCAATTTGAACTTCTATATCTCAAAAACGGTAAAACCGACGAGAATACCATAAAGGTCAATCTTGTAGAGAATTTTCACAGCTGCAACATCTTCTTCAGTGTCATTTTGATAGGACTTGCGGTTTCTAAGAAAAATCGTGAAAACCTAAATAACCCCTAAAAATGTCAACTTAAATCGCGATTTATTTAAAAAGCGCTCCGGCGATTTTTTTGTTTTTGTTTTTTGATTTTTCTCATCTATGAACCTTGTAGTTTCAGAATCCGCAAAAACTTCCGAGGTGTAAGCACCTTCCTGAAAAAATACATCGATCTAAACCCATTTCAATAAAATCCATCAAGAACCGTGGATGTACAATCACAACCAATTTTTGGGATAAATCGGATACAGCTTCCATACCGCTAACTTTTTGAACCTCTGTTTCCGCAAAAACGCGAGTGGTGTGTCGGTTTCTTAACTGAAAACTCGAATTAATACGCGATATTTTAAAAAATATCTTTCGCACAATTTTCAATTTCTGCAGTAGCAGTTTCCGCCGATCTAGTGGATGGATTTTCACGATCTCTGATTTATATGATCCGGACCGTCTGAAAACTAAAATATCGCGGGGTACCAGCACACTCAAAAGGATATTGTAAATACTGCACTCAAAAAACAGGTTTTTTTTAAAAAAATATGGCACTAAATGTTGACCTTTGGTAGTAGATTACTGTGATGCTGTGTGGGCTACATAGTCAATATACATATCATATGTAATTGCTCCACAAACATCCCAGAAGGGACAAGGGAGACTTCTCTCATATCAATGAGTGCACCCCGATTCATATTAGCTCAATGGGACCTACTGTTTATCGCCGAGTCCGAAGTTTTACATGGCTGAAATAATCAGGAAATGTCGCCAACATTACTGAGGGGTATTTTGCCACCGTTGAAAAAATGTTTGATGTTGCTTGGCCGGGGAATCGAAACCACGACCTTCAGCGCATATCAAACCTACCCTATATACATATCAAATTATGCATAACCGAGTACTTTAATTCTATTGTTGGTATTTTGAAATACCCGAATGCGCGTCCCAGATAAATCAAAAATACAAAAAAACCTAAAATCCGGATTAAAATTTTGAAAAGTGATACATTAGAAGTGTTGTCTTCATTTTGTATTCTTCTACTTTTACCTTGGTCAGATGTCCGTCATTTGAATGGTTTAACCAGCAATCGAATAGCAACGTAAAAAACATCATTTAAGCGGTCATAACTTCCACTCAAATTAAATTTTTCTTGCCAAATTTTTGAGATTTGTTCAAAAACACTTAATTTGATCAAGTAATAGTCATAGTTACTGGTAAAATACAATAGTTCTCGTATTATAATAGTGTAAACCTTGTACAGTGGTCCCACTTGTATGGGAAGGTGCGATAAAAATATTTATAATCGTCGGATCGATCTGATATTTTCAGTAAATGCATAAAATAAGTAAAAAATACTTTAGCTAAAAAATCATCAATATGGGTCTAGTTTTTCCCATAACCCCCATATATATAGCCGTACCAACCGATTTCAGGTGTTTCGAAGCTTTTATCTACATTTTCGGCTCGAATTGGCTGTAATTTTGTATTTGGGATTCCCAGTAGTTAGAAACATTCTGCACGAAAAATTGTGGACATAGGTCCAGGTTTTGGTATATCCCCCATATAGCGGTATCTGCCGATTTAAGGTATTTTGAAATATTTAACTACATTTTCGGCCCAAATTGACTATAATTTGTTTTTTGGAGTTCCCATTAGTCAGAAACATTCTGCACGAAAAATGGTGGACGTAGGTCCAGTTTCCGATACGTCCCGATTTCAGGTATTTTGAAGTTTTTATCTACATTTTCGGCACGAATTGGCTGCAATTTCGTATTTGGAGTTCTCATTGACCAGGAAACTTTCCTACCAAAAAGTGTGGACATAAGTCCAGGTTTTGGTATAGCCCCATATAACGGTACCGTCAGATTTCATAAAATGGTTCGGTGCGGTCGAACTTAACATTTTTACTTATTTTTCATTTTTTATAGAGAATCATATATCTAAAATATACAAGTGTGAAAACAATACACTCATAGTTAGTTAAAATATCTAAATCTTGAACGAAAAACCAAAACAAAAAACAAAAACTGGTTAGAACACTAAACAACAAAACACAACAATACTGCAGCAGTCACTACAACTACCAGAGGCATTGTCAATATTTTTGATGTCACACACGAAAATGCAAATATATGCAGCTGGAATCACCTTTTTGTAAACTTGACACTATTTCGAACATTCTCCAAAAAATATTGAGAGTGGCCTAGGATACCATGGTTTGTAAAACTCAACTTCAATTTTGAGGACTTGGAAAAAAATTCACAAGAAGGTATTTGAAAAAATTTAATTTCCAACACATTTTATGAGAATAATTTGTACAAATTTTGATGTAAAAGTAATTAAAATAAATTTAACTAAAACTTCCATTTCGAAAAAAATAATTTTATCTTTTAAATTTTTAGTATTTGCCTTGTAAGAAGTCACAACATTACTGCGTTTTTTACATTTTTAAGATAATAATAATTCTTTCTTAAGTACCGTTATAAATTATAAAAACATTTCCGGAATACTAAAATATGATATGTTTAGAGACACTTTGCCGAATTTTCGCTGATATCGATTTTTCGATTTTTGTCGCAGGTTGGGACCACAGTGCCCTGGCTTCATGAAAAATAAATTGTCTGTCTGTCACTCACATACACTTTAATACGAACAAAAATGTGCTGCATCGAAATAATGGGTTTAGACCCCAAGTATGTTGGGACGAAATCTGTTTCAGACAATTTGGAGTCGATTGAGCAATGTCCGTCCGTCTGTCTACTTGGTAACTGCGCACGATAACTCTGGAACGAAGCAATCGATCGGGTCCAAAATTCGGCATTCGTAATATTTTGTAAAAACTTAGTTTCAGTTCGAAATTCACAAAAGTTCAAAAATTTTCGCTAAAATGGAATATAGTCCAGGCCTTCGGGTAACTCCCACACAAAATTTGGGAAAAGTACAGTTTAACAGCTCATCTCGTTTTGATTTTTGTTTTCAAAAAGTTATTCTTGCGGGCCCTGGCAATTTTTTCGGGGGCAAGTCCGTACCTCTGTAGATAATGGCCCAAAATCTCCAAAAAGCCTGCCGGTACAAACTATATTTTTATTATTTTATATTTAAATTTTTATTATTTCTTACAGACTCGAATAATACAAATAATTTCTCAATCCGTAGCACTTACTTAATCATTCTCAACTATCTTCTAATTTACTTAATTATTCCTTTTTCTTACTTCTAAACTCGATACCTCCTATGCTATTATTTCTTTTCTTTTCTCCTACCCTTACTATAGGATGAACACAATGGACCATAAGGTCTCCGAGTGGAGTGGCTGTCCAACACGACAGCTGCGCGTCCTTTAACCTAACCTAACCTACAGACTCGAATTATGTCTGAATATCGATTACATCGAACCACTTTTCGGGTACCTCCTGTTGGCACATCTGACTGACACTTTCTTACTTGTTGTGTTTTTCAATGGCAACTATTTATGCCTTTTATACTTTATAATTAAAAAATAGGTGTTTTCTACCTCTTATGTTCGGATCCTTTGTAAACCCGAGTTTTTTATTGAGATTTTTAAAATTATCCACAGATTTTTCTCTGTAATCTTTCCTTTCTTCTACGGGCTTTGTCGGATTTCCGCCCAATGATGCGGATTTAAAATTGGTAATCCTGTCTCTTCTTTGTCTTTGTCCGCGATATATGTATTTATAAAAGTTTAAACAAAACAAAGACGAATTCTTCTGCTTATTGATTTTTCATTGCTGATGGACAGATCTACGCCTTTTGTACCGTTGAACCTGACCATGTAGGGCAATTCATGCCTACGTGTGCCACGGCAAATTCCATAAAATTTCATGAAACATTAGTTTTCGAGATAAAACATATTTAAACATTTTCTGAATATTTCATGAAATTAGGTTCAGTAGTTTTGGAAGAAAAATGTATTGAAAAGAGTGAACATGGTCATCAGTTTTCAAAATATGGTATGTTTGGGTTTAGGAAAGTTTCAGTTTGGAAACTGTGACAGCCTTTTCCGAGTTACTTTACGTCCAGCTGTTGTCACTCTTTCGAACTGGGGTTGTAATTAATTGTTGTTCTTTATTTGTTGATGTTTGGCTTTCTCTGATATTTACCAATAGAGAGCTGATGAACAAGTTGAGCAGCTCGTTGAACACCTTATTATTGCAACATGGTTTGTACCCAGAATAAATATAAATCCGAACCACTTTAAAAGCCTTATTCCCTACGGTTTTATGGCAAGACGTCATAACCGATAACAATATCTGCCTTCCATTGTGTACCATTTCGACAAACTAGCGTTGAAAAAGTTCGTACATTTCGAACCTTTATTATGACGGAATCTTTCCAAGAGAAAATTGTGTTTGTGCGTTGTGTTGATAGACGACCCCACTATCACCTATGTACGTACGTACCTACCCCCTTCAGTTTCCAGTATACGCAAATAGCATTCATGCTACTAGATAGCTAGCTGACTGTGTTAATTGAAGTAATTTACAAACTTAACAGCATTTAACATTCGCACAATTAATTGTTTCTAATAAATTTGTTCTCGTCGTCGTCTTCGTCGAATTCCCACAGAGTTCAGATCATACTGTGCTGCTAACCAAACAAACGAAAGTTGTTTGTTTGTTCTCTCTTTCTGTCGTCGTGATAAATACAACAACAAAGCATAAATACGAATCATTTGCTCGACAATAGTGCGCGGAATTTTCGATCTTCTTCAGAGCCAAACAAATGAGGGTTTCATCTTTATATGCTCACTTTTTCTTGCTCTCTGTAAATAAGCAAGAATATATAATTTCCCAGCAAACCAAATGTCGGATGTCCGACATGTCTGAACAATTTCGGAAAAGCAAAATCGTTCTGATTTTTCGTAAGGGATTTCATTCCGAATTCGGTGCGAAGTGTCGGAAATAAATGTCACTTCGAATATGCAATTGTTTTTTCCAGATTTCGATACGAATTCAGATCAATGTGACTGGTCATAAATATATACAATTTGTAATTTATATAAATTTTAAATTGTACATAGTGCTGATAGACTCCGCATTAGGGTTATGACATGTTGACATTTTTTTTCTCAGAAACGATTTCCTGTTATGTAATGACTAAAATAACGTTTCTATTTAAGTATTAAGAAGGTCACGAACAACCCATCCTGAAAAAATACTATGAAATGAAAAAAAAAAAAAATCTCAAAAATTTCCTGTTGCACGAATGAATGACCTTTTGCCTATTATTAACTATAATAACTTTTATTCCATTTAAATATGATATATGAAATAAAATTATATATGATATAAAATGATAAATATATATAATAAAATTATGATAAATTTAGTGAGAAACAAAGGGTTATATAGAAACGTTTTGAAATGGCTTAGTGCATGGGCTTGTTTTATCGAATCACCTTATAATTAACATTTAATTTAATCTTAGGTAAAAACTCATAAAATTATAGTACAGGGATACGAGGTCGTCATAACTCTACTCCTCATACTCGTAAACATAGTTAACATTGTTCTACTTATAACCACAAAAGTATAAAAAAGTAAACATCATTAAAAATATTCGGAACGTTGCTTTACAATCTTCCAATAAAAATAAAGAAAGTATAAGTCAGCTGTACCGACAGTTATATACCCTCAGCCTCGGACCAAAAGAAAAGAAACAAACACAATACTTCGGACATCTATAAGAGTTTTTAGGCCAATTTCTCAGGAAGTATGGATTTGCCCCGAAAAGAATTGTACCACCTTAACATAAAGCCGCATACAAAACATGTTATCAAAAATTTAAAAACGATACCAGACGACTCCAAGCATTGTGTGGGAGGTACCCAAAAGAGTGGTCGGATGTAATCGCCAGGCTTTGTAGGAGATTTTGGGCAATTATTTATTTATTTATTTATTTATTTATTTATTTATTTATTTATTTATTTATTTATTTATTTATTTATTTATTTATTTATTTATTTATTTATTTATTTATTTATTTATTTATTTATTTATTTATTTATTTATTTATTTATTTATTTATTTATTTATTTATTTATTTATTTATTTATTTATTTATTTATTTATTTATTTATTTATTTATTTATTAATCAACTTTACAATAATTCCAAGCCATCGGGCCAATTAAAATGAATTGCATTATATTACATATACGTATGTTATCACTACTCTGTGTACATATGAAACTACAGATTTCTGAACGTTTACGGAATAATGTCGTATGAAAATCGAAGGAAAAAAGTTTTCTCTGACGCCTTTTTTATTGATCAATTTTTCTTTGTTGTTTTTGTTTTTATTGAAAGATCGTTTCTAATGATATTCACTATTGTTATTACTTTTTAGTTATAGTTGAACAATGTAAACTTTGTGTACGAATATGTTGAGTCTATCAGCACTAGCTTGAATTATTATATGTTGCATTTAAAATATTTAAGAATTGTATATGCGAATTTTATAAACAACCACTTTGTTTTTGGACAACAAACTTAAATGAAACCAACCAATTGCTTTTAGAATACATACAAAAGGCGGTTGTTGTGCGAGGGGAAATTGATTTCCGACATTTCGCTCCGAATTCGTACCGAAATCGGAAAAAAAAAACATTGGTATATTCGAAGGCAAATTTACTTCCGATATTCTCTCCGAAATCTGACCGAATTCCCCAACGGACATCCGACATTTGGTTTGCTGGGTAGTTGTTGAAAGTGTGCGAGTGTGTGTGTTCTAATCTCGAATGGCACAAAAACTGCAGAAGTAGAAGAAAAAGGGAGATACTTTTTTGCAAAATAATTTGCACAAACACTTTTACACGTGAACTTACAAATGTGGCACCACCACACGAAATACTACATTGTTGTAGATCAGCAAACGTCTCTGCCACAAGGCAATCAGCGTATGTGCTGTTGCTGTCTTCATAAAGTTACTTTGCTAACTATTTATTCTTCTACTTCATGCCACTCACATGATGAGTAGATTCTCTATTGCTGCTGCAGTGGTGGATCCTCTACTACATGTTCGATTGCGAGAATATGTACCTAAAACATATGACGACATACATATTTGACGACGATCGTGTCCTAATTTTGTATTCACGTTGTATCGCAATATTTTCACAAAACTCTTCGGAGCAAGACAGCAGCGATGGAAACCAGCAACGCATTACCTCTCATGCATAATGTGTTGTGTGCAGTAACGCAAAAAGCATCTAACAATGTGCGTTTTACTTAATTTAGATGATGATGACGACGATCCTGTTTAAATTCTGCACGGCACAACACCCAACGTCGTAGTAACTAACGTAGGTCGTACATAGTATGCAAACAAACATACTTACATACCTACCAATCTTCTGTGTATACGTGCAACAATGATAGGCTTTTGTAAGCTCTTCGAGTCAGAAGTGCTCACCACAGACCATTTTCGTGGCAAGTGATACGCGAGTTCTCTCTTTCTTTGGGTTTGACGTTATTTAGCAACGATAAAAGGTAATTTGCCAATGACAAAGCTCAATTTTTTGGGAGCATCCCTGACTTCAGTGTACATATCTCCTCTCTATTTGCGATTCAAACATGACAATATTCTGATCACCCTTTCAGCAGATACCAGTCTGCAGAATTGGGGTGTGTGTGGCTGTGGGATTTGTATTCTTTCGCTCTATCGTTCGTTCTCTTCTCTTAGGTTTTTGCAAAATATTCTAAGTTGGTGTTCACTTGCTCTTTACCCCCTCTCACGAACTCAATCAAATTATTATTCTTTGATTCTTTCGTTTGTGTGTTGTTTTTTTTTTGTGTTTTGCACAAAAACATATATTTTGTAGATCTTTTTTGTGTTGTTCGTTTGTCATTGTTGTAGTTGCAACGTATATGTTGTTTATTAAATAATTTGCAATTTGTTGTTGGCGCTGCTGTTTTGCGCCAGCAGCAGCTGCGGCTGTTGTTGATGTAGTGATGATGATGATTATGATGATGTTGGTGGCGATGATGCCGTTGTCGTTAGTATGGCATTTGTTGTTGTACTTGGCTTGTTTGCTTTGGTTAGGTTGAATTGTTTTGTTGCTATTTTTTTAGTTAGTCGTCGTAATCAAGAACTTTATTTGGCCGCCTGAAGATTGCGTTCAGTTCTTTTCTAATCGGCGTGCGGTGTAATTCTATTGAGTAATCGTTTGTTAGTGGTGCTGCAGATTGTGCGCTAATTTGCTGAACACTTCGTTTTGTTTTTTTTCTCTGTCACTTGTAATAAATGCATTATGCCAACATATATCAACACACAACCGAACAAAAATAATTAACACTACAACATATATACATACATACATATGTTCGTTCCTACCCTACTTGTACTTGAACTGAGAAATATTGAATATATCCATCAATTATTTTGCAAGCAATTTGAAATATTAAGGATAATTTTTGTGATTGGTTAATCTCAGCGGGAAAAGGAACAAGAGCAAAAACAAATTGGCTAGTGTTTGTGTGTTCAAACCAATTAATTAATAATTGAATTGTTTATACCTACAAAAAATAATGATAACAGCAATATCAAATTTGATAAATACTTAAATAATATTAATTAAAAAAGTAAGTTTTGTTTAAGTGTAAAAGCTGTCAAGCTGCCTATTTGGATGCTTGAAACCTGTAAAAAAATTTAACGAAAAGTACCTATAAAGCTTAAATTTTCGAGAGATACCTAATAATGCAAGAAATATTATTCAATTCGTAACACACGTGTTTGGTATGAAAACATGCACAACTACTTATGTAGATACTTTGGTATGTAAGTTTCCAAGTACATACATACATACAGTAATGCCTCGATTTGTGTAATTAATTGGGGCCGGAAAAATTTCACTCAATGCAAAAAGAACGCAAACGCAATCAGCGACGAAATTCCAAACCATAGGGTAAGTGCACCTAATGTCGGCATGTACCAGTAGTCGGCACCTTTTGAATTTGAACTCAAGTAACTAAAAATTAAGAAAACAAAATAGGAAAATAATCTTAAAAATGCTTCAACAATATTGTCAACTAACTTTATATAAAATTTCATTGAGCTAGGACCAATTATTATATCGAAATTTAAGTTTTTGTCAGTGAGGGTTTTTCACCACAACCGAAAATGCATGTTTCTTAAGAAAAAAATTGTGGAGATGTTAACCTTATAAGCTCTGTAATTATTTTAAAATGAAGAAATTTTCCACAAAATTTTTGTTATGTAGGTAGAAAACTGTTAAAAGAACACTTTAGAAAAAGAAATTTTTAAAAAATATTTATAATTGTGCAATTTTTGCAGATGCCGACTTTAGGGACAAAAAAATATAAAATTTGCCTGAAGTCGGCATGGGGTTATAGACATTGATTTTTATCGATTACTTTTAGCTAAAAATTAAAAAAAATACCAAAGAAATACTTTAGAGGCTAATTAATAAAAAAAATAGTTTCAATTGGAAAGGAACTTTAGCGATTTTAAGCAATATTAGCCATGATTTGAAGTACGTACGTTGTGGGGTACCGGCAACTGGGTAATAGATGCCGACTACTGGTACGAACTAATTTATTTAAACAATATGTTTAAATTCCCTTATTTTTTGAAGTAAAATCAATAGAAATGTATACAAATAAACTAGAAATGTATAAATAAGTAATGCTTAAGCTATAGTTCTTTCAAATATTTAAGAAAAAATGTAAAGTATGCATTTTTTCTTTATTTAAATATAACATGCCGACTGCTGGATCATATCATGCCGACTATTGGGGAATGGTGCCGACTACTGGTAAAAAAGCAGTATTTCACTAAAATTGTATTTTTTGCATGTTGAACAGAAATAATCAAAAAAATTGTTTATATAATCTAAAACTACACAAAATAACGAATCATAACAACTTAAATTTAATTTGATTGGATATTTAGACTCGGAATGACATACGGCTGAAGATACGAGAATCCTTAAAGTGCCGACTACTGGTGCACTTACCCTATCTATTTTTGATGATCCAAATCCAAAGACCCCAAATCTAGGTATTAGTGTACAAACATTTCCGTTTTAGTTACTAGACCAAGTACCTTATCATAAAGCCATTGTAGGAATGATTGTGTTGCTATCGTGGTTTCAATCTGTCAATTTTTTGTTATTGTGAATAAATTTTTTGAAAACGTAAACAAGCATTTTGACATAATGAAGAATTTTCGGCCAAAAATTAGTGGTTGTTGTGCTACTTACGTTAAATAGATCTTTGTTGCAATAAATAAGGTGAACTAGTAAATACAACAACAAAACTATCCCTCAAGCAGTCAATGGCTGACTTCATAAATGCAGTATGATGCGTCAAAAGACATCGTCGCGACTTCATAAATGCAGCATGTCTTTTTATTGACATCGTCCCAACTTCATGTCACGCGACACATCACACTGCGCAGCAATTGCCGAATTTATGCAGTGTTTCCAAGTGGACTGCACGCCAATTGATATTTCTTTAGTACTGTTATGCCAACTGACATTTGCTCTCTTTTTTGACAATGTCAGTGTTGCCACACATATTTACTTCATTTTTATGATATTGTCATTTTTTGCAATGTAAATATTGCATTTATGAAGTCAACCAATATTTTTGTTTACGTTTTCATATGATCAATTCACAATAACAATAAATTTAACAGATTGCGTGAAATCAGCTGGCCTTGTTGTTTCACCTTAGGTATTAGAATATTTTATTTAATATTTAAAGCAGAAAGAATACGAGGGCAGTTCGGAAACTTCTTAGCCTAGCACATAAAGCGCGGTATAAACAGAAAAAAGTTAAGTGTTTTGGAAACTTCCATCTCTGTTATGAACACATGTTAAATTTTGTTTCGATCTGGCAACTCCTTCATATAGAAACTGGTGTTCACAAAAGACGCATCCGCAATTTTTTTACAATGGAAAAATTAGAAAAGCGTGCTATCATTAAATATTTACATCAAAAAGGTTTATCGGGACAAGAAATTCATAATGATATGGTGCATGTGTTAGATGAAAGTGCTCCTTCATATGCAACAGTAAAAAATTGGGTTGCTGAATTTAAACGTGGTCGTACAAGCATTGAAGATGAACCACGTAGTGGACGTCCAAAACAGCAACAACAACAGAAATTGTAGCCAAAGTGTATGATATGGTATTAAATGATCGACGAATAAAAGTGCGTGAAATTGCTAATATCATGGGCATCTCAAATGATCGAGTCCATTTAATTTTGCATGAAGAACTACAGATGAAAAAGCTTTCTGCAAGATGCGTGCCGCATTTGTTAACAGTCGATCAAAAACGCATAAGAATGAACATTTCTCAAGCTTGTTTGGATCGTTTTAAGCGAATTAAAATTGATTTTAAGCGTCGTTTCATAACTGTTGATGAGACATCGATCCACCACTATACTCCATAGACAAAAGAACAATCCAAACAATGGACTGAAGCTAGAGGAAGTGCCCCAAAGAAGGCAAAAACAATTCAATCGGCTGGTAAGGTTATGGCAACGGTTTTTTGGGACTTCAAAGGTATTTTATTGATTGACTATCTGCAAAAGGGTAAAACAATAAATTCAGAGTAGTATTGCAACCTTTTGGATCAATTAAATGTACAAATTCGAGAAAAACGTCCTGGCTTACAACACAAAAAAATAATTTTTCATCAAGACAACGCACCAGCGCACAAGCGCGTTTTAACAATGGCTAAAATCAACGAATTTAAGTACGAGTTGCATGACCACCCACCTTATTCTCCTGATTTAGCTCCCAGTGACTTTTACTTGTCCCCAAATCTAAAAAAATTCTTTGCTGGCAAGCGTTTTACCTCAAATGAAGATGCAATTACAGTTGTAAACCACTATTTTGAAGACCTTGAGGAAAACTATTCTAATCAAGGGATAGAATTGGTAGAAAAGCGTTGGACTAAGTGTGTTGAAGTTTCAGGAGATTATATTGAAAAATAAAAATATTTTTGAAAAACCAAAGACCTAAAGTAATAAAGACCTGACAAAATGCATGCAACAAAAAAATGTTTACGAAACTTTGTATAGAAACATTACCCTTAACAGGTTGCAGTTAATTCAAAATCGCAACCAAGGAGGAACATTTCATGTAATGGTAGCAGAAACGATATTTATGAATTCAAGGATCTATTCAAGAATAATTCTATGTCAATTGGATCGGTAAATTCGGTTAAATACGTAAAAATGTATAAAAGAAAAAAATGTTATATCACCATATCGTGATATAACATTATGTTAAATTCAAAAGCCATTCACTGAAGAATGATAGCAAACAAAATGTCTTATCTTGTTGTATTTATGTCTTTGGAAAAACTAACTATTCTCTTTCATTGATAGGCTAAGAAGTTTCCGAACCGCCCTCGTATTACTTTTTTCCTGATGTTCATTACATATTTCAATTTTTTAAACATATGCAAAGTTTGTCAAAATAATTCTTAAAAATAATTATTAAAAAAATACAGCGAACTTCTCTATTACGCAGCACTTGGGCACCCACGAATTACTACGTTATAGAGAAAAATCGTTATAGAGAGATTATTTTATGTGCAACTTCGTTATGGAGAAGTATCCGTTACAGGGAAGTTCGTTAAAGAGAAGTTTGACTGTAAATACAAAATTCGTAAATGTTGTTATGGATCAAACAGTCTTCAAGTTGATTTTTCGCTGGAACACAGGCGTGTTCAGAATTGGTGTAAGTAGAGTTGCTAAATCTAGTGGACTGGTTCAGTACCATAGTTCGTTTGTGTATGAGTTATTTCATAAAAACAAAGAGATAATATAACTCATTCGCAGTCCTTCATACAAACGACCGGTGTCGACTAAACTATGTATATAGTGAACTATGTCGTTCAAACGAACTAGATTTTAACAACTATAGGTGTAACGTATTTTTATACCCTCCACCATAAAATGGAGGGTATAATTATCTTTTTATGCCAATCCTTTTGTAACACATCGAAATATTCGTCGGAGACCCTATAAACAAAGACATACAACTATAAAGAAAAGACAAAATGCATGCAACAAAAAACTGTTTATGAAACAATGTATAGAAAATTACCCTTAACAGAAACAAAGCTGGTTGCTGGTAACTTAAAATCGCAATCAAGAAGGAAAATTTCAAGTTATATTATTAGAAGCGAAATGTATGAATTCAATAAGAATTCCGTGTCAATTGGATCGTTAAATATGTACAAAACGTATAAAACAACATAATGTTATTTAACCATATCGTAAAATTGCATTATGTTAATTTCAAAAGCCATTCACTGATGAATGATAACAATAAAATGTCATATCTTGTTATATTTATGTCTTTGCTATAAAGTATATACCCAGCAAAGGTCGGATGTCCGACACATCTAAACAATTTCTTAAATGAAATCGTTCAGATTTCCGATTTCTATACCATATTTCGTAGGGAAATGCGTTCAGATTTCGTTACGAATTCGGAGCGAATGTCGGAAGTAAAATTCCCTTCGAATATACCAATGTTTTTTTCCGATTTCTGTACGAATTCGGAGCGAAATGTCGGAACCAAATGTTCCTTCGTCACTTTGTGTAACAACAAAGAGTTCTCGTTTTAGTTTGTTGCCGAATTGGTTTTAAAACTCGCTTATACAATTTTTAAATATAAATGCAACATATAATAAATAATTCAAGCTAGTGCTGATAGACTCAACATATTCGTACATAAAGTTTACATTGTTCTACTATAACTAAAAAGTAATAAAGACAGTGAAAATCATTAGAAACGATATTTCTATACAAAACAACAAAGAAAAATTGATCAATAAACAAGTAAGAACGGCGTTAAGTTCGGCCGGGCCGAACTTGTTATACCCTCCACCACAAGTTGTATTGAAGTGAAATGGAATAATTAGTTTCCTTTCGTGTATGAAGAAGAGTTAATACTAAATTTCAGCAATTTCGGTAAAACAATGTGAGGCACCATTCTATGGGGGCTACTTCAAAACGTCGATCTATACCGACAAATTTCTGACGGAAAGTTTTTAGGCTCAAAGAAGACTAAATACAAAATTTCCTATATTTCGGTAAGAAAATGTGGCTAAAACTTAAAAAATACCGAAAATCAAGAAGTACGCTTCTATGGGGATTTAGAAAGATGTGGACCTATACAGATAATACTCTTCCGGAGTATTTTATAACTCTTGGAAGACGAAATAACGAATTTCAGCCATTTCGGTTGGATATTGACGTCACAATTTTCAGTATTACGAAAATCGGGAAGTACCTTTCTATGGGGGCTATATCGAAACGTGGACCTATACCGACGAATTTTAGTCAGAAATGGGGCAATATGAAAGCGTGGACCTGTACAGACATATTTCTGGCGAACAGTTTTATAGCACATTGAAGACTAAATACCAAATTTCAGCCATTTTGGTGGAATATTAAAGACACAACCTTCAAAAAAATCAGGTACCTCCCGATGGGGGCTATATGAAGGCCTGGACCTATACCGACAAATTTAAAGGGGAAGCTTGAGTACCCCCAACGAAGTCTAAATACCAAATTTCAGCCATTTCGGTGGAATATTGAGGCCACAACGTTCAAAATACCGAAAATCGGGAGGTACCGTTCTATGGGGGCTATATGAAGGCATGGGCCGATACCGACAAAGTTCTGGGGGAAAGTTTTATACCACCAACGTAGACTAAGTACCAAATTTCAGCCATTTTGGTAGGATAATGAAGCTAAAACCTTAAAAATACCTAAAATCGGGAGGTACCGTTCTATGGGGTCTATATGAAGGTGTGGACCGATACCGACAAAATTCTGGGGCAAAGTTTTATACCCCTAAAGAAGACTACGTACCAAATTTCAGCCATTTTGGTAGGATAATGAAGCTAAAACCTTCAAAATACCGAAAATCGGGAGGTACCGTTCTATGGGGGCTATATGAAGGTGTGGACCGATACCGACAAAATTCTGGGGGAAAGTTTTATACCCCAAAAGAAGACTACTAACCAAATTTCAGCCATTTTGGTAGGATAATGAAGCTAAAAACTTAAAAATAACGAAAATCGGGAGGTACCGTTCTATGGGGGCTATATGAAGGTGTGGACCGATACAGACAAAATTCTGGGGGAAAGTTTTATACCCCAAAATAAAACTACGTACCAAATTTCAGCCATTTTGGTAGGATAATAAGGTAAAACCCTAAAAATACCGAAAATCGGGAGGTACCGTTCTATGGGGGCTATATCAAAACGTGGACCGATATATCCCAGTTTCAATACCAACCATCCTGCAAGTAATAAAAGCTTTTGTACCAAATTTGGACTCTCTATCTTTAAAATTGCGAGCTGTATCTTGATTTCAACAGACAGACGGACGGACGGACTGACGGACGGACGGACAGACGGACATGGTCAAATCCATATGATGGAGGGTATAAAAAGGCGTCAGAGAAAAACTTTTCCTTCAATTTTCATACGACATTATTCCGTAATCGTTCAGAAATCTGTAGGAATTATGTCAAACACTTTATATACAGATATCTGACGTAGCGTCCGAATTTCGTACCGATTTCGTTACGATATCGGTACGATTGGTTTGCCGGGTACATACATACACATGTATATTCTTGACCAGCATATAATTCTAAGTCGAAATAACGATGTCTAGCTGATAGCTGATACAAAATTTCTATTACACGTAGGATGTTTGGTATTGAAAATGAACTATATCGGTCCTCGTTTTTATACAGCCTCCATAGACATAACGGTACCACCCGATATTTGGTATTTTTAAGGTTATAGAAATTTGTTGCTCTAGGTTCACGTTTTGATATAGCCCTCATAAAACGATACCTCCTGACATCGAAACGGCTGAACTAGGGATAGTCAGGTGGTTTCAACTTTGGATGTTTTAAGCGGGGTACAAATGATCAGTTTTGACTATCAGTTTTGCTCAAATAATCGTTTGTGGTCGTTCACTTTTGACAGTCATGAAGCAACCACAAAATGTTTTGGTGTTGCTGGGCAGTTTGAAAGTAATCGATATTTGCTGGCAAAAAAATCAATGGCACTAAAATTCAATATTTATAGATAGTTTTGTCTATCGGTATAATCCGACCAAAAAACCTTAACGTAAAATCTATTCGAATGAATAGAAATTACGCAACTTTTTTGGTGTTGTGGATGTGAGAAAGTAGTTGTGAAAAAGCAGTAGTAGTAATTTTTGAGTAAGATACGGAAAACGGCATATCTAGGGCACATTATGCGAAACCGTAAATACATCATTCTCCAGGAAAAACTTCAAACAGAAGGAGGACGTACCAGAGGAAGAAAGAGAGTCATGAATATACAGCAATGGACATAATTCCAAAACACAGAAAATTTAATAAGCATAGCGAGAAATAGAGATATATTTTCCTATTTTGTTAATAATTTATAGAAACATAAGTATGTAACGAATATGCAATAAAGAAGAAAGAGGAAAAAGAAAGTAATTTTTGAAAAATAAAACGGTTTTATTGCATTTTTGTGTCTTCTTATTAAATGAAACCAATTATTTTTTCTTCATTGTGTTTCTGTGAATTTCTAATTTCAACAAAAACAGAAATATCCGCCATTTACACTTCCAAATTAATGGTGATGACAAAATATCGATAGCTATCGATACTTTGAAATGAAATATCGAAGATATCTAATGTTCGGAATTTCGATAGTTTGCCTGCTCTATCGTGTGTATCAGTACAAAGGGTCAAAAACTGGAAAATCGGCGAATAATCGATGTCTGCGGTTGTCGAAAGTCGAGTTTTCAGTGGGGTACACACGATCAGTTTTGACTGTCAGTTTTGCTCAAATAATCGGTTGCTTGCCAGTGTGGCCGTTCATTTTTGTCAGTCATCAGGCAACCACAAAATATTTTGTGGCTGCTGGACAGTTTGACATTTATCGATATTTCCGAAAAATCGGCAGTCAAAACTGATCGTGTGTACCCCGCTTTAGGAGAACTGAAACAACCAACAAACCGAAAAATCGCATTTGTAGTTTTAGCCCAAAATCGAAAAGTCGAAAAATCGATTAGACTGATCCAGTCATTTGTTATTTAGTATTCGCTAGAGGGATAACACTCCTTCAGAGAATTGTTGGTATAAATTCACGATTTCATATAGCCCCATGTAACGGTACCGCCCGATTTTTTTATATTTTGTGGGTTCTTTTTCATTTTCGAACCCTTAGAAATTACTGTATCTCAGGTATTTTGCGAAATTAAAAAAAGTTCTGACTGCTTATATATATGAATTATTCGAAACATTTTAGTTATACATTTGACCGGTTCCAGTACGAGGGTATTTAATTTCCTAAATTACTAATAACTTTTATAATAACCTTGTGTTCGAAACCTGAAAATAGTTTAACTGTACGTTCCTTCATTAGAAAAATGAAAAGCCATATTACGTGAAAATAAGGAAAAACGTTGCTCTTATGTAAAATCAAGCACATTTTTATCTCTGTTGCATTTTCTTTTTGGTAAATATGTGTATCTATTCCTAAAAAATTAATAACTTGTGAAAGAGAGAAGAGATAAATTAAAGGCGTCAACATGCCACAAGAGGGGACAATGGAATTCATAATTTTTACTTACAAACAACGATTTATTTATTGCACAAATCGTGTACAAAAAACAACAACAATAATAATATCATATTCAAGCACTCAAAATGTAAAACGAACATGGAAACGTTTTTATTTTTTGGTTGTGGGAGGAGGAGGAGGCTGTAAGGGAGTGCAACCTTTATCGAGCAGTAGGAACCCAACATCACATCATCATCATCGTCATTACCAACTAACAGGCAGCAAACGCCGAGTGAACGAACAACAGCAGTGTATGCGAGTGAGTGACGACAATAACGACGACAAATTAAATTTGCACAAGTGTGTAAAAAGAACAAGAGCTAGCCCTAAAACGATAAACACCGACTCAGATTCACATTGCGATTCTGAATTTCGATCGGAAGTACATTCGGTTTCGGTATTTTATAACGCATTCATACAAACGCACACACACACGCTGACAAGCATGCATTCAAATACCTATAAAATCTTAAAAAATGTAAAATGAAACCTTAATTATTGACCCCCCTAACGTCAACACCGTTCCTCTTCCCAATGGGCACCAACAGCTCAAACGATCATCATCGCAAAATCGAAAACAAAAAATTAAAACTAATTTTGACAAGAGCAAGAGCAGCAAACAACTGCTGCTGCTACGACACACTGACAGCGACGATGACTGACTGTGACGCAGCGGCCAAACAAACGAAAATGCCAAAAATAAAAGTCGCAAATTTACAATAACAACAAAAACAAACTAATGAATAACGACCATCCAAAAACAAAACCAAAGCAAACGAAATGAACACCAAAAAAATATGCGCTTATGGGTCGTAAAGCTGACCTTCAAACATCTACATTTGCCAAACACTAAAATGACAACAACAACAGCAGGCAGCAGCAGCTACAATAACAACGTTATAAAAAAGAGCAAAAAATACATTTTGAACGAATTAATAAAACAAAATCAAATCCGAAAACAAAAAAATTGCACAAAGTTTTTATGGGCTTGCTTCGCCCATTTTAAAGTTTTGTGTTTTTATTTTCGCGCGCTGGTTTCTATGTGTTTGCCTATGTGTGTGTGTGTGTTTATTCGATCGTTATTCAGTTGGTTGGGTGTAATTTCAAATACAAAATAAAAATTGGGCACCAATAAATTTTACGAGTTACTAAAAACGAGAACTGTACTGAATACAAACAGGCATACATAAATACATATGTATGTATGCATATATGTATGTGTGTAGATTGTACGATCTGTTTTCGTGGGAGCATTCAAAAGTCCTCTTTGTCGATAATTCCGTCTATCCAAAATCCTGTGGGATAATTTAGAACTTTATGGAAACCAAATTAATAACACAAGTATTATGCAGGAACTAAATATTATATCCTGCATAATAATTGTTAGAAGATAAAGTGGTAACCAACTTCCAAATGATTGTAGGTGTTCCGACCTCAATAAGGGAGCGAAAACACGAAGTAGGAATGAACGTCTCAAACTTCATCGTGCATTCATCATTTACCTATAGGCACCATCACGCCTCGAAATAGTTTTATGTGTAATTTATGAAATTCGAATTATCGCATTTGTAATTCGAGTTTTTCTATTTGTAATTCAAACTTTTCCATTTGAAATTCGAATCATTCCATTTTAAATTCAAAACAAAAAATAAAAACAAATTTATTGGTTTTATATGTGGTTTTTCGAATTAAAAATGAAAAAATTCAAATTATTCCATATTCGAATTACAAATGAAAAAATTCGAATTTCAAATGGATTGATCCAAATTACAAAATAAAAACAAATCCAATGACAATTGAAATGTTTCAAATTACAAATGGAATTATCGAATTATAAATGAAATGTTTGGAATTACAACCAAAATGTTTCGAATCATATCTTGTGTTGTACTCACGTTTAAATCCCAGACATAGGAAAAAGAAAATATATACGATGGAATGTTCTCATCTGTTTCGGTAGAAGCACATTTTTACAACAGAAGTAAGATACATATATTTTTCTTGTTTGAGTGATTTTACTGAAGTCATTCAAACCTAAAATTAAAAAAAAATTAGAGATTATCAAGAATTTTTCCGACCAAAAAATGTGTTCGGTTTCGATTTGTTGTAACCTACGAATGATGATGTAAAAAATATACAAAATATCAATTAATTTGTTAGAAACTAATCAATAAATTATTTTCAAAAGCCGAACCAGCTGAAGATGCCACAACTTTTTGTGCGACATCTGTTAGTATGAAAAAAATGAAAGCTCCCGTTGTATATTCCTTTATGTCCCAGTTCAAATGGGAATTATAGGCAAAGACAAGGCATTTGAATACTCTTAGTACATTCCTAACAAAATACTCTTAGTACATTCCTAACAAATCCCTGACTTTGGATGAATGTAAAATTGATGATTAAATTTTTATCGCATATCTAAATTTTTCCACAAAATTCGTAAATTACAAAAAATTCGATTTTTTTGAATTGCTTGCGTTTTAGGCCAATTGCGAGGAAATGCATAGGCCATATAAAGCTTTATAAGCATGGAATGATAGATAACAGACAATACTATAACATGTCTTTAAATGTACTTTACCCAGGACTGTGACCTAAGGTCTGTTAAAATTAAACGCTATTCGGAATATTTCGGTTCTGAAAAAATGTCTATAAATTTGATTGCTTGAGTGGAGTATTCCCCCATTGGCTCAACTTCATTTATTACCCTCTATTACAGAGAGTAATGTTTTTCAAAACGAACTGACAATGTTGCAAAATTTTACTGATCAATTTCTATAAATTGTGGTTTAATACGCCGTTCCGAGTCTACGATAAAAACAATGTCTCACATCACTCAGCTAAAATAGAATCTGGTTGAACTCATGTATATGAGTTATGGAGAATGAATAAATTATTCCATATTCTGATTTTTAGAAAAAATCCAAAATTATTTTGTTAAACTACACCTTCACACTTTATTGTGAAGATACCTAGTATAGAGCCTTCCCTAGCCCACGTACTTTATTACGATATTCCCCCAAAATACGATATGTGGGAACCTAAGAAACATTTGAAATTTAAATGATCCATTAATATATAGGCTAGGGTTATGACTTTTTGACATTTTGGGTTGAACTTTTGCCTATTAATGCCTAAAATAACATTAATTCCATTTTATTATAAAAGAGGATCCGCACAAACCACTTTAAAAGAAACGTTTTTTTCTTTTTTTGAAAAAATTCTATGAAATGAAAAATGTTTTTTCTCAAAAAATGATTTCCTGTTGCACGAATGAATGGCCCTTTTGTCTATTAATGACTAAAATAACTTTTATTCCATTTAAATTGTAAAAAAGGTCCCGCACAAACCACTTTTAATTTTTATGATATATGAAATAAAGTTATATCTTCTATATATATAAAAATGGTGTAAAAAATGTATAGTAATTCATAAAATGAGAACGGCTGGGCCGATTTCTGTAAAATTTTTTGCCAGTTATTCGTATTTTCGAGGAGAAGGTCTTTACGGAAGAAAATTTTGGAAAATCTCTCTGGAAAAGTCGGAAAATTGGAAAAATCGAAAATTAAGTTTTTGTATGAAATTTTATTCCTTAATAGCGAGACGAAGCTCGCCGGGTCCGCTAGTATAATATAAAATTATATATATGTAATAATACGATGATAAAATCTGTGAGAAACAAACGGTTATGTCATTTTGATTATGTCATGTGCCCCTATACCTTGTTTTCAGTTAAATATCTGCTTACAGTGACTTCAAAAATTGTCAAAACTTCTAAAAAATAAAAACTTTAAAAGCTTTTTGTGCGGAACCTTTTCGTCGCATCACTTTATAATTAATATTTTATGTATTCATAGATAAAAACTCATCAAAATATCATACAGGGATACGAGGTTGTAAAAAAAGTCATAACCCTGATATAGGCCATAAAATACCCAAAATCGGCCAAATATAAATTTTCGTAAAGCGCACCTTTGGCGCCACACAAATTAATTTGGATCGCTTGGGTGGCATGGGTTAACGTTAACCGATCCCCATGAAATTTCGTGTTTAAGGTTGGGAAAAACAAAAAAACATTTTTGGGACAGTCTAATGTATATACATTAGGGTAAGGCGATTTAAACATGTTAGGGGGGCGCTACGCGTTTCTGATTACTGGGATCTTTTGATGTAACAGCCAAACCTTTGAGATTTTCGATCCAGTACTAAGACGAAAATTGTAGCCAAGGCAACAATTAATAACTCTCTAGTACACTGCAAAAGCATTGATGAACATTTTGTTATTTTATTTAATATATTTATGAAATTCTGGAATTTTATCCTCTACGGCGTATGAATTATAAAAATTATTTTATTTGTGATACCTCCTAGCGTATGACTTTAATTAATTCACCTTATTTCAGTAGTACTTTGAATGATTTTATAGTAAAATCCCAAAAATCAGAAACTCGAACTCGCCTATTAAGATTGTCTTCCTCTATACAAATCGCAACAACCTAATATACATATTTTAAAAGATACAAATGCCAAAATTGCCAGCACAATCCGAAATGTAACATGTATTCTGCATAGAAAATTCCTAACATACGGAAGACTATCTAGAATCCAATACATAGGTAGGTAGGTTGATACACACAAAAATTTCAAGGACCCTAACATGAATTCTAATGATCGTCCTCCATGCAAGCGGAAGTGATGTTAATTTTGCCATTTCGCTTTTACTCATAAAGTATGCCATGATCTTGGCTTTAGACATTTTAGCAAGCGGGCGACGTCATCGTAACGCATTCTAAGCATGCATAAAATGTGATTGTATTGTGGTCGTTCGTAGTACATACTAAGCAAGGTACAATGCGACGAAGCTGTTCTCGCATTGGACCCATGTGAACATAGTGTAGATCGTTTTGAGAGTCCTCTGCCTCTATACTACGTATTTGCTTCACATGACTCAAAATGCACAGTCTCTTTGTTGGACTCTCCTCAATGACAGTTGCATTAAAATTGTTGAGCAGCACTGTTGTGTGCGGCTAATATTTGTTTGAATTTGGACACAATGTTCTTGTTAATTTTGCTCAGTTTTTTTCGGATACAATAGCGTATGACGACTGGCTATTGGTATCGTCACTTTTTGTCATCAGTTGGAACAACAACAACAACATCATCATCATCGCCACCAGCAACTTAGAACCAAGCAACAAACCGCATGGCGGTGGTCTCTGTTGTCGGCGTCGTCACCACTATTATCGCTGTTTGTCGTCTGTCGTAAACGACGCGATGCGAAACGATGTTATCATTAACGCCAATTTTTCATTTGCTCTCTGCAAAAATTAAGCTCGCTAAAAGGCGAATGTGCGGCGCTCGTCCCAGTATCTGTGGGTATACGATAATGAATGTTTGTGTGTGTGTACCATAGTTGGCGGTGTGTACGAATATTTACTGGTTCTATTGTTGCTGCTATTGTTGTACATTCGGTGATCGGTATCAAGGTTTTTTGGCAATTTGCTTCGTTGCTTTGGCTTCAGTCAGTTAGTTTGCGAGTCGCAACGTTGCGACGCTTCTATACGTTCTCTCGCACATCAACACGTAGCCCCCATACGCGTATGTATGTAAGTTTGTGTGTACATATGTATGTATTTACGTGATGTCTCTTTTGGCAATATAAGAGAGCCTAAGAAGATTTGCTCTTTTCAATAACAATAATAATGAAAAAAGTATTATTACTTTGGTGTTTTGCTTCTTTTCGCGATTCATCGGCGGTGTGCTCGCTTTTTTGGTATGTTTATTTTCTAGTGAGTTGCTGGCAGTGGGCCTGCCTCGTTTTCGTGTGATCGTTATAGTCGTCGTCGACTTCTATTTGCAAAAACACTCATACGCACATGCAAACCAACAAACGCAAATCTTCAAGTGGCTCTTACTAGAGGAGTATCTATCTCTTTTGTATGGGGAATGTGGGGATGGGTACACAAATTACTTCCACACTCAAACACACTGCTGTGCAAATATATAGGGTGTATGCGAATGTGTGTGCTACATCTTAAATCTATGTTTTGCACACATGCCCGCGCGATTTATGTTGGAATCGGACGGGCACACACATTCGTACAAATGTTTGTAAGACCATATGTTCGACTTTTTTAAATAGGAAATTCGTAAAATTTTTCTTATTGAGGCAGACCCACTCGTATGGCGGTCGCACCAACAACAATAGCAAAAAATATTTACCAAAAAAAAGCAGCAATGTGAGCGCAAATATGATCGCCGTTTGCTAAATAAAGTGGTGGTGGTGCTGCTGCTGCCGATATTCTCGCTCTCAAACACTAAATGAATTTGTAGTAGTTGGCGGCGGCGGTTCGCAACATTAAGTTGATCATAAAAGCATTAGTTACATATTTGTAATATAGCGCTTAACATAAGAAAATACAATTCGGAAATTCGGTAAAATTTTTGCAAAACAACAAAAACAAAAAGAAATTTTAAATAAAAAAGAATAAAATATGATAAATGAATTTAAATAAAAAAGTCAATTGAATGAATTGAAAATTAAATTTAAGAAATTGCTGTTATTGTTTATATCTAAAAATAGTTTAATGCAAAGGCAAATCAAATAAATAATCAAATGTATGTGCCGTACAAATGTCCATTCAATCAACTAATTAATTAAAAAATTGTGTCATATTTTTTTGTAGTTAGTTAGCAACAAAATCAACAATAATAGAAAAAAAAAATAAAAACTAACAAAATCAGCAGTTGCAAACAAAAACAAAAAAAAAACAAATTACAAATCCTCAAGTGCCTTATAACAACTATCTACCTACATATCTACACAGTTATCTTTAAATCTATGAAAACACATGGATAAATGATATAACACCACCACACTACATTATTTTCCTATACTATACCTACAAATGTACCTACACACAATTTCTGTATAAAAGAAATAAAATTACAAAACAAATAAAAAAAGAATCTTCAAAACAAGGAAAATCCAGAAAAAATCAATTTAAAAAATTTGTCAAAAAAAAAAAAAACATTTTTGGTGAAAATGTGCCGTTTAAAATTGATGGTGTAAACATTGGGAGGAGTTTTGAGTTTGTGAATTTGGTGCACTTCTATCTTCAACACATCATCATTAATTGGTTTAAAAAATTGCGAAACAAATCTGTGTGTTTTTGTGACCAACGAACGCCACAATTCCACAAATTGGCATTCAATTTTTTGAAACAAAAAGAAAAGAAAAAAAACACAAAAATTATTCATCTCCAGCTTTACAACACCAACAGTGTATTTATATATTTGGATTTTGACCCCTTCTGTTTGGATTAAAATCTGGAAAAATTACGGCCCTAAATTTGGATTACCTTTTTCAATTATATTTCAACCAAAGCAGGTGAGTTGCATCAACAACATTGTGTGTTGCAAAATTAATATTTTACAACTAAAAAGGCTTGATGTGGGCAAAAATTGACTTGGGTTCTGAAAATATTCACGTTTAAGTAGAAGATCAATTTTTACAAGAATATTTAGTGGAAAGAACTGAAAAAGTACCGTCATTAAAAATGAAAATATATATCCACAATTCTGCAATTGGGAAATGAAGAACCTAATAAAATACCGCTTAGACTTTAACTAAACTCCTGATCAGATAACAAGCAAAAGTCGATTTTCTACTTTTGTCATTCAACTTTGATCGATGAGTATGGTATTCCAAAATGTGTGCAATAACTTGCAAGTTCTTTTTACTTGCGAAGTTATCGAACAGACCTATTGTAAATGACCTTGAAATACAAGTCGACTTTCGGTTAGACAACCTTTGGTGCAGAAAACTTTATTACTTGATATCCACTTAAAAATTCAAGGAAATTTGTTTAAAACATTTGTAAAATAGACATATAAATGCCAATGTTAACTTATTTCTGGTGTTTGTTTCTGATCGCGAAACCGATTTGAATAGACCGTGATTTGGTTCGAAAACTCAAAATCAATTAATTTTTCAAAACCAAATGAGAGAAAAGATTAAAAATATTTGCCTATTAAATACATATGTATCCTCTATGCTGACATACATATGTATTTGAGGCATATTCAGTTTTTCTTTCCTCTATCAAGTAATCAAAATAATTATATTCCTGATTATCGTAAAATTCTATGTCGATTTAGAAATGTCCGTCCATCTGCGCCAACTACTGTAGCTTGCGATTTTTTTAATTTTGTATTATCATTGCCTATAAAGCATCCTCTCAGGTTTTCCAATATGTATACAGAGGTGTGCAAAATAAAAGCAGGCTGGTACGGCTGAAGTCTATTTGTAAACTATTGTGTCTGTTCCCGAACTTCAAAAATCTACTAATTTTTACTATTTTTTTTCGTTAACATAAAGGAAAACTTGTTATAGTAGAAAAAATGTGTAGATTTTTGCAAGTTCTGGAACAGACATTTTCTGTAACAATATTCAAAAAATTAAATTTTTATTCTAGATCTTTTTTGTTTTTTTTTTTAATTAGTTTGTTACATATAATTATTATTTGTATAGATAAAAAACTTTTGGTTAGCTAAAAATATTTAAAATAAAATATGTAGAGTATTATTTAGATATCACGATGACATTTTTGTTTGTAAAGTAGTCCGGTCAAAATAGACATTGAAATAGCAAAAATTCCCACAAAGCTGAATTTTGGTGGAGAGCTAGAGTTTGCCATTAGAAGCAACGTTCTAAAAGTCCCCATCGATCCCATGTGTGCAAAAAAAAATTATTCGGGGTCAAAGGTCAAAATTTAAGGGTTTTTAGGTTTTCGGATTTATTTTTTGAAAACGGTTGATCTAATCAAAAAGTGATTAAAGTAAATATTGTAGACAGAAAAATTATCTACAAGTTTGACCTTTATAATTTTTTTCCTACAAGGAACCATTCTTGAGATATAGCTGTTCTAAAAAACACATGAATTTTATGCACTTATAAGGGAAATATGCACATATTCAGACGAACCGGCTAAAATAAGCGAAGTAATCGGGTCTGTCCCCCAAAAATATATATATTTTCTTGAAGAGCGAGATTATAGCTATCTTCTAAAACAAAATCGGAGCTTGTTTAGTAGAGTTATTCAATGTTAGAGTCATTTTATGCAAAAATAGCCCATTTAACCCACATGTGTAATCGAAAGCCCAAAGGGAACGACCCCAACGAAAACTCTCCGATTTTTTTTCAAGTTTTGTCCGAAGGTAAGATTTGTTGCGCTGATTACGGAAATGTATAATTTTCAACGGTTGCGGATCCGGTTCGCCGGTTATTCGACCCGAAAGGCCAAATTTAAAAACCGGGTTAGACCCGGATCTACTGATCCGATTCCTGCAAAGTGGATATCGTCTCAAAGCTTACGGAAGTATCTACCACATAGTGTTGTTACTTTAACCGGTTCGCCTCATAATGTACTTACGCGGCTAATTTTTTATTTGACCTCTAGATCGCGATATCTCGAAAATGGTAAGTCTTTTTTAAGTATCATAAAGACCACTCTTGTAGACAATTATTGAATCTACAACTTTTACTTTAGCCGGATTTTGCTAAGTCTTACCGTTTTTGAGAAAAATTAAAAAAACTGAATAATGCCTCCAAAAATGACCTTTGACCCCGAATAACTTGTTTTGCACACATGGGATCGATGGGGACTTTAAGGACGTTGCTTCTAATGGCTAACCCTAGCTCTCCACCAAAATTCAGGTTTGTGGGAATTTTTGCTATTTCCCCCCTAAAAGCATGTCTATTTTGACCGGACTAAAGGTGTAATATGGACTTTTTTACAACGGCGTTTTTTTTTTACTCACAAGTGCCAACTTCTTGCGGGAACAAGTTTTTTTGTGATCAAATTCGCACTTGTTTTACAATAAATGAAAATGTAAGTTTGCATACACATTTTCTAAAATGTTGTTTATAATATTGTTATTTCTATATTAGATAAATCAGATAAATGTACAAATGTACAATTCAATCCAATAAATATTTTTAATAAAATTCCTAACCAATTAGTGAGAATCAAATCGGAATAAGTATTGAGAATTTCGGGCGAAAATATTCAGAACATCTATTAAAACATCAGAATAGTTTCTGATTTTGGGATAGAACATCTCGAATTTTTCAAAGTTGGTTCCGAAATTTTTCAGAATCTCGAAATAAATTTCCGAAAAGAATTCTATTTTCTGCAAGTTTTCGAATATTTCTTCAGAGTGTTGTCCGAAAATCTTACGAAACTCAAAATTTCCCTCAGAATTTTTCACAAAATTTCTTTCGAATTCTAAACGAATTAGTGTGGAAACTAGAATGTTCTTTTGGAAGTTCCCTCAACAAAACGTTCCGAATTCTGCCACCCGCTTCGCACAAAAAGGTACATGTGTTGCACTCGAATACGGAATCAGAAATGGTATTCGGTACGATCTCGGCAAAAATTGTTTAGTGGGCAGTCAGTTTAGAATCTAAACTTTAGATGCACAGTTTCAGAAGTAATATGTATGCACAGTCCAACTTCTCTATAACGAACATCTCTGTAACGAATATTTCTCTATAATAAATAAATTAGTAATTCATTGCCCCCAAAGCTACATTATAGAGAAGTTCTATAGTATAATTTGCTAATATTTATTGAGTTTGGAAGTGGGATTATGATATGTATTACATTTGATTTTCAAATTATTTAGGAAATTATTGTGATTTTTTATTATTATGATAATGTTGGATTCTTTATTATTATGATAAGTATCGGCCTCGGCGTCATACCTCCATTCGATAGTCCAAATGTTGAGGCATAATTGGGTTTCTATGCTGTTAATGTGCCGAAAAACATCATCCTCTAGCTCTTTAATTGTTGCTAGCTTATCAAAGTTCACTTTTTCATTTGACATCATCACTACATAAGACAACACGCCCAATGTCACATGTCATCTTCCAATATAGGCCATTAAAAGTTCTTCTGACGATAGCGAACCACATTACCAGTAACTCCTGACCGGTGAAAAAATACCGCCCAAAAATTGGACCAAACGGTTACTAATGTGTGAGCATTGCTTTCTCGAAAGGATTTTCTTTTGCCAAAATACGACAATTGCACTTATTAACGTAAAGAATGCGCTGAAGAAAATATGCCTCATCACTGAAGATGATTTTTACGATATGCATTTTGATTTAAACGTCCATTTTCGTAATAAGCCTGAATAACTTTAACGCGTCGCTTGATTGTGTATTTGTCCATGGTTCAAATTAAAGTACATAGTCTGAAAATGAGAAATGTTAAATGACATGCACGCTTCATATTGGCAATTGTATTGTAATTTCATTGATCTACCCTAGTGTGTGCAGCTTTTGAAAGAAAATCTGTAATAGATTCTACTGTATCATCAACGAAAACGACAATTACCAATTTTAATAAAACATACAAGAAATCACACAACAACAAAAAAACTAAAGGAACAAGTACAAGTGCCACTCGCATGCACCTAACAAACAAATGAATCGCAGTGCCAATTAACAGGCGTGTGTGTATATGTATGCACCTCCCACATACATTACACATAAAAATGTTATGTACATGAACTTATAAATTACAAACATAAAAACAAATTTAATGATTTTTGAAATTTTGGGACTTTAATATTTTTTTCACATTTTCACTTACGTAGTTGCCACAATTCTTGGTTTGTTGGTGTGAGAGTTTTGGGAAATAGGAAATCCCCGCCTCCCAACCATTTTCTCACATCATGTGTATGTACACTAGGCCGGTCCAAACAACGGTTAACGTTAACCCGTGCCACCAGATGGATCTTTGTTTCTACAGTAATTTATATGGTGCCAAAGGTGAATTATCAGGAAAATTCTCTAAAATCCGCATTATCGATTAAATTTGAAAGTGACCTTAGCGAGCGAACCTAATCTTTGTCGTGTAAGCTGAAATAATTAACTGCTATTAAATGCTTACATGGGCATGTCTGTGGGTTTTGCCTGCACTTTCAAATACATAATACATTCACACAATTAACAATGAATTCCAGGGCAATATGTTAACTACTGACCCCATGCACCCACTGCACAGCGTAGTAGTCATTGTACACATAATTTAAACATCAAACAGAGTAAATTAATAAGTCAATTGTGGCGATAAATGCAAAACGACAGTTCATTACACTTCTAAATATGGATTAACTTAAATCATTTATATTGCTCTAGAAAGCGAACTATTGATTTAGATTTGCTTAAATTAATACATTGCATTTCTTAAGCCTACTTATATTATTGTTAACTATGCCATATTGCTTGAAATTTGAATTATAGGGGTTCCACTAGAGCTGGCAAAAAATCGATGGCACTATCGATAAAATCGATTATTTTTTAAAAATTAAATATCGATAGATAGTTTTGCCTACCGATATTATCGGAACAAAAATTCGCAACCTAAAATTCATTGAAATAAATAGTAATTTCGCTGCTTTTCGGTTTTGTGTGTGTGAGAAAGTAAGTCCATAGTTACACGTACACATTTTTCGGAAAAGTAAAATGCATTTTTTAAATATTTTTATAAAATAAAAGCAATTGTTTATTCCCTTTTACATTTCTGTGAACTACTTGTGCAAAATGTCAAGAAAAGCATTGACATTTCCGCCATTTTCATCTCCAAATTAATGCTGTTGACAACTTAACGATAATATCGATAGCAATCGATATTTTAAAATATTATATCGAAAATATCTAATGTTGGGAATATCGATGGTTTGCCAGCTCTAGTTCCACTATTGCACCCAGTTTATTATACCTTCAGCCTTTAGGCTAAGGAGGGTATATACACTTTGATACGATGAAAATGTGCCTCATCAAAATAATGGTTTTAGACCCCAAGTATGTTTGGACGAAATGTGTTTCAGACAATTTGGAGTCGATCTAGCCATGTCCGTCCGTCTGTCTGTCTGTCTGTCCTGCTGGCTGGAGCGCACGATAACTCTCGAACGGATGAACCGATTCGGTTCAAATGTTGGCTTTCGTAATATTTTGCCCAAACTTAGTTTAAGTTCGAAGATGAGCTACATCGGTCCACACCTTCCGGTACCTCCCCCACAAAAGTTCGAAAATGTTCGGAAAGTTTGTGCGCACGATAACTCTTGAAGGGAGTGACCGATTTGGTCCATACGTTGTATAGTGTAAACTTTCTACCAGAGTAATCTGAGGTTCCAATATGGTCTCAATAGGTCTACTCCTTCGGGTACCTCCCACACAAAATTTCGGAAAAATTCAGTTTAGGGCCACCTCTCGAATCGGTTTTATTTTTTTTTAGCAACTTGTATTCACTGCCCTCAATACGACGGTACAAGTTTCATCAGGGGCAAGTCCATACTTCCTGAGAAAATAGCATGAAAGTTGCAAAAAAACCCCTATGACACCGTGTAAGGTGGTTGGAGCGCACGATAATTCCCGAACGAATCTGCCGATTCGGTCCAAAATATGGTCTTAGTAATATTTTGTCCAAACATAGTTTAAGTTTGAAGATAAGCCATATCGGCCCAATCCTTCCGGCACCTCCCCCAAAAAAGTTCAAAATTTTTCGGAAAAATTGTTCGTACGGTAACTCTTGGGAGCGGCCGAATTGGTCTATACTTTACACATCCTAATATATCTACCAGATATAGATCAGGTTCAAATATGGACTATATTTGTCCACTCTATCCGGTACCTCCCACACAAAATTTCGGATAAGTTCACTTTAAGACCTGATATCGAATCACTTTTTGTTAAAGCAACTTGCATTCGCTGCCTCATTTACGATGTTAAAAGTTTTTTAGGGGCAAGTCCACACTTCTTGAGCAAACAGCCCGAAGAGTGTAAAAACCCCCTGTGGCACCATATGTTGCGGCTGGAAATCCACTTCCATAACGGTCAATGTCGATCCATTCCTTTTAGTATCTCCTCCGCAAAACTTTTGATCTTTAATCCTAATCAACATTTTTGTCTGTTCAAACGCCCAAAATTTTTAAAACCCCCTAAATACATACGTATTTTGGGAAAAAATTGTTTCAATATACACATGGTGAGGGTATATCTCTGTCGGCAAAGCCGACTGATACTTTTTTACTTGTTTTCATGCTCGTTTGGAAAAACCACATTGTTGCGTACCCTATATGATGTTTACCGGCCGATTTGGGAAAGTTTTTAAGGGTTCCCCCATGAAGTTAATTAGTTTTTCGTTAAAGACTGTGAGAATGGTATAATGAATTGAACAAAAAAGGTAGATACACCAAACATCAAACTTCTTTCGATTATAAAATCAGAAGAATATGAAAAACTATCAAATTAAGTTTAACCCCCATTATTATAAGTCTTCTTTTGTTATAGTTTGGATTTACCGAACAGATTTATAGCGTTCCGGTTAGCTTAAAGTTAATAGCGATGATTGAATTTCAAGGAGGAGCTTCATGTGATTAACTTTCAATGTGAAAATTATATGTTTAATGCCTCCAAATTAGTTTATTTTGTATTTTCAAATACATCAGATAGTAAAAGAACACATGTAATAATGGCCCTAAGTCTTTTGTAATTTTGCCTGTTAGGGCGAAGATCATTTTTAATATTAATTTGCATTAATTTCTCCGTGAAGTTGAGCTTAATTCATCGGACATTGGATGCCCCATGTGAACAAAATCAACAATTTTTTATTCATATTTATTTTTTCAATATAGCAAATATTTTCTAAACTTTCCACAACGAAATGGTAGACGAAAGGAAAATGCAGTCCAAAAAACTGCAGGAAATGTCCGATATATTCTATCTGTGAAGTTGATTCAAATTTGAGAGAAATATTACGATCGCGCCCATCAGCAACTTTTGTTGGTCACTGTAGGATTTTTTAAATCTTTTAGACCATTATGTCCGGAATCATGGACTTGGTCGGCTTAGTCGACAGACATATACCCTCAGAATGTGTGAATTGAAACTCTTTTTTGCAGGTATGAAATTGCCGACAAAAATATGGATTTGGATTAAAGCTCAAAATTGTTGCGGAGGAGGTAGCTGAAAGAATGGACCGACATAGTCCATTATGGAAGTGAGTCTTATTTTGGGAGTCACAATGAGTATCTTCGGTATAATCCTCGAATCCACGAACTGCAAAAATTTTTAACTTTTGGGAGAGAGGTACCCAAAGGAGTATTAGTGCACTCCCATTTTCGAACTTAAATTGAGTTTGCACAAAATATTACGAGATCCAAAGTGTGGACCAAATCAGTTGCTTCGTTCAGGAGATATCGGGCGTCCCATTTTCCCGTTTGTTTTTGAACTTTGGTGAGGGAGGTACCGGAAGGAGTGGACCGATAAGTACCAGCTACGAACTTTGTCTAAGATTTGAAATATTACGATATGCATAGTTTGGAACAACCCAGTATCCATTTCGAAAGTTGCCGAGCACCAGCAACTTTAAAGCATTCGGGCAATTTTCACAGGAAGTATGGACTTAACCCTTAAAAACTTATAAGGTCGTAATACGGGCCGCAAAAAAAATCTTGCAAGAAAAATCGAAATATTGTGTGGGAGGAACCTGATCTATGTCTGGTAGAAATATGACAATGTGCATGGTACAATTTCAAAATGTGCCTTCTTCGAAATCGAAATGAACAACAGATTAAAATCCTTGTGAAATTCGTATGTTCTAATGTCCAATCGTATAACATTCTGGGCAAATTAAGTAACCGATTTGGGTTTCGGATGTGGCACTTAACATTTTTTCTCTCCCTACTGCAACAATGATAAATACTCTCAACATCTTTCTCCTATAAAAAGCAATCCTCTATAAAATTTGGCCACAAATTAATATTTTAAATTTGATATTTTAAATTTAAAGTTGCTTTAAAATTGTTGAATTCAATGTCGAGCTAGCGAAATGACACAAAACCTAAAATAACAATATTAAGAGAATTTGCCATTGTGACCTAATTTTTGTGTTTCGATCCCACTATAATCTACTTTTGTTTTCTTAATATGTATGTGCCGATGTCTTTGTGCGTGTAGATTTATGTGTTAATGTTGATGTCTGCTAACTTTTGAATAGCAAAATGTTGACAAAATTGTTAAAAAAAAAAATAATTTGTATTACTTACGTTGAGTGTTGTTTTTTTTTTTTTTTTGCAACCATGCTTACATATACAAACATGTGTGTGTGTGTGTGTGTGGGCTGTTTTTGAACAAATATCTCAGAAAACGACTACTGCCTCCCTCTCCTACTACGCCTTGTTGTACTGCTTACTCAAAGTCATTCGTTGGCAATCTATTTGGGCTTGTTCACGTAACCCAAAAAAGAACCACATCGAATATTCGGATAATTCGATATATGTACGTAAATTTTGCGAGGAACACATGTAATCATTAAATTGGCCCTATATGTGTGTACATATATCCACAGATACACACACATAAACACCTGCATACGAGTATTGTACGTACACAACATTTACATTTTTTTAAACACAAACCCGAAACAATATTGGTAACTACATGAGGCGGCATAGCATAAGATTATTCATCTACATAGGTTATAAGTAAGTTAACAAACATAATTTGTCTAAAACGATACCTTCGATTTTTAAATTATTGAGTTATAGTCTTTGGTTTAATAATAATTTTGTATTTTATATAATATGTATTATTTTTTTTATATCTTTGTGTTTATTTCAGCTTTAGTCCATATTTTGTTGTATTCAAGTATTTGAATAACAACAAAATGTTTTACAGTGGATATGAAATTGATTAGTTGCGGGCGGAGGGTAGGGAATACTATAGTTTCAGTTGTCACCAAACAACTTCATCAGTTCCCTTTTCCGCCGACTCTGTATCGATAAACAGGTCAATTTTTCAATAATTTCGATATGGCCAAATGTTCATACCTTCCTTCTTAAGGTTGGGCCGAAATGTAATTGAGAAATTGGAATTTTTAAGTACGAAATATCAAAGTTTTAACACTGCAGCTGTCGCCAATATTTGAAAATAATTTACAGACGATACGAGAGATAGCCCTCATCGGGATGGGGGTAGGTACATTATTTGCCTAAAGACCCATAGTCTTGTGATTGTCCGACAAACACACAAGTAAACATAGAAGAAAGCAACAGCAATGATGATGAAAATTGAAACAAAAATAAAACATCAACAATACAAAACAGAAAAACAAACGGTGGGCGAATTTCGTTCATTCAAATGTTGCCAAAAAATGAATAACAACAACAATAACAAAAATTCACTAAACAAAATACCGCAATGACTTGAACGAGTGAGTATTGATTGTGCAGTAGGTACTTGCGGCGTACGAGTACTTGACTAACTTTTCAGTACTTTGGCGTTATTTGGTTGTTGTAGTCGTTGTTGTTGTTCTCTTCTATAGGATATTTGCACAGTTGGTTCTTTAAGTACACAATAATATAAATACGTACACAAATAAATACGTTAATATAAGTATGTTTGTGTGTATATTATTGTATAGGCAAGTTGTGCTAAACTTATTACATTTGCGTTATAGAAAATTGTGCTATATTTCTACAGAAAAATTCTTATCCGCTCCAGGATTATTTTAAATAACTGGTGATATATATGTATTTGAAATATACTGTTTAAGAATGTTTAATGATAGATTTGATTTAGATAAAGGTTAATCCTGCTATAAACATAAATATGTGCTGGCATCATCTAATCATTATTTAAAATTCTGGGGTCAAAACAAAATGACCGGACACTGTGTGTAACTATTTGAACTAAATATTTGACGTATTCTAATACCTCGAAAATCGTAGCTTTAACGGGATTCATGGTTTTTGGTTTATCTTCCATATACACACTATTTACATATGTATATTAGGGTTAGTCATTTTTTTTAGATTCAAAATCTGTGGAAATAGCATATAGGGCTGGCAAAAACAAGCAGAATTGCGTTTTTACTTTTTCGAAATTGTGAAAAAACGTTCCGCACAAAATGCAATTACTTTAGCTAAAAACAAACTTTTTTAGTTAACTTTTTTTTTAATTTTTAAATTTGAGAAATTTTTTTCTGCAATAGTTGATCTTGGAAATATTTTTTTTTAGTTGGTTTTTGTGCATCGATTTCAAATATGCAATTTGATCAAAAATCTGTCATATAGTTTTTAAGCTACATCGATTTTAAAATTTGCAACTCGGTTTCATTTCCCAGTTTTAAAAATTTTAAACGAGTTGCTCTAATAAAAGTTTGTAGCTTAAAAACTAAATGACAGATTTTTGATCAAATTGCATATTTGAAATCGATGCACTAAAACCAACTAAAAAAAATTATTTCCAAGAACAACTATAGCAGAAAAAAATTGCTCAAATTTAAAAATTTAAAAAAAAGTAAACTATAAAAGTTTGTTTTTAGCTAAAGTAATTGCATTTTGTGCGGAAGGTTATTTTACAATTTCGAAAAAGTAAAAACGCAATTCTTATTATTTTTGCCTGCCCTACATGCCATTTCCACAGATTTTTGATATTCGCAAAAAAATGAAAAAATAACTAACCCTAATGTATATATTCATATTGGGTTATGGTTCACTAGTGCTTTTAAAAAATCGTATAAATTGTTTTAGTAAGTATTTTTATTTTCTTTTTTATCCCGCAGTAGTTATGTGAAAATTGACGACAAAATTGGTTGTTCTTTTTCAATTTTTTGATCAAACTTGAATTTGAAACAAAAACTTTGTGTAAAATACCAACAAAAATAATACAAAAATCTACAGTAAAACATTTTTATATGTTTACATATATATTTTGTATATTAAGGTGAGTCGGGGCTAAATGGCGTGATAAGAAATTGTAATTGGTTCTAACACAAATGAAAAAATGTTCAGACATCTTTGCCAGAAACCATGACCAAAAATACAATTTAGTCAAACTATATCCAAACAAAACACTGGCATCACTTTACATTTAATTTTTTATTTTAATTTTGTGGCAAATGAAATGAGCCATCCTAACGTACATACATAGCATGTATTTTTACTTGTATACAATGATTAGATGGCAATTATAAAACATTTTTTTGGCAAAAATTAAATATATATACAAATAAATAAAAACGACAATAGAAACATACACACATACACTTGTATAGTATGTATAGATAGGTAGGAAGGTAGGTAGGTAGCTGCGAAAATGTGGTACATATAAATATACGTCAAGCGTTTGCTAAAAATAGCAAAACAAATAAAATAAAACTTAACGAAGAATAGATGAAAAAGGCAACAACAACAACAAATAGAACCAGAAACCATTTGCAAACATTTGTTACAATTTCAAAAGGGTGTGTGTGGATCCCGTTTTTGTCCGACTATGTGTTAGTGCCCTGAGCTATTTTGCTGGTATAACATTTGCACACATCTAGATTCGATTATGTGTGATTAAATGGAAATACCATGGGAACAATACTTAATACTCGGATGTTAAACAACAACAATAAAATAATGAAAATGAATTTAACAAAACCAAAAAAGAAATAATAAAAAATGGGATTTGTAAACATTACCTACTTATATTTAGAACCAAAATACTTCTATTTGCACATACTTATTTATATATGTACATATGTACAAACATACAATGTAGGAAATATGTACCATTGTATTTTAGAAATAAAGGTCAAACCCAACGTCTTAAAAACTAAAAAAAATACGTTTTAGAATCTCAACATCAAGGAAATGTTGAAACTTTCACATATATTAAGGGACCCATGGAAAGTCCACCGTAGAATAAACGGTCAATACAAATCTCATATCAATATCCTGCCACGGACCACAATAACAACCATAATCTCATTTATCTTACACAAACATGAACTTGAGATAATCCCAAATTCTCCACTAGATATTTACATGGTGTATTTTTTTTTTTTACTGGCAATCGTCATTTCCGGGACAGGAATATCTCCAAAACTCATAATCCGAAAATAAAAGGGCAGTCTTCAGAAACCTTCTTTATTTATCCTGAACGCAGGTTACATCAAACAAAAACATGTGTATGTATATTAGAACTTCTCTACAAGTGGTGTCTTAGGACACGCCGTTCGGACTCGACGATAAACAGTAGGTCCCATATCATTGAGCTAATATGAATCGGGGTGCACTCATTGATATGAGAGAAGTCTCCCTTGTCCCTTCTGGGATGTTTGTGGAACAATTATTATTATTATATTAGGCTGGGGCGATTTGTATGAAAGGAAAACGCCTTATTGGGCTCTTCGCGTTTCTGAAAATCTACGGTAAAAATCGAGCCACCCGATTTTAACTTGAAGTTTTTTATCCAGGCCAGAATGGCCTGAGGGAGCGTTCCAATGCTTCTGCAAAAGAGTTCCTAATTATTGTCTTGGTTACAATTTTTGTCTTAGTGTTGGACCGAAAATCTCAATGGTTTGGCTGTTATAAGCCGCGAATAAAAAACTTCAAAATCGGGAGGCCCGATTTTCACCGTAGACATAGGGTCTAGTGGACTTTTTTGTCCAGCACAATCTCAGGAATCAGAAACTCGAACGGTCTAATAAGGTGTTCAAATCGCCCCACCCTAATGTATATATCTGAAAAATAAAATAAATGTTTTTCATACCCCCAGCCTTTAAGCTAAAGAGGCAATATAATCGCATACACTTTGATACGATGAAAAAGTGCCTCATCGAAATAATGGTTTTAGACCCTAAGTATGTTTGACCGAAATCCGTTTCACACCATTTGGAGTCGATTTAGCCATATCTGTCCGTCTGTCCGGCTGGCTGGAGCGCACGATAACTCTCGAACGGGTCAACCGCTTTAGTTCAAAATTTGGTTCTCATAATAGTTTGCCCAAACTTTGGTCAAGTTCAAAGATGGGTCATATCAGACCACTCCTTCAGGTACCTCCCTCACAAAATTCAAAATTTTTCGCTAAAAAGGTGCGCACGATAACTCTTAAAGGGAGAACCTGATTTGGTCCAAACTTTCCACATCGTAACATTTTGTCCAATCTTAGGTCAAGTTCGAAGGTAGTCTATCTTCGATCTTGACCTAAGATTGGACAAAATCGGATTCCTTCAAGTACCTCCCACACATAATTTGACACAAATGCAGTTTAGGGACTCTTGTCAGATCGGCATGAAATTTTTGCGTCAGGTTGGACTCGAGGCCTCTTTCACGACGGTACAACTTTTTTCGGGGACAAGCCCATACTTCCTGAGGTAATGTTCCAAAACCTCTAAATAACCCTGCCGACATCAACTGAAATGACTGTGAAACACTAAAACTTATGAACTGTGTATCCGTATATCAAAATCTAAGAATGGTTGTATTGGAAAACATCTCCGGCTCATATTACGACAGTACAATTTTTATCCGAGGGAAGTTCATACTGACGGAGATAATTATCATAAAGCTGTATAAACCTTACGGCCACCATAAATAGCTCTTAAAGGGAGTCCTCTCTGGATTTCGTCCAATCTTTGCGCACCCAAACTTATGTACGTCAAATTCGAATATAGTCCATTGGTCCACATCTTCAATAATGAGTAATCCTGTAGCCAATAATTCTTCAAATATGAATCAGAACAGTGTATGCTTATTTAAGTAACATTTATAATTTGATGACATACATAAGTATGTATAAATGAACAATTTCGACCGACACTCCACCAACTACACAAACAACATTGCCACGTCAACGCCATCACCATTTATAACAATCAACCCGCTAAACAAACAGCCAACAATTCCTGTGCGACAATCAAATGTGGAAGCCCTAAGACAAAAGTGCCAACAACAACGTATAGTAAACAACACTTGTTCGATTAGTTTATATTTCTTCTGCCTCTTCTTTTGCTGCTTCTTCATCTTCTCTCACTGCTCACTTAATACTTAATACCATATGCGACGTTGTTGATGGTAACGATAATATGCACCCGCTAATGTGCCCACCTTAGTTAAACGCCTTATTTCCTCACATCCAACCCCACTGAAAATCGGTGCTACATACATACCTACATATGTATGTACATTGCAATTTACAATATCGGACACCAGAATTTATTTGTAATCACTGACTGGCCTGCAGCACATTTACGCACACCAACGCGATTTGCACTATAAGTCGTCCATTGCACGCATAAGCTCTGCGTGAATGCAGCACCACCATGCGTTCGTTGTTGTTGAATGCAATGGAACGGTAGAAGTAATAATAGCAACAACAACAACAACTACAACACAAATGAAACAAATCATACTAAAGAAACTGTGCCACTGGGCGTAGGTGTTAACAGTTCTTTTGCAAATGCTCAATTGCATTAGGCAACAAAACAAACTCACTTGTTTGCAGCAACAACAACAACAGCAATTTAATGTGCGATTTGTGTGATCATATGAACACATGTGCATACATATGTATGTATACATATGCGTATTACATATGCATGCATTTTCAGAAGCCGTTAATCTTGGAATACCCTATAGGAAAGCTAGAGAAAATTGAAAAATCGCCTTTTTCTCTTTAGAGTTCGAAGTTTTATTTGCAAATTAAAACAGGAAACCAGATGAATATCGAATAGGTAGTCATAATATAACCACTATTATTTAAACTTAATTAATTCAATATTTTTTCTACTGGGCTATTCATCCATGCGTACTTTAATCGTTATTATTCATCGGTTTCCTTATGGAAAATACCGAAAATTTCTATTGTTTTATACAAACTACTAAATAAATGCATACTCATAACAGAAACATTGTATTTTTAATTTAAAAAATGTAATTAATAATGTCAGGCCTATTTCCGGACATGTTTATATAACCCATTCCACCATTAGTAATAAGTAGAAGTGTTGAGTTCTGTAATGCGATTCTCTACCTCATTTTTTGAATTACCGACAAAAATCGGTAGAATTAAAATGTTTATATGTATTTTCGGCAATTAGAAAATTAGCAACCAGTAAAAAGTAGTCAAAAAGTTCTACCGATAACAACAGTGTTGTCAACCTTTATTGACACTTTTCATTCATAATTATATGGTCTGTTCCAGAACTGCAAGAATCTACTAATTTTTACTATTTTTTCCGATAACATAAAGGAAAAAATTGTTATCGTAGTAAAAAATAGTAGCTTCTTGCAGGTTCTGGAACACAGCATTAGAGAATCGCACTACTGGTCATGTTAAACAGAATAACAAATCTACGATTTTCAGGTAAAACCACATAAGTCGACTTATGTAAACTTTGAGTTATTGATAGCACGTAATTGTATATTTTCAGAGCTTTCCATATCAATACTCCGTTTTTGAACAAGAATGTACCATTACCGATATATTTGTTTACACCTTGATACGACCAAAATTGTGCGTCATCGAAATAATGGCTTTAGACACCAAATGTGTCTGAAGGAAATCCGTTTTGGACAATTTGGAGTTGATTTAGCCATGTCCGTCTGTCTGGATTGTGCGCATGATAACTCTCGAACGGGTCAACCGATTTGGTTCAAATTTTGAATATCGGAATATTTTGACTTAGTTTAAGTTCGAAGATAGGTCATATCGGTTCACTCCAATGGTGGGCAAATTGCGAGAGACTCATGTATTTTTTACACTTTTGTGTATGAGGCCGAGCATTTCTGCCCAACAGTGGTTCACTCCTTCTGAAACCTCCACCACAAACGTTTAAAAACCTTTAATGGTGTGCACGATAAACGAATTGGTCATAACCTTGCATATGGTAATATTACTTCCAGGCATAGATCAGGTTTGAATATGGACTAAATCGGTGTACTCATTCGAGTACCTCCCACACAAGATTGGGAAAGAGTGCAGATTAACAGTTCGTCTCGGATAATTTTGAATGTTTTTACTACAAGTTGTTTTTTGCGGGCCATGTTAAAACCGCGAAATTTTTTCGGAGGCAAGTCCATACTGTGTAGTACGTAAAATAACCCTCTAAGAGGGAAACCGATTTGGTCCAAACGTTGTGCATCGTACTATTTTACAGGCTCGGATTATGTCCGAATATTGCCCACATCAGAACACTCTTTAGGCTACCTCCCATCCAAAGTTTAGAAAGGGTGAAGTTTAAGGACCCGTCTGTGATCGTTTTTAGATTTATGGCAACATATTGTGTATGCGGTCCTAGTTATGACGGTACAATTTTTTTCGGGCCCAAAAATTCAAAAAAAAACCCTATAGACGTCAGAAGTATGTATTGTGTTTACTTCTTTTCTTTAGGTACAGCATACTGATACTTTCTTACTTGTTTCCACACTTTTTCGCATGTAATTCGAAACATTCCAGTTGTAATTCGTAACATTTCATTTGCAATTCGATTATTCTATTTTATTTGTAATTCGAGAATTCCAATTGTGATTCGAATTATTTCATTTGTAATTCGACTTATTCCATTTGTAATTCGAATTATTTTATTTGAAATTCGAATTATTTTATTTGTGATTCGAATTATTCTATTTGTAATTCGAGTTATTTTATTTGTAATTCGAATGGTTTTTTTTTTTTTTTTGTAATACGAATTATTCCATTTGTAATTCGAATTATTCAATTTGAAATTCGAATTATTCTATTTGTAATTCGAATTATTGCATTTGTAATTCGAATGATTTCATTTGTAATTTCGGCCTAAAGGCTGAGGGTATAAACATTTTATATTGGAGGCCCGAACACACGATCTGATGTATGTAGAAGACGGCATATTAATCATTGCATCATAGCACGGAAATGACATTTTCTTAGATATTTTTTGTATATTTTACTAAAAAAGTCAAAGTTTGGCTTTTGGGCTCCCCTCGAAATGGTGTCGAGATGCATTTCTGACTACGTTCCTGTATCACGGTACTACCAATAATCCCCCAATATTTCTAAGCAGATTTGTGAATACCCTTATTTATTTTTATAGCCATATCTAATTAGTGTGTTATAAGAGTTGTTAACACATATACATACATAGAATTTGTATGCTATTTTCCCTTAACATATATGTGTACCTTTTTTCAATTTCCAGCTTATCTTGACGATATGTATTTAGCACTTCGTCAATCGCTTGTAGTAATGGCAACATTCTAAAAAAATTAAAACTTTTCTTGTATATGTATTTTATTATTATTCGTGATGGTTACTATTGTGTGTGAGTATATTTCTGGCTAACTGTAAATATTACAAATTACTATAACAAAGGGAAAAAATAAACGATACGACGACACACCTACACCCTGCACAATGTGTTAAACAAATCTAAAGCCGGGTCTAATACTCCTCCATTGAATGGATTGTTTAAGTTGATAATTGGAAAAAGAAGAATTACCAGTTTTAAATTCTCCTTCATTTTAAACATACATAGTTACATTGTTTGAAAATTACCTAAATATTTATTGGCAAAAATCAGTTGCCTTTCCCATTGTGCAACACCATTCCAGAAGAAATCAAATGTTTGCTATTCTTTGCGTTAATTTGTTTTTATTTTTTATATTGAATTCATATAACTGTACATGTTTACGTAGTATTACACTACCTACGTACATATGTACATACATATTCATGTTTACTTGTAATACTTAGATAAACGTCGTGTGTGACTGCGTGAGTGTATGTATGTATGTATGTATGTGCGCCAACATAATTGGCACTTAAATGTGAAGAAAACAACAACCATAACACACTCCGAGCACACATAATAGAGTGTAATATGAATCTATTACAAATATGTATGTAAGTATGTACTCGTATTACGAACACGGTTACGTATGTACATATGTACGAACATTCTTGTCGTAGTTAGCAATTTATGAACAAATAACAAATCATTCACAAATGACATCATTTCTATGGATTTCTTTCCAAGAACGTCGTTCATTTCTATTATTCGCACTTTTGTGCGTGCAAATAAAATGTAAAATAACATCAGAGAAAAAAGAGAGAAAGAGATAAAAAAATTGTGTTTTGTATTTTTTGTATGTAGCTTGTAAGTTCTGTAAAAGTTCGATAGGATTCAATTCTCAGAAGGTACCATTATTCTCATGGCGTTTTGATACAATAAAGGGTCTAACATTTTGATTAGATCGGACGGTATTTTTATATGGGGGTTATGTCGAAAAGTTGTCCCATGTTGATGATTTGTTGCAAGAAATTATTTTATGAACTCAGAACCTCATAAAATGAAAATTACAGACAAATTGGTTGGCCAAAACAGTTAAAATATTTTTTAGATTGGACAGGACCGCGGTAAGATTATTATGGCTAAAGTCAAAACAAAACAAAAAATCGGTTGGAGAACGTGGTTAAATCCTTCAAAATTTAAATGGCCTGTACCAACACGTTGATCAATTTAGATTTTTTTTTGTAAGGACACAAAAATTGCAGGCAAATAGGTTGGATTATATAATTTTTATTTTTAATGCTTCTTTTAATAAGATATTTAAAAAAAAGTAAGAAAGTATCAGTCAACTGTGCCGGCAGAGAAAAGAAGTGCAAACTATAATTCTAATGCCCAGTGGTGCAGAATCTTTTTTTCCTGGTCAAAACTCTGTAACTTTTGAATGGATAGAGATATTTTGATAAAATAACGATTAAATTAGGTCTAATTTTGAGGTTTTTTTTAATATTAAACATCAAAATATGAATGTTTTTGAATTTTTCCAATGTTCCAATCTATTAAAAAGGTCAAACACCAATTTTTTTTGTAAAAAAAAAAAATTCAAAGAATTTAAAATTTGTTCAAATATAGAAAAAAATACTCCTTGGGTTTTTATAAAACTCATATATTTAAAAAAGTCTATTTGTGTAAAACAGCTATAATATATTGGAAACGATATGTCAAATACACACATTTTTGCTCATGTAATTTCAATATAATTAAAAATGGTAAACGGTCGGAATGGGTACAAAAATATATATATGGTCAGAAAGAGGCATTATTCTGTGAAAATGGAACTTTGTTCTATGCTGTTCTCTAAAAGTTTTAGTCCACTAAAGTTTGAATTTCACTAAAATTTAGTACCTGATGAAAAATGAAATAGCTCACTTCGTGAAAACGCTATAGTAATATATTAATAGGGTCCTTAAACTTAACAATTTTACCTACCTAACAAAAAAGGAATACAATATGAGTTGTAGTTTCGGAGAAAGAGCTATTTGTTTTTCCAATCGAAACCCATAGAGAAATTAACAATCAGTGTTTTGGCCAGAAAAATCTATTTCTAAACCACTGTGTGACGTCTATGAGGGTTCTTTGAGTTTTTTGGGCCAAATTTCTGAGAAAGTATGGACTTGCCCCCGAAAAAAGCATTGTACCGTCGTGACTAGGTACACAATATGTTGCCAAAACTTAAAAACGATCACAGACAAGTCCTTAAACTGCACTCTTTCCAAACTTTGATAGCAGGTACCCGAAAAAGTGGTCCGATGTAGTCAATATTTGCACATAATCCGAGTCTCTAAGAAATAATAAGATGCAGAACGTTGGACCGAAGCGGTTTCTCCCTTCGAAGGTTATCTTACGTACCACCCGATTTAATTGGTGCCGACAGGCTTTTTGGAGGTTTTGGGCCACTATTTCCGAAAAAATGGCGCCGTCTTAACAGGGCCTGCAAGAAGAACTAGATGTAAAAAATTTTAAAACGATCCAAGACGAACTGTTTTTCTGTACTTTTGTGTGGGAGATACCCGAAGGACGGAACCGATATAACCATATTTTTACCTGATACTTGACTAGATGAAATAAAACGATGTGCAATTTTCGGTCCAATCAGAAATTCTCTGCGAGAGTTATCTTGCGGATTTGCCATTTTAGTAGGTACCGTCAATGTTTCTTGGAGCTTTTAAGCCATTATCTCAGGAAATATAGATTTGCACCCGAAAAAAATTGTAACGTCGCAAAGGGGGCCCAAAGACAAAATCCTGAAAAAAATTTCAAAGTGATCGGAGAGGAGCTATTAAACTTCACTTCCGAATTTGGGAGGTACCCGAAGGAGTGGACCAATATAGTCCATATTCGAACCTGATCTATGGCTGGAATTAATATTATCATATGCAAAGTTATGACCAATGCGCACCATCTTAGCGAAAATTTTGAACTTTTGTGGGGAGATACCGGAAAGAGTGGATCGATATGGCATATCTTCGAACTTAAACTAAGTTTGGACAAAATATTCTGATACCCAAAATATTAACCAAATCGGTTGATCCGTTCGAGAGCTATCATGCGTACTAACTAGCCAGACAGACGGACGGACATGGCTAAATCAACTCCAAAACATAATTGGGGTCTAAACTATTATTTTGATGAGGCACAATTTTGGTCGTATCAAAGTGTACATATATACCCTCTTTAGCCTAAAGGCTGAGGGTATAAAAATATAGTCCATATTTATGTTAGGCAATTTTCCTTGCCGCAATTGTCAGTTTGAAGGAGATAGAGAGAGGTGAGGCATATTGTAACCTCAACGCTCTCTATCATCGGCAATGTAAATATGGACCTAATTAAAAAGCACTAGCAACAAAAAAAGTATCGACTATACTAAAAAGTGGAACTACGCTCATAATATGTTTCACAGTGTCTTGTTTGTCCCTTGATAACAATTTCAAATAGATTCGTTGATAAGAAAAGTTTGTGTTGCACCTTTCCCTAAAGTGTGACCACTGTATACTGGCGGTGTATATTGTTGGTTTCGTTTGGAGGGTATATAGAGCACGATAAGAACTTATTGCCTTCTAACAGTTTTATACCACAATTTTAAATACTAAAACATTAATTAACGGTATCCAAAGTTCTTTTCTCAATAATCAAAATAAAATAAGTATGCCGACATACATATTTACATTATTAAATGTAGGTACTCTGCTGCTTCTGCTGTAATGCAATCAAAATGCAAGTTTTAATCATTTATCGCTGCGGCGCTATACCCAGCACTTTGTCTTTATAATACAGCGCCGGTTTCGGGCTGATGCTTTATTTTCGTATTATCAATGTTTTGTTTTGTTCGCTTGTTTCGTAAAAAAATGTTCTGTTGTTTTGTTTTCTTCTTTCATATTTGTGACATGTGCATGTGTGTGTGTCTGTGTTGTGCGCCATAATCAGAGAACGTTTCTCAATGTGAAACAAAGAAAAAATGCAATGAGAACAAAAGTGCACTGAAACTAAAGCGGCAACGTCATTGTCATAAACAGCCAGGCAGCCAGCCGGCAGGGTGGGGAAACGTTGGTTGGTTATATGGGTTATACGTTTTGTTCTTGGTACTTTGCATTTGCCGGTTTGTTGTCATTCGTGTGCTGCGAAACGATGCAGCGGTCTTCTTCACGTAGCACAACAAACTCACATGAGTGGCCGCCTATTCGCACACTTAGTGCGCCATTGATTGACTGACTGGCTGACATGGCAAGGAGTGATCGAGGTGGTGTGCAGTGCCGTTGCGGCTGTGTTGACTTTGTTTTGTGCAAGAAGATAATGAGAACAATACAAACTAAGAAATAATCAACTGTGCTTGCTCTACGCTTTCGCTTTCAAACGTTCGTCGTCGTTGTCGGATGAAAGTGAAATTTGTTTAAACTGAAATTAATTATTCTCCTCTGCATTGATTGCTGTTAACATTTCAAATACAATAATTTATTTTTATTTTGTTGTTGTATTCGACACGTTTTTTGCACACACATACATAATATAAAAATCATATTCTTATTTAATTCCAGTGGGCTCTGGTTATTGTTTAGAATTGTCTTACATTCCCCTCGTAAACAGCCGGGTTTGACCGCTTATTCGATACATATTTGTTTAGAATGCCTGTAGATATCTATGTACTCGTGTGTGGCTCGTTTAATATTAATTGGTGGGATTCCTATAGCTATGGTAACATCTGTACACATCCACTGCTGCTGCCTGTCGCTGCTGCCCACTTACATGTTTTCACTCACTGTTCGTTCCTCTCAATCTGCCATTTCTCTCTTTTGGAATATTTTATTTACGTTGACTCTCGCTGTGTTACGCTTCAATATTTTTTCATTTTTGTTTTCGCAGATAACTGTTGCTTACGTAAATGAACTGTTGTTTTATTTTAGGCTGTCAAAATTTCTTGTTTTACTTGTTGCGCAATTTCAAATGATTATCATTTAGCCGAAATACAATGATAGACTGATAGGTGTGAGCGTGTGTGTTGCTATAAACCATTACAATGTTTATCTTCTAATTGCAATTTCTTTAAAATCTAACGTAATAAAGCGATCCTAGTGGTTTCCATACTGTCCGTTAAATAAATGGTATTATTTCTTATTCCACAATGAGGAAATAAAGGAGGTTTAAATATTTTAGAATCAGAAACCTAATTTACACAGGTAGCCAATATATCCTCCCGTATGATTTATATTCATTAATCATACGCCACAACAATCATACGCTCTACAGTAGAGAATAGTAACAACATTAAAAGGAAGTATTTTATTTGTGTATACATATTTGAAAATTTATATGAAATAAATACCTTTTGGGAAAAATAAAAACGAAACAAATAAGCTAAGTACCCTACCAAAAAAAAGACGAACGATTTTCACAAAGTCAGCATATAAAATAAAATGCACAACTGTTATATTTGTAATAGACTAAAGGCTACTTTGGCTGGTTTAGGAGACATGTGAAATGTATCGCTAACCACCATGGCCTAGTGGTAAGCCAGAACTTCGTAGGTCCCTATGACTAGAACATCAAATTTTTGGCGGTGGCACATCCCCTCAGTGTAATGCTAACTTACATTTCCTATTTCAGCCAAAAACACGTTCTCTAGATGTAGTGTCGTAAGACACGCCGTTCGGACTGGGCGATAAAAAACAAGGTCCAACATCATTGAGCGAATATGAATCGGTTTGCACTCATTGATATGAGACAAGTCTCCCTTTTCCCTTCGGGGATGTTGTGGCAACATATGTATGTAAGGTAGTAATAGCCCAGTCAAAATTTACATGCGTATAAGGGGGAAATAGCAAAAAGCATACATGCTGTCGAATGTAACCCCCAGTAGTGGGATTCTCTAACTCATTTTTTAAGTTACCGATAAAAATTCTTATAATTTCGGCAATTAACGATGTTTGTCGGTAAGTTAACAACGTATAAAAAGTAGCCGTAAAGTTCTACCGATAGCAAGAGTGCTGTCAACTTTTATTTTTGTCGTTAACTCAAAAAATGAGTTAGAGAATCGCACTACAGGCCTTTGGAGGTAGTTAGTGGTCGGAATTATTGACCCATCGACTTGCACATTTAGTGGAAGCTTCATTTCCGCCATCCATGTGGTGAATAGTGAAACTGTTGACTTCGTGGCGATTATTTTCATATCCCTTAGCCTAACACAAATGTTATCGCGTACCTCATTAACTCAATGCTGCCGGGCGGGTGTGGAATTACAGAAGGGTAGAGGTTAAACAATTCCAGAGATATCACCCTTCCTTGGGGAACTCCCTGTTTCACTCTACGGTGTTTGGGACTTCTTGTTTCTGAATTCTACGTATGACTGGCAACCATTCACATAATTTGTGTCCCAACGTTTCAAACAAGGTCGGAGGGTAGTATTCTCTACATCCTCTAACAGCTTGGCATGGCTGACCGCATACCGCCACTGTTCTGCGACATGGACTGGGTGAGACCTCGGCTTAAATGCGTGAAATTTGCGTGCAGTGCTGCTGTGGAATATGCTGCTTCCCGAACCCGTCTTAATGCTCCAAAACGGTATAACACGCTCTGATGTCGGGGAACAGTAACGCCTCAAGTATCATTGCTGCTGGTGACTGACGTGAGATTGGCCTGTACGATTTACCTTTGCTGGCCAAGTTTCAGCAACAGGACCCTGGGGCCCTGCCCATTATCCAGATTTCGGGAAATATTAGTGTGGCTAACGATGGGTTGAGGTGGCTAATGATATGTTGATGACCTTGCTCAAATACTCGATTTTTGGTTCATTCAGCTGTTTTAGCATCACCGTTGAAATTATGTCAGGCTCAAGCGCTTTGGATGATTTTGCGCCCGGATAACATCTGCAAGATCACCCATCATAAATTGTGGTGGTAGAGAAACAAAATTAAAACTATCTTACAAGCTAAATATAAAAAAACTCTAACCACTGTGTATGTCGGGAGTACTACCAATTTATTCATTCGGAATGCCAATGGGCGACAAATAATTTGTATTACACCAACTAAAGTTCACTTCAGAAACCAAGATGATTTTTATCACGTTACCTTCAAAATTTGCCAAGTCTTTGAACAAATCAGAATCAGTTGATCTGAAGCGTAATCTGAAATTTTGGTAATTGAGGGGGTATATTGGCGATAGCTAAAAATTTATAGAAGCTACAACAAATTAGGATTTGCTAGTTAAAGATATCTCTCCACATTCGTACTTGCCCTTGATCTTACTATACAATTTAGTTATATACATATAAACATAGATAAGATATGCTAAAGGCAATTAAATAATTTTAAGCAAAATGTTCTGTAATGAACTTTACTACACATCCTACCTGAAAATTTCACCTCAATGAAATTGCCGTTGTAGTTTAGTAACCACAACAGAATGTCGGAATTTATAAAATGTGTTTAAAAAATAAAAAATATATAAAAAGGAACATTATAGCGTTTTTTTCATACTATTTGTCCAGACTTACATTGTCCATATGACGACGACGGTGTTGCAAACCACACTTGTTTCCTTCGTTTCAGTTATTGAATTTCACATAAATGCACTGCAAAAAAAAATTGTCCATATTTGTACGAATGTACATACATATGTATGTATGTAGCATATGTGTGTTTATTCCGTCTAACAATGTTGTGTTTTATTGGTTAAATATGTTTGTTTAGACAATGTTTGTTTCTGGTACTGTTGTTCTTGTTGTTGTTTTGGTTTTGGTTTTTTTAATTAAACATATGGCGGCGGCGACATCAACAGCAGAACAGTAACAATATCAACCATAACCATATCAATAAACCTGTAAATGTAACAATCAATTAACTTGAAATAATTGAGAATGTGTTACCACGTTTTTTGTTGTTGCTGTTCTTATTGTTGTTGTAATAACGCCAACACAATTTATACATTAAATTGTAACAAACAAAAAAGGAACAACATCAGCATTGAATCTGAACACCAGCGACTTCGCTGGGCATGTGTATATGTATGTACATAAGTAATTAAGTTACATATGTTATGGTGATGTATGTATTAAATTGTGTGTGAATTTACAACAAGTGTAATATTTTGTTCTGTTTGTTTATTTTTATTTCACACTCAACAGTCCATTGAACTCTGACAGTGATAACAACAAAATGTCTAGCACTTGTAAAGCTAATACATGTGTTCCAATAGCTAGAAGATACAAACATATATGTACGAGTATATGACGACAACACGTTGAAAAAAGAACATACTTACGTACATACATAAGTGAAAGCATATACAAAAAGACAAATTAAGGGGAATAGAAAATATAAACAACAACAACAAAAATTCATCAGAATCCATATAAATATATATTTATTTTGAGGCAGATGATGGAAATATTACATTCAACATATTACGATAGCAGATGTTGTTTTGGTAATTTTCGCCAAAATATGTAGAACATTTATTTAATGGAAAATGTAAAACATAAACGAATTATGTTTCCTTTAAGTTCAGCTGAATTGACTGATCGAATTTACTGAAAAGATGTAAATTTCGTTTTTTATTTATAAAATAAAAATACTAATACCCTAGACAGACGGCAGAGTTAATTTGCATTAAAAATGTCCTAATTTGAATTAATTTTTCGCCCTGACAGACGATAGTATCTGCATTTATGAAACAGCTGTTTGTGTTGTTTGTTTGTACCCAGCAGACCATTTCATAAAGCTTTACAAAAGTTCGCCAAAATATGCGAAACAAATACACTTTCTACCTTTGATCTTTTCACCACGATGAAGCAAAAATAAATTTAATTTATTCGCGATATTTTTGAATCTTTTTAATATTATAAAAATATTGCAAAATTTTAAAAAATATTTGAGGAAGATATAATTTTCGATAGAATTGGTGGGTAATGAAATTTTTTGTGAAAATAAAAATTTGAAAAAGAGATTTGTTAGAAGGCGTGAAAAACGATTAGCTGCTATTCTACTCGCGAAAGACCACTACTTATTTTGAAGAAACGCGAAAATTGATTTTCAACAGCATTGCCATATTGAAATTGCTAAATTCAGTTTAAATTTCCTTTGATTTTGTGCATTAAGAATGGGGATAATGTTCAAATTAATTTGAATTAAGGCTGTTAATGCAAATTAAGACTGCCGTCTGTCTAGGCTATAAGAAGATATCATAATAACTTCCTCTCATAATGCCAATAAATCCACAGTTCATTTAAAACACATTTTCCCATTCTCAAATTCGAAAAATTATGAAGTTTTCAGGATTTGTAAGATAAATTCCTAAATAAAACAACAAAATAAATTTTAAAAAATATTTTTTTTCTGGTAAAATAACAAATGTTTCAAACTGTTATAAAGGAAAAATGTTATTGACAAATTTAAAAAAAGAGAAAAAAATAGAAATTATATTATAGAAAAATAGTATTATTAATCCTACTACCAAATGGGACTTAAATTTTTGTAATTAATATTAGTTTAATAAAAAATCCAGAAAATCAAAGCGTACAATCACTGATAAAAATTGATTTTAAACATTTTTCTATTTTGTATAAGCTGATAAAAACCCAAAAATATAAAAAAGTATGTTTTCGATTTGAACCAATATTAAAGAATTGAATTAATGGAGCTAACATGGCCTAAGGAATTTGTATTGAAAAATTAATTCTTGCGAAGTACCACACACCCAACCACTATGCTACGATCGTTTCGCTGGTGGTTTAAGCCAGCTCATCAGGCACATTTTGAATGTAAATGGCTAGAAGACAAAGGCTGATTTTGATAACTTCTATTTATACAACCATTTTTACTAATTTGTAGATATGAAGTATTTTTTTAAGTCTTTTTCTATATCATGTCACCCAAGAGCCTTGTCTAAGAATCATTTTCTCAATACATACACATGTACAATCGAAGGGGGTTTACCTTCAAATCAGCCTTTGTCTGATTTCCATCAAAATCAGCATTTGTCTTCTAGCCATTTACATTCAAAATATGCCTGATGAGCTGGCTTAAACCACCAGCGAAACGATCGTAACATAGTGGTTGGGTGTGTGGTACTTCGCTAGAATTCATTTTTCAATACAAATTCCTTAAACTTTCATAAATAATGGCCTTCGTCTTAAAAAAGACAATAATAAATAACAATATTAAAGAAGTTATGAGTATTTCTTTGCATATAGTTTTTACAGAATTCGACTTTTTAAAAGCGCAATATCTCTGGAACCGTTAACCAAAAAAATATATAAAAACATAAGTGTATATGAAAATATACTGAAATCTGCCGCATAAACCCAGCAAAAAATAAAAGAAATCAGACACCACTTTTTGCAAAAGTGTCCGATTTCACTCAGAATTCCCATATATGCAAATCGTTAGATTAAACTCAAAACAAATTTTGTGGGTAAACTTTTGCCTGGCACTGTTACTGCGTCATAGTCTAGAATTATTACAACAAATAGAATTGTTCGCACGTAGACAAATATGCCAACATTGTAAATATGTACACCTTAAATAAATAAAAGCAAAAGCCAAAAAGTAAAAAAAACAACAGCAACAATGAACGCCATATGAATAAAACAAATAACGGGCAATTGTGTAACTCTTAAATGTAAAAATAAGCAAACAGCACCATTCACGTGTGTCATATGCTGTTCGTGGTTATGTTGTCAGTTTGATTTGACAGTGACAACTGTTTGGACAACAAAAACATTATCGCTATATAGATATGATGTGTTATACATACATACATACATATATGCATGCGTACACAAATCTATATAGCGATAGGGCGGCTGTAAAGAGGCTGGACCTTATGTCTACCACCAAAAGATTAGTTGGCGGTAATAACGCACCTTGTGACGCTTTATTTATCAATTACTTTCCTCTACTTGAAAATATGTTCCAAAGTAAACAACCAAAGCCTACAATTTTGTAACGAAAAGCAGAAATCATCAAAGTCATGGTCTCTTACAAAAATTTTCCTGGCGGGGTGAAGGGAACACAACGAAATATTTGCTTAGCGCTTTTTGGGCAAAACAATAGTCAAAAATTCTTATCGCCTCACTAAGCAACGTTGTTATCGTTAAGTGCTTGTAAATTCATGACTTTGTATTAGTGGACTAAAGTAAATATGGTTTTCGCTATGTGCATGTACATGTGTGTTTATCTAAACATTCGTGCTTAGATACATAAGAACGGTTACGGGTGGGTGTGTGCGCGTATTTTTTGGGATTTTTTGTTCGTTTTAATGAACGATAAGAGGTTAGTTCATTGCTCACAAGTTGAAGGTCAATTCTATGGAAAGTATGGAATGTCTTTAAGCAAAACAAAAACAGAAGAAATATGGGAACAAAGGGTTCTGCAGCACATTCTTCTTACATTTACTATACAAGTACAGACATTTTTCAAAACTACGAATTAGAACGTTTGATAATTATGTAAAATAAAAAGTTATATTGGTGCGATTAATATGAAAGGAAAAAATCTTAATGGGCGCCTCGCTTTTCTGATTCTTGGGATTGTACTGAACTAAAAACTTCACTAGAACCTATGTCTACGGATAAAATCGAGCTTCCACATTTTGTCTTGCAGGTTTTTATTTTTGAACCAATATCGAAAAACAAACTTGACAAGAAATGGTGAATTTTCAACATTTTCGACTTTTTGACCATGGAAACGAAGTTTTTTCTAAGTAATATGTTCAGAGAAACTGTAGCCCGAGACAATAGCTAAAACTTTACTTTATTTAACAAGTAATCCAAATTTCAAATATTCTAAGAAATATGAACCCTAGAAAATTTGCAAAAAAAAAAACGAAAACCAGTAAGGAAATAAACAAAGTCGGGGCGGGCCGCCTATATGGTACCATACACCACCACGATTTCAATATACGTCACATTTTCCAAATTTCATCAAAATGTTTGTCCAATTTTGTGTTTGGTGCGCCATATACATCAAATCGGCCGAAAATACAGTATAATCTCGAAATGTCCGGATTACCGAGTAGTCATGAAAAAACCCAATATCGAGAGTTTAAATTATAAATAATGCAAAATGTAATCTATATAAATATTTTATTTAACATAAACGAAGTCGTGTATAAATACAATTTTGAAAAAATAAACTGCATGTTAAGATTTTGATTATTTTTAGTCTGGGAACAGACTTCAATGAACCTTTCCCCAATGACATCATTGGAATCAATTATTTCTATCGTCAATAAGGTGTAAGTCTTCCTTTTGATGGATAAGTTTGACGTAATTTGCAGGAAAATTTTAACACCGTGTAACCGTGGTATAATGGTCAGTTCTACCTCCTTGCACACTTTATACCCGGGTTCGATTTCCAGGTGAGAAAACATCACATTTTCAAAAATACCGCTCAACGTGATTTTAGCGAAATTTGTCGAGTAATTCAGCACTTGTTGATAACAAGTGGTGTCGTAGGACTCGCTGTTCGGACTCTTCCATGAAAATGTCTTTTGACCTTTTTTAAAATCTGTCATTTTAGCGAAACCCCGAACTCTTTAAGTATTCTCATACAAATTAGACCCACACTCATTTTCGTCTTTCCCAAACAACATCAGAACAAAAATATTTGTAAAGAACTATCAGCAAATATCAGAACATCAGCACAGTTGCCCATAAATGAGTTATTGGAATTTATTTAAAATTCCCTTTGCGCGTAGCATCCGCTGCTTTATGTTTGTTTTTGTTGTTATTTTGTTTTTTTATGTTTGTCTTATTAAGGCGAAGGTCATTTTATAGTGAGATTTGAATTAATGCTTTTTCGAGTTGAGCTGTTAAAAGATACTTTGAGAAATTAGGTGTTCACCGAAATCCCTCACATTCACGTTCAAATCATATTCAGCATTTTAAGTTTTCAAAAACCAACTTCGATTGCAGCTTCAAAAATAGGGGTAATTTTTGGTCACCACGAATAAATTTTGCATAAAATTATTTTTTATCAATAAAAATCCAAATTACCATTACCAGGAATGACTCAATATAGAAGAAAATGAATGGATCCGGATTATTGAGGTAAAAAAATTGCCGTGTGTCCGGATTACCGAGTCTACAGTGTAAATATTTTTAGTGTCCGGATTACCGGGTTGTCCGGATTATCGAGACTATACTGTATATATGGGAGCTATATCCAAATCCGTATCGATTTCAGTATAATTTGGCAAACTTATTTCTATTCCGGCGATTTTTCCCAAATTTCATAAAAATTGGACAGAATTTGCGTGTTTGGTACATAAAATACCTCAAATCGGAGGGGGATATACACATGTGGGAGCTATATCCAAACCTAAACCTAAACTGTTTTTGTAGAGCAAATTCCGGCACACATTTCAAATTTCATCAAAATTGAATATACAAAGCAGAGATTGGTGCACCAAATATCTCAAATCGGGCGATCATATATATGGGAACAGTATCCAAATCTGAACCGATTTCAAGATATGTAATTCAAAAAACTTGTTTCTAGTTCGATTTCGGTGACATTTTCCAAATTTCATCGAAATTGGACAGAATTTGTGTGTTTGCTGCACCAAATATCTCAAATCGACTCAGAAAGTGATTCTATGTTTATCCCCAAAAGGAACTATGGGTCTATCTCGTTTACATTTCCATGTTACATACAAATGCACAAAGACATAATACCCCTTACCACAATACGATGTAGGGTATAAAAACAGCATCTCAAAATGTGGAAGCTCGATTTGCTCAGTACAATTCCAAGAATCAGAAACGCGAAGCGCCCTTTATGTTGTTTATGTTGATGTTCAAATTGTTCCACCCTAATATACATACATATATTTTGAATACAATTTGACATCAGTACCATACCGGCTGGCTTGATTTGTTACAACCTACGTGCAAATTGTAAGCAGCTATGTCCAAAAAAGCACAACATTATGTTTACTTGTACGCTAGAATAGATCAGTTAAGCATGATGGTACAGTTGCTGTAAATACCATTACTCCTCAGCAACGGCAGTAATGTAGCATATCACATGGTCCCCCTACCTACATACTTCCTGACAAGGGGATTTCATATTTAAATATTGCACACTGTAAATAATTGTTTACCTCTTTGTTGTTGCCGAATCTTTTTCATTCTCAATTATGTTATTACAAACTGATTCACATAGAAAGAATATCTTCCAATTACATTTTCAAAGAAATAAGTTTATTTGTTGTAATTTTTGTTTTGTTTTTTTTTCTGTCATCCAAAACAAGAGTTTGATTACGTTCCCTTAATTACTTGGGCGTAATACAATACGATTGCATTACAGCCATGACTACTTACCTTGCTTAATAAGTTAAGTAGAAATGCAAACGAAGAAATAAACAAACAAAATAGAAACGTCAACAACATTAAAATAAAAAACCCGAATCAGTGAAATGACCTTGTGGTTAAATCTTCAGTTTACATTCACATGAAAATGAAAACTGAAATAATAATTTCCTTTCCTGGCCCTTCCCTTAAATTTTTTAATTAAAAAAAAAAACTTAAATTTATAAATGTGTATACGTGCAACATTTCGCACACTTTGGGTCATTATTTCAAGTATAATTCGCAAAATATACAAATATCACTTGAAATCACTTCGATTGTGTCCAATCGAATATTATTAATAGTATATACCTATATACCTACACATATGTACATATGTATGTAAGTACATACATGAGTATTGTGCATTGCATGATCATGTTTATTCTTGGCAATTATTAAAGAACTTTGATCTAAATAATAGTCTATTGTTACACTTTAACGGAAAGATGAGCGAGCAGCACATTCCATCATACCCACAGAACAGAAACTACACCTCGTTGTTCCTCGCTCAGTAAAACATTCGACTTCTATCTAATATGTGTTTGTTAGTGTTCAAATTGAGATAAGCGGCGTATATTGTGTAGTTGATTGGCGTTATTTGTATAAGTGAGTTTGTTTGCGAACGCGTAATAATTTCATTGTTAGAATACGGGGGGTGGTGGGTGGTTGTGCTGCATCGGTATGTTTAAGTGTGTGGTAAATATAATTGAAAGCGAAAGTAATTCTTGATAAGAAAGTGCAATAGCAAAATACAAACGTAAACAATAACAACAACAACGCCAGCAACAATAACAATGCACAATTTTTCTTTGCTGCCGTCTAATAGAACGGGCAAATATTTATAGTAGACACAGACAATGTTTTTTTACAAATTATTTCATAACAACAGATGATGTGTGAGATTGATTGATTAAACTTTACATACTTACATACGTGTATGTATGTATGTTTAGCAAGCGCCTGGAAAATATTCCCAAACATCTTACCGATAAGATTCAGATTTCTGTTGTATCTTCTGAAAGAATAATTTCCCCCAATTGCTCATTGCCATTTATGTCGACCTGTTGTTGAAAAAGGTTAAGGGATGCAATGGAAAGTTTGCGGCCACAGTGGTGTAAGGGGGTTGTAATGTTCGTCTTGCACCCTTAATACCTGATTTTGAGGCCCAGGCAACAAAGTATAACAAGTTTTCAACCGTCTTTTAAACACTCAGCTATCAAAACCTGCACGATTTTCACATTGGGTCAATCAGAGCCCTTTTGTGGAAAACCAACTCAAAGATAAACCTATATATGACGGAAAATTTCATACATAATTTTGGCATTTTACTTATTATTTACTTATATTTTATACCTTGAAATTGGTACTTTTAATAACAAAATAAAATAAAACAATAGAATCGCTAGTTTGAACTTTTTATACCCTCGACGATGAAATATTCTGAACTAAAATGGAATAATTCGTTAAGAGAAGTTTTCTAACAGCTGGGAACCCGAATTAAAGCTAATTTTCTCAGAAAATACAAAACCATTGGACTATGTTTACATTTCTTGGTGGAGAAGTTTTCTTCACAACAGCATGCCCTATTTAACGATTTCGAGTAATTTGAAATTTTGAAATTATACGAAATCGTTACATGAGGTTACTCCAAAACGAGTTTTTTGACCACTGGCAACCCTAAATGCCTAATTTTGGGAGAAAATGTAGATAAAACATAAAAATAGTATCTGAAATCGTGTGCTACCGTTATATGGAGGCTATACCAAAACTTAGACCTATGTCTACAATTTTTGGTGAATAAGTTTCTGGACAGTGGGGACACTAAGTATAAATATACAGCTAATTCAAATCTGATACTCAATTCGTTATTTATCGTGCCGTCGTGATAGGAGGTGCAAGGACAACATGCTGCAAAAAATTGTCTAAACTAGCAGAGACATGTCCTTAAACTGAAATTTTGCGAAAAATGTTACCTTTGTGAGGTAGATACCTGAAGGAGTGGGCAGATATAGTCCATATTAGAACCTGATTTAGTGGAGCGATATGGCCCATATTTATACCCTCAGTCTTTAGGCTAAATAGGGTATATACACTTCGATACGACCAAAAATGTGCCTCATCGAAGTAACGAAATATGTTTCAGACAATTTGGAGTGTATTGAACAACGTCTGTCCGTCTGTCAGGTGCGCACGAACGTAGCACCCGACCTAGCCCAAAATTTGTCATTCGTAATATTTTGTCCAAACTAAGTCGAAGATGGCCCACATCGGCCCACTCCTTTCTGAACCTTCCCCACAAAAGTTCAAAAATTTTCGCTAAAATGGTGAGCACGATAACCATAACTTTGCATATGGTAGTATTACTTTCAGTCATAGATCGGGTTCGAATATGGACTATATCGGTCCACTCCTTTGGGTACCTCCCACACAAAATTGGAAAAAAAGTGAAGTTTCAGATCTCCTCTCGGATCATTTTGAAAAATTTTCAGCATATTGTCCTTGTGCCCCCCTTTACGATAGTAAGTCCATACTTCCTGAGATAATGGCCTAAAAGCTCCAAAAAAAACTTTGTAGGCACCAATTAAAATGGCAAGACCGCACGATAACTTCCGCAGGGAGTTTCTGATTGGTCCAAACTTTGCACATCGTATTATTTCATTTAGTCATGTATTAGGTTGGAATATGGACTATATCGGTCCTGTCGTTCAGGTACCTCCTACACATAATTTGGGAAAAGTGCAGTTTAACAACTTATCTCTTATCATTTACCCAAAAATTCTTCTTGCGGGTCCTGTTACAACGGCGCATTTTTTCGTTGGCAAGTCCATACGTCCTGAGATAAGGACCTAAAATCTCAAAAAAGCCTGCCGGCGCCAACTAAACTAAACTAATTTGCTCCAAACATTATACCTCGTTTTAATCCTTACAGAATCGAATTATGTCCGAGTATCGACTACAGCGGAACACTCATACCGGTACCTTCGCACAAAGTTGTTTTTACATTTCTAGCAACATGTACAAGGTGGCGCAAAAGTAATCTTCCTATCAGAAAATGCAATAATTTTTGCGATTGGCCCCTAATGTCAGTTCTGTTTTGACATTTGTGTAGTAAACACATGTAAAATACACGTTAATAAACAATGTTACGCTACACTGCTCCAGAACGCGGAATATTGGTGACTATTTATTTGGCCAATAATCGGTCGGTGACTTTGGCACAACGTGAATTTCGTCGCAGACGTTTAGCCGCTCGCCTCGAAGAGACTGGCACAACACGTGATGCTGCCATGCATGGCAGACCCCGGAGTATCCGTTCTGCAGAGAATATTGCTGCTGTAGCCGAGGATGTCATGGAAGCGCCGTCGACATAGGCCAGACGACGTGCCACGCAAATGGGTATCAGTTGACGGTCTTTACAGCGAATTTTGGTACAAGATTTGAATATGTTTCCATAAAAAGTCCAGACGGTGCATCAGCTGTTGGATGCTGACAGCCAATCGCATCAAGCCATCCCTAATCACCACCAACAGGAAGATGATTTTTCATCAAAAATAATCCTGAGTGATGAGGCGCTCCAGACTTCTTTTTGTGGGGCTTTTTGAAGTCATCGGTTTATGTCAACAAGCCTCAGACTCTTTCAGCTCTTAAAGACAATATCCGACAAGAATGTGAGGACCTATCGCCGGAAGTTTTGGCCAAAGTGATGGAAAATGGCATAAATAGGGCTCAAAAGACAATAAACTGTGGCGGCGGCCATTTATCTGATATCATATTCTCGACTTGACGTAAAAAAAAAAGACCAAATAAAAATAATCCACAAGAAAAATGAAAGTTTTTCATTTTTTTTTTTTAAATTGCAGCCAAAAAACTTCGGAAGATTACTTTTGCGCCACCTTGTATTGTATGCGGCCCTAGTTAAAACGGTACATTTTTTTCGGGGCGAATCCATACTTCCTGAGAAATTGGTCCAAAAACTCAAAATATTATGTTTGCTACATTTCTTTAGGTTCGAGGCTGAAGGCACAGCTGACTGAAACTTTTCGAATTTAAATATTACGAAATCTAAAGTTTGAACGAAAGTTATTGTGCTTTTCATCTAGACAAACGGACGGAGGTCAATCTTAAAACTGCAGTTTAGCTAAAAATGTTGAAATGATGTGGGCGAAGGAGTGGACCATATTCGTACTTTAACTCTCCTGAAAATTGGATATTCTCGGTTTTTTTTTTTTTTTTTTTTTTTGTGAAAAACAAAGATTTAGCTGAGATACCATACGAGCAGCCAAAAAATTTAAACTAAGACTATTCGAATTTAAATCGTTAGAACTACTGCCAAATTTCTGTTTTTTGAACAAATATTTGATTCAATAAAAATTAATACAATAACCATAGCTTTAAAGTAATACGTAGACATGGGAAATGGGTAAATACCCAAAAGGTAAATACAATTTATGGAAGAGTTAGGCGTAGACTGGGTAATACCACTGGACGTGGTGATTCCTCCAATAAAAAAGAAAAATTTAAGATTTCCTCCTCAGGGTATATATTTTTCTGGGAATTATACCTTGGATTTTTCTCTCTACTGCAGAGATTTCAATTGTGAGATAATAAACATACTTTTGCAGCAGTACCTGATTATATCAATAACTAATAAAAAAAAACAGTTCTTCAGAGTGGGACGTATTAAAAAGTCTTCGCTGATCAAATTAAGGCAGTAGACTACACATCCTAGTGGTACTACTTGAGCATATACCTTTTGGGCCTCTTTAAATGCATCTTGCGTATTCCTAGCATTATCGCCAGTGAGAGCTATAAACTTATGTTCACCGTATACATTCATTACTTTAATAATCACTTTGGCGATATATGCAGAGGTGTGCTTGTTGTTTTCAGTTGCCAAGCTTCGGACAAACACCATTTCGGGCTTTGAGATTAGAAAGTTTATTACACCTTCACTGCGTACATTGCTCCAACCGTCGTACTGCAGATGCATGTGACTTGCTGTCTTCATTTGTTCAGTAATGTTTTTCGAAGTTTCATCATATATCTTGTTCAAGTACTTACTGGAAATTGTATTTCTATTTGGTAACTTAAATGAGGGTTCAATTCTTCGAAAAATTGCTGCCAAAGTAGATGCTCAACTATTGAAAAAGGTGCTCCAGATAATCGATTGATCTGGCAAGTTTCTTTTGAAGGCTTTCTTTGTATTCATCGCATATTTTGAGGCTCGAGTTTAATGGTTGATGAGAAGTTGATGCGCTCAAAACATCAGTGTAGTGGTTCGATTTTTGCAATTGGGTATTCTCTTCACTTGGAATCATTTCACTTACTTCACTTATTAACGTAATTGGGCACTTGACGCAGCTGACTAAATGTTTTGCCGTTTTATTAACATTTGGGAATTTTAAGACTGTGTTGCAGTCTCTGCAAAGAACTGCCTTTGAGTTGCTTGGATTTCATTTTCATTTTTAGATTTTCCCATCTTAAATAAGATTCAGTAATTACAACGTTACAAAACTAGATTTTGAGGGTGTTAAAAACTCAAATTTACATATGTATATTGATTTTTTTACATAATCCATACTATCATGATATGATAAATAATTTTACTTAAACAAATGTATGTACATATGTCTATCTGTACATAAAATAAAGAATATTTTGTTTTTCATTTTCTTCAATTAACACCTTAACCACCAATTCTTATTGGATTGCATTATGTATGCCCGAATTGTTTGTGTCAATTTTAAGACACATTCCCAACGAATAAATTAAAATTTCAAAATAATTAGAATCGTCGTTGTTGTTGTTGATATTGTCATGTTCAATTGGCTTACATTTTGCATGTGATGAAGATTATGAAACCAATAACAACTAAGATGTTGTTGTTATTATTATTATTCTTCTTCTTATTATTGTTTGTCAATGAACATGTAGATTTAAGTAATCAAATTTGAATATCGCTCTCACATATGGGTACATTTCTATGCACACAAACACAAACAATCATACCCGTTCTATAGTTTTGCATAATTTTTTGTTAAGACTCTCAGGTGGTAGACATGACGAGGCCTTTTCTACAATGAAAATTAAAATATTAAAATAAAGCTCAACAAATAATAGCCAAAATACATATTTTAGATATTATGAGCTTAGAAATTATTTGGCACTTATTGCACCATGTAATAAAAGCTTAAAAATTCATCCCCAAAATTGTGGATAGTGCAGCTTCCAGAGGCTCTAATTGGGGCCAGTTTTGGTAGGCCCATTGGAAATGAACTTCTGCTGATTCATTGTGTATAAATGAAAATGTCCTGAACATATTTGTAGGCCCAAACAAACACACACATATACACATATGCAAATAAGCATTTAACACATCTCAATGAAACAAACATATATGTAGATATGTATGTATATGCACACACATTCATTCACATAACGGATAATAGTTTATTGCCACGTGCGTTTAATTATAACATGTTGCAATTGTTGTTGTTGTCATGTTTCAGGTGGCCATATTTCGTGGGGGAGGGAGGAGTGTATATACATTCATTAATAATGAAATATGCTGCAGTTGTTCGAAATGTATTAGTATGTACATATGTATGTATGTGCGTGCATTTTGTATGCCATGGTGGCGGTATGAGCTGCGGTCATTATTTGTTTATATTAACTGTTTTGATTAGAAATTATCAGAATGGAATTGAAATTAAATATATTAGCCCACGCACAATGACAATGATTTTACACAGATCTATACTTATGACATTTCAATAATATTGTAAATGTTAATTTCAAACGACATATACGAGTACATAGTACATAAGTATGTATATAAATTAGGGTTATGCCTTTTTTTACAACCTCATATCCCTGTATGATATTTTGATGAGTTTTTACCTACGATTAGATAAAATCTTAATAAAAATGGAATAAATGGAATAACAATTATTATAGCCAATAATAGGCAAAAGGTTATTCATACGTGCAACAGGAAATAATTTGTTAAGAAATTTGTTTTTTTTTTTCATTTTGCGGCATTATTTAAAAAAATGCAAAGTGGTTTGTTTTGACCTTTTTAATACTTAAAAAGAGTAAACATTATTTTTGTCATTAATAGGCAAAAGTTCATTCATTTCTGCTACAGGAAATCAGAAAAAAGGTCAAAAAGTCATAACCCAAATGTACGTACACCGATACATCGTTAAATTCAATACAAATTAATTGACCGAAATTGCAATAAACCGATTCAGCGTACACTCTTGTTCTGAAATGAGAAAATATATAAGCAGATATTCTGTCCTAATGCTGCAAAAACACACTCACAATATTAAAAAATACAGTCGAACCTCGATTATCCTGGAATCGATTATCCGTAAACCTCCATTGTCCGGGAAAGGAAAACACAGAATGTTTGTTTATTTTATACCGATAAACGGCGAAAATCTTTATGATCCGGGTTTATAATCCATTCGGCCAAATTTCAGTGGACCAAATCAATGCACAAATGAATTATTTTAGAACAGTTTTAATATTTTGAACACCACGTTAAGTTCATAATTACCCTTATTTGCAAATATTTGCAATAATGCATATTTTTTGATTTTAGAAACAGAGTTACTCCATTATCCGGGATAATCGAATATCCGCAATGTTTCCGGCACCGACCATTACGGATAATCGAGGTTCGACGGTATTTTAAAAATCGAAACCTATACATTGTCCCAGCAAAAATTTGGCTTTTGAAATTGAACGTAAATTCACCTCAATTCTTCAGAAGGAATTTGTCTAGCTTTTTTTTGACTATCGATATGTTGTTAAAAATGTACTTAAGGAAGTACTTCCTTCCAGGTAAAAAGAATGACTTTGGCGGTCGTTTTGTAAGTAGTTACTACTTTCTTTCATTATTTAGCCAATGAATACGCGAATATGATATTAGAGAAAATTAGTTCTTGCAGATCTCTGATATGTACTTGCATTTGTTTTCAGTTTAAGGCTTTTAATAGGTTGTCAATAATTTTCTGAGGTTAAAACTTGAGTATTTATGGACTTGTTAATGCCATTACCAACAACATATATATTTTGTATATGAATATTTATAAAAAAAAAATAAATTAGAGCTACTGCACATGTTTGTGGTTCCTTGCTGTATTTGTTTTAATTTAGCGCCATACTCCATTAGACATTAATATTAAATGATTAAGTAGCCTCAAGTTACTAAATCTAAATAATTATTTTAAGCTATCGAAATATGATCGGAAAGTTGCTTTCCCTAGCATTTCACATTGCAGTCAAAAAGTATTTAAAAACTGTATTTCTCTTAAGAGCTATCTAAAATGAACTAAGTAACAAAAATAATTAATTTCGATTTATATTTTTATTCCATTCATTTAATGTCATTATATTCAATTTATCATCTTCTAATAGGCTCTGAATGGTGTGTAGTACATTAAACAATTTTTTTTCAAACTCTGGGATGCTGTAGCACATTGTAAATGTGGTCGTTTCATTTTGTGTACAAAAAAATATTTAAATTTACCATATTACGACGCGAGTTTGTTTGGTTAATAAATCCATATGGACACACATAAATATAGTTGTCGCTAACTAGAATTTTAATTATTTTATGCCGCTTATCAATTAAATGACAAAATTACATAATTAGCTAATTTGTTGGGTTGATACTGATGTGGTTTCTTTTTTCTGCTCTCTTTTTTTGCTGTAGGTTCAACGCTGACCTAGGAGCTATGGACCAGCAATTCTGTCTACGCTGGAACAATCATCCGACAAATTTAACCGGTGTCCTCACCTCCCTGCTGCAACGAGAAGCTCTTTGCGATGTTACTCTAGCCTGCGAAGGTGAAACAGTAAAGGTATGAAGAACTTAATTTACAAACATACATACATGCATATCATAAAATAAACATATGTATACATAATGATAAAATGATAACCCTTAAACCATACTGACTGACACAAAATGTCTTATACAATATGCAGAAGTGATGCATCGACAAATACCAGCCTAATTATTTAAGCAAAAAATAAGCTAACAAATAATGAGTTATTTCGTAAAAATTGTTCAAGGCAAAACTACTTACTTTATTCATTACTAAGTAATGGGTACGGTGGCACAGAGCATGTGTGCCCGATTACAAAACCGAGAGTTGTGAGTAGTTCAACGCTCACTCACCATCGGCAAGCGAATTTTATGTTAGAAAAAAAAACGAAGAGTTGTTAACAACCCTTAATGTTTGTAAGTGTGGCACAGTGTATTGTGTGTTTGGCTACAAATCAGTAATTCTAAATTTGTAGAGTGTTTTGTAACAGAACATAAGTTCTCAAAACAAAACATATGGGGATTTCTGAGTAAAATCGGGGGATTTCTGAGTGATCTCGCTCCTCAGCAAAATATTTCAGTATATTTTCAGATTTTTTGACTAACGGTTCCAGAGATATCGCATTGAAAAAGTAGAATTGTGCAAAAACTATATGTAAAGAAATACTCATAACTTCTTTAATATAGATCCAAATCGAATAAAACTTGTTTTGTATTTTCTATTTTTATAAGGTTTCTAATAAAACATAGAAAAGAAATGCCCAGTGGGCTTGGGTGCCATTTCCTATTTGGTAGTGGGATTTGAATTATTACTATTTTTTTCTTAATTTATTAAAATGTGTCAATGCAATGTTTCACTTATACCAGTGTGGAACATTTGGTATGTCGCCAAAAAATAAAAAAAGAATAAATTTTTAACCTTTGTTTTGTCGCTTTATTTAGGAATTTATCTTAAACATTTAAAAGAACTGCTTCATTTTTGGATTTTGAATATGGTTCAGTAATTGTTGTTATTGTTATTTTTTATTTTATTTATTTATTTTTTAACAAATGTTTCACACTGGTATAAAGAAAAAATTGTGTTGACAAATTTTAAAAAAAATTAAGCAAAAAATAGTAATTATTCGAATTCTACTACTAAATAGAACTTGAAATTTTTGTAATTAATCGAAGTTTAATACAAAAAAAATATCCAAAAAATCGAAGAGTACAATCAGTGGTTAAAAATGGATTTTAAATATTAAATCGCGAAAAGTGCTCCCAAGCCCACAGTGCAAACTTTTTTCTATTTCTATTTAGATTATTATTAATGGGAATACACAGTCTTAACAGTTTCTTCTATCTTAATCACAGTTAAATTTATATTCCTTTATTTTCAGGCTCATCAAGCCATCTTATCAGCATGCAGTCCATATTTCGAAACAATATTCCTGCAAAATCACCATCCACACCCCATAATATACTTGAAGGATGTCAGATACTCAGAAATACGCTCCCTGCTGGATTTCATGTACAAGGGCGAAGTCAATGTCGGCCAAAGTTCATTACCGATGTTCCTCAAAACAGCCGAAAGCCTGCAGGTATGTCTTCGCATACATGAAAATTGATTGGTCAATTTGATTTGCTTATATTCGATTAATTTATTTTTCAGGTGCGCGGTCTCACAGATAACAATAATTTAAATTATCCTTCCGAACTTGATAAACACCGCGATGCAGACATTTCATCGCCAACAGGTCGAACAGCATATGGCGGCGGCAGCACCGGTGGCGGCCCTGGTGGTTTGGGTATGCGTGGTGAACGCGAGTCACGTGACCGAGGTCGCGGTGACATGCGTGACGACCTGCACTCACATCGCAGCAGCAGTAGTCTTAGCGAACGCAGTTCGGCGACGGCAGCCGCGGTTGCTGCGGCCGTAGCAGCGGCTAGTGGTAATGCTAGTTTACAATCTGCCGCAGCAAGTCTTGGCCTAACTGGTGGCGAACGATCTCCTAGTGTTGGTAGTGCCAGTGCAGCAGCTGCCGCCGTTGCGGCTGTTGTTGCTGCAGCAGCCGGACGCAGTGCTAGTGCTGATGTCTTAAACAGTCGTGGAGATGCTGGCAGTGATCGTGGCAGCGATCGTGGCAATGACAACAGTGTTTGCGGTGGTGTAGATCGTGATCGTGGTGGTGTTGACGAACGTCGCGATGATCTGGGCCAAATAGATTACAGCAATCAGAGCAAGAGAGACCGCGACAGAGAGGTGTCAACCACACCAGAGCATATTATTAGTAATAAAAGAAGACGTAAGAACTCATCTAACTGTGATAATTTGTTGACCTCGACCCCAAATGCGAATGTACAGGACAGGCATTACGCTCAAGACTCTCAGGTAAGTGATGGAAATAGTTAATAACTTCATAAATTATACAGCACGCATTTGTTTATAGCCAATTTGTTTTTATAACATGATCAACACCTGCAAAATATGGAGGGTGACGTTATTTGAGGTGTACACAAAATAATTATTATACCCTCAGCCTTTAGGCTAGAAAGGATATATACACAGATAACAATAAAAAATAAAAAGTGATACGACCAAAAATGTTCCTCATCGAAATAACGGTTTTAGACCCAAAGTATGTTTGGACGAAATTCGTTTCAGACAATTTGAAGTCGATTTAGCCATGTCCGTTCGTCTGTCTGGCTGGTGCGCACGATAACTCTCGAACGGATCAACCGATTCAAACCAAGTTTTGAGTATCGTAATATTTTGTCCAAGCCTAGTTTAAGTTCGAAGATGGCATAATTTGTCTACAAAATTGTGTTAACGATAACTCTCGAAGGGAGCAATCGATTTGGTCCAAACTTTGCACATCATATTATTCTTTCCAGATATAGATCGGGTTCGAATATTATATCGGTCCACTCCCTCGGGTACCTCCCACACAAAATTCGGATAAAGTGAAGTTTAAGAGCTCCTCTCGAATCGTTTTGAAATTTGTTTCAGTAGGTTCCCTTTACAGTTCCCCTTACGACGGTACAATTTTTTTCTTGCGCAAGTCAACACAGGATATTAGCCTAAAAGATCCAAGAAATCCTGACGGCACCAACCAAAATGACAAATCCGAAAGATAATTCTCGCAGGGAATTTCTGTTTGGTGCAGACTGTGCCATCGTATTATTTCCTCCAGTCATGTATCGGTACACTCCTTCAAGTACCTCCCACACAAAATTCGGAAAAAGTGAGGTTTAAGAGCTCCTCTCGCATCGTTTTGATTCTTTTTTTAGTAGTTTGTTTTAGCGGCCTCTTTTACAATGGTACAATTTTTTCCGGAGTAAGTAAATACTTCCTGAGATAATGACCCAAAAGCTCCAAAACCCTGCCGGCACATACTAAAATGGCTATTGTGCAAGATAACTCTAAAACTTTTTCAAAACTTTCTTCGAAACTTAGTTTAACGAAATTTTATATTTCGAGTCCTTTATGAAGAAGTTTGGTTACTCAAAATGTTTGGTATATGTTAATAATTTGGTATAGCCCCACATTACGGTACGTACAGATTTTAAAGCAAACTCGTGATACAAAATCAATATATTTTATATGCGGCATAATTATTGTGTTTGGTTTGGTTTGGTTTTGTTGTTTTTTTTTCTTTTTTTTGTTAGTGGCTGAGGGTATATCTCTGTCAGCACAGCTGACTGATACTTTCTTACTTGTCTATGTTAAAAATTGACCCTAACCATCCCTGTCTGTTGTGATTACTCTAGCTTCCACAATAATTCAGCTAGAACGCTACACCCGTGTATCTTCTTTCCATAGGCAGTTCAAATTCCATGGGTATTTTGATTTCGGGTATTTTGAGGATTTTAGCTACATTTTCTGAACGAACTATCTGAAGTTTGACATTTCCCAGTGGTCACAAAACTTCTCCTCTAAAAATGTTCTGGTATAGCCTCGATATAGCAGTACATTCCTATTTTTGGTATTTTGAGCATATTATCTACATTTTTCGACTGAACTGCCTTCCCAGTGGTCACAAAAGATCTTCACTAAAAATTGTCAAAATCAGTACATATTTTGGTATAGCTTCCACATAACGGTCCCGTCCGATTTTCGGTATTTTGAGAAGTTTATTTACAATATTTTTTACCGAACTAGCTACAATTTGACATTTGAGGTTCCCAGTGGTCACAAAACTTCTAAGCAGAAAATTGTAAACATAGGTCCATGTTTTGGTATAGCCCCTATATAACCCGTTTTGTTAACCGAACTATCTGTAATTTGAGACTTGATGTTCTCAGTGGTCACAAATCATCTCCACCAAAAATTGTTAACATAAGTCCATGTTTTGGAAAACATATCATATAATGGAACCTCCGGATTTTCTGTATTTTTAGAAGTTTATCTACAATTTTTAACGGAACTAGCTGAAAATTGTCATTTGAGGTTCCTAGTGGTCACAAAATTTCTTCACCAAAATTGTAAACACAGGTCCATGTGTTGGTATAGCCACTATATAACGGTACCACCTGATTACCCTATACCACAATGATTTCGATATAATTTGGCGAAATGTTTTCGAGACGAAATTGTGTCACATTTTCCAAATTTTATCAAAATATCTGTCCAATATACATATATGGGAGCTATATCCACATGTGAACCGATGATCTAAGATATCAATCAGCCAAACAGGTGCCAGCAATCAATCTGCTAGTTCTTGCTCGTTCTTGCTCGTTCGATCTGTTTTGTCCAGAAGTTGTCACTTCCTCCATTCATGCCTCTTAATTTCCTTTTAATTGTTATAAACAAAATACATAACTTTACGTTTAATAGATAAATAAAATGTTCATATTTGTTTGGCATACTTTTAGGCACCCACAAATTTTAAATCAAGTCCCGTGCCAAAATCTTCTGCTGGCGGTAGTGGTGGGGGTAATACATCAGAAACAGAGGACTCTGGAGGACGTCGTGATTCCCCCCTGTCAGCTGGTGCCCTCAGCGGTGGCGGTGGTAATGTTAATGCATCATCTGGTGGCATGGGCCTCAATCAATCGCTGAGTATTAAACAAGAATTAATGGACGCCCAACAACAGCAGCAGCGTGAACATCATGTTTCATTGCCTCCCGAATATTTACCGGTAAGCGTTACACAACAACAACTACACATATATATTTTGTTAGGATTGCCGACATAGAAGAAGTACAAAAAAACAAACTTCCAACACATATCAATCACTCAGTTTAAGAATGCTTAATTTGTTTCCTCATTTATTTGCTTTACTTTGTTAAGGTTTTTTCTTTGGACCGGTACGATGGTTCCAATTGATGTTTGTTTTAGTATCTATTTTAGTGCCAAATTATTTTTGTTGTATTTTAGATTCGTTTCATTAGATTTATTTTGTTCTTTTTTTGTTTTTATTGTAAAATTGAATTGTTTTACTTAGTTGCGTACAAAAATGCTTTAAACCTTAAATGTGCTACAAAATTATCCTCATTTTAATAACGAGCCATTAAGAATCGATGATGGTGGCATAGCAAATTGTGGCGCCAACAAGGAAGGGTAAACCTAAACTTTGTTCTTTTGGAAGGACGACGGATTATTGAGATTATCTTGTCGAGAATGAATATTGCGTAAATATCGGCCGTGAAAAAGAAAAAATCTAAACAATTTAAAGGGTATTTTATAGTAAAATGTCCATGTGTATGGGTTTCACGTCCATTGCTGTGACAGAAACCATGACATTTGGTATATGTACACTTCATCACACAGTTATCCTTTGTTTATGTTTCTCAAAAACAAACCAAAAAAAATACAACAACGACAGTATTCTTCCTTCATTCCATTTGCTCTTAAGTTTAATTTTTTGTTTGTCTTCTTTTTCTGTTTCTTGCGTTTTTTTATACGAATCTGTTTGTTTGAAAACAAAAAAGACTACCATTAATCTCGATAATCCTCGACAACCAAAATCAGGCAACAATAGTAATCCAAAGCAAGTCAGTTTTGCTGAAACATTTTCTAAACAGTTACAACACGAATACGAACAGTTTCACAAGCAACAGCAGCAGCAGCAGCAGGAACAAGGAAGAATTCAGCGAGACCAAGAACAGCAACAGCGTAGTCAACAACAGCAGCAGAGCATGATCTTCCAGCATGCTGTTGAGGTTCAATTGCAAAGATTACAACAGCAGACACAGCAACAAATAAAAAATACGTGGCAGCAGAATGTTGCCAATATTGAAATGGCAGCCACCTCGACCATTCAACGGCTGCTGCAGCAGCAACAACAACAACAGCAACAAACGTATCTAGCTAATGCCTGTGAAGCATCTACCTCACGCAACACGTCGGGCAATGCGAATCTTTCCTTGACACCGGCTATGTCCAGTCTAGCAGCGCCAGCGCCGCCTGTCTCTGGAACATCTCGCAAAAATGGCCGCTTCCGTACGAATTGGCTGTTTCTATACGACTGGTTACAATATGACGAGCACTCAAACACAATGTTCTGTAAATTCTGTCGCAAGTGGTCAAGTGAATTGCCGGACATCCGGACTTCATTCGTCGAAGGCAACTCGAATTTCCGTCTTGAAATTGTCAATCATCACAATAAATGCAAATCGCATCGCATGTGCTACGAAAGAGAAAAACAAGAGTGCCACAACATACAACAAAAGGATGTTGTTGTAAAAACGACATCGGTGTTGGAAACTGAATTGACAAAACCCGAAACAAAACAAGAAAAGCCCACTGCCACCACAACACAACCGCCAGAGATTATAACCATAAATGTTGGGGACGACAGCTCCTAATAGGCCATATCTTAGCCGCAACTAAAGGCAACACTTTGATGAACTCTCAGGTCAAATGCGCATATGAAATGCCAACTCTTTGCCTAAGGAGGAGAATTACTGCAATTTATATGTCGTCATCATCATCATTCACCACCACAATTATTTTTCACATAGTTTTTATTCTTTTGAAATAAAACAGCAATGAACATTTTAACGTTTTAAGTTTTAGTTGTAGAAATTCTATACATGTATAAGGTTTAAAGCATTTTTGTAAATAAATTCCGAACAACTTACTCAATGAGTAAAGTAATGACATGTACATATTTAAGAAGTCTCGATTTTATTTCTTTCTTGTCTATCCAATTTTCACTTTTGCTACAGCCCGGAGCTTTAAAGCACTCCGAAGATATGGCTTCATTACTATCGAGTCATTCAATGCAAGCCGCCGACTCTCGAGAGGATCATAACGATACAAAACAGTTGCCCTTTGACCAGTCTGACAATATCGATGGTAAGTCCATTTGTCTTTATCCTTTGATATCGTTCTTATTTATACTTTGCGTTTAGTCTAAATTGTTCGATAGACACATCTTTTTTAGATTTTTTTTTGTAAATTTTTTTGTAAAAAAAGAAAACCTGAAGAAACAAAAAAAAACCAAAACATCCAAAAAGTATTTTACAATTTAGCTCTTCTCCATATCTCAACAAAAAAAAAACATACCTACTTATTTCACTTATGTATACATACATATAATATATTAGAACTATATATATACACCAATCAAATTAGTATAGTATCCTAAAAAATCTCTCTGTTTTAGTTTCAAGTAGTTTCCTTTAATTTATTTGTCGATTTATTTGTTTTTTTCCTCCTTTTTTTTAATACTACCACAGATATTTTTTAAAACCAACATTTATAATATCATGCAATAAAAACGAAATGCGTTAGAAGACTGTTAATCTAAATGTTAAGAAATAGAACAGATTCGAAAACACTATAGAAATACGACCCTAAAGCTATGCTTGCTTTTGCTATATGAAGACGTGGACCTATACAGAAAAATTTCTAGTGGAAAGTTTTACACCACCAACGAAGGCTAAATACCAAATTTCAGCCATTTCGGAGGAATATTGTGGTCACACTGACAAATATCAACAAATTTCTGGTGGAAAGTTATGCACGCACATCGAAGAATAAATACCGTAATCTCCAAAATACCGAAAATCGGAAGGTACCATTCTATGGGGGATATATGAAGACGTGGACCTATACCAACAAATTTCTGGTGGAAAAGTTTATACCACCAGGGAAGACTAAGTACCCAATTCCAGCCATTTCGGTTGCATACTGAGGCCACAACCTTCGCAATCCCGAAAATCGGTAGGGAACCTTCTAAGGGGGGACTATACCAACAAATTTCTTGTGGAAAGTTTTATACCCCCAAGGAAGACTGATTACCAAGTTTTAGCCATTTCGGAGGGATATTGAGGCTCCAATCTCCAAAATACCGAAAATCTAAAGTTACCCTTCTATGGGGGCTATATGAAGACGTGGACCTATACCAACAAATTTCTGGTGGAAAGTTTTATACCCCCAACGAAGACTGAATACTAAGTTTCAGCCATTTCGGATTGATATTGAGGCTCCAATCTCCAAAATACCGAAAATCTGAAGGTACCCTTCTTTGGGGCTATATAAAGACGTTGACCTATACCAACAAATTTCTGGTGGAAAGGTTTATACCACCAAGGAAGACTAAGTACCCAATTCCAGCCTACCGGCAAATTTCTAGTGGAAAGTTTCATACCACCAACAAACACAAAATGCCCCATTTCAGCCATTTCGGTGGGATACTGAGGCCACAAACTACGGAATACCGAAAATCGGGTGGGCCAAATACCAAATTTCAGCAATTTCGGAGGGATACAACCTTCGAAATACTGAAAATCGGGAGGTATCGTTCAATGGGGGCTATATGAAGATGTGGACCTTTACCGACAAATTTCTGGTGGAAAGTTTTATACCCCCAACGAAGACTAAATACCAAATTTCAGTCATTTCGGTTGGATATTGAGGCCACAACCTTCGGAATACCGAAAATCGGGTGGGCCTTTATGAAGACGTGGGGGCTTTATGAAGGAGCGGACCTATCCCGGCCATTTTTTTTTTTTTTTTTTTTTTTTTTTTTTTTTGTGAAAAGTTGTATACGACTAACGAGAAGATTAAATACCAAATTTCCGCCATTTCGGTACAACCTCAACATACCGAAAATCGGGAATTCCGTTCTATGGGGCTATATCAAAACGTGGATCGATAAGTTCATTTTCAATACCAAACATCCTAGGAATAAAACAAACGTCTGTACCAAATTATAAAGCTCTATCTTAAATATTGCGAGATGTATCTTGATTTCAACAGACGGACGGACCGACGGACATGGTTACATCGACTTACATCGGCGAATATTTCGATGTGTTACTAACGGAATGACAAAGTTAATTATACCCTCTATATTATGGGTATAAAAAATATTGGAACGGAGCTATAACAACACTGTTATGGAACAACAAGACGTTTTGGAATTTCTAAGGAACATTAAATGACTTTCGCCTAAATATAAGCAACATTATTCTCAACATTAATTAATTCTAACGTATTTCGTATGTATGTAATGAAATATCCAACAAAGGCTACAACATACAGTCGAATACGCTTATGATATGCTCGAGTCGGTACCGGAATTTTTATAGATCGATATAATAATGATTTTGCAAAACATGACAAATTATTTGTATATATTTATTATTTGTAAACTTTTTTTTGCTTTTAAATCGTGTTTTTTATCAGAAAATATTTTATTATTGTCGTAATTAATGAAAATCTATGTTGTTATAAGCGAATTCGACTGTACAATTTCAAAATTCTTTAATCATGGTTTTTTGGTAATTTGGTAAAACCATGGTCAAGTCCCACTCAAAGAATTTATAAATTAGTTTTGTTTTCTTTCTTTATTTTACCTCCATTTACTTCAATTTCTATACCTTGTCCTTTTAATTGGTAACATTCCTTCATTGATTCAGTTCAAACGTTTAATAAACTATTATCCCTCTCCTTAAAAACCGTATTATTTGCATGCCTCAGACTTGATAATATACATATATAACTTTTCTTTAAACTTCTATCCCGCGATATACATACGCTACCTCACAGGTTATTTCCTTTTATTATTTGCATAAACTCCTTTAGTATTAGTGTTAATATAAGTAAAATCATATAAACCTTATACGACAAAAGATTCCATTTCCTTTTCAATTGTAATTAACTGTAATATATTGCTTGTAATTTTTATACGCTTGTGTCCGTGTAACTTGTCCAGCATTTAAACTTGTTTAGGACACACTTTTTTTAAAACCAACGGCTGGCTACAACAACCAAATGCTATAAAAACTACAAGCAAAACATTTTGCAACAAATACAATGATAAAATTGAAAATGAACAAAATGAACCGCTTTCATATAATGGGTATTTTGCTCATAGAGGACAATATATATATCAGAAGACACTTTTTCATTTTATTTACTTTGAAAGCAACAGATCAACACCTCTCCTGCCCAATTAGAAAATTATTCAAAAATCAAACATTTCCTTTAAGTTATTTATACTGAAGAATAAATACATAAAACAATGACAACAACAATACCTACCTTATACAAAATCCAATTTCTAAAATCACAATTTTAATTGATTTTAATAAGAGTTCTAAGTAATTGCATTCCCAATTTTTACAATGCATAGGTCTTAGGCAATATACATACATACAGTATGTGATGATTGATAGAAATTCTTTCAATACTCTAATACATGGATGTATGTACGTAGTCTATGTAACTTAAATTTAACTTATAGGTACCTAATTTATATAATGTAATGTGATCGTTCGTTCGTTGCATGCTGCATGTTGAGTAGTCTTATTTCTATTTTATCTAACTTTTATCTTTATATGTATCTCTACACATTTCTCTCACTTTACTTTGTTCACATATTTGCAGTAATTTTTTATTTCTGAACAAATTTTGCTCCCAACTTTTATTTCAAATCTTCATTTAACGTATGTATCATCAACTTGCATACCTAATATCTGTCCTATAAAAACACTTCCTTTCACATTATTCTAATTTCTTTTATCAAAATGGTCTATATCTCGTATTATTCTAATTTTATTTGTATTGACAATTATCATTTATTGTATGTATATTAAATTATTTTATTTTTTTGATTCTTTACTTTGAGTTTCCTTGTATTTTATTTTAACATTCATATTTAAAAAAAAAACATCAACTGAATAACTTTCCTTTTGCGTGAAACCCCAAAACATGCTGAAAACAAATTAACGAAAGAAAAAACAACTGGTTTAAAAACTACTATAGGAGGATAGCCTCACCAGTAATTTCTAAACAAAAACAATGACATATCTATTCCAAATTTTTAACCTAATTCACCCTACTATAAAATGCCTCCGTTTAATAATTTTTCTGGTAAACAAAATATTCTACATATAATGTACATAAGTAATAAATTATTAACGTTACGTCATCAATAATTGGCTAAAATCACTAAATACCAACTCTTCTTCTAAATACATACATACATATTTAGTAATTGAATCCTATCCAAGAAATTTATGACTAAAATTTCGTATTGCGCTTAAAACAGATTGTAAAAAAACCCAGCAATACAGAGACTCACTGTCTTTTCATTAGAAAAGCTTAATCAAAAGCTTTGCGTGTTAAACGCAGTCAATAGATACACTGCTTAAAATTTAGGCCCTCACACATGTCTCTGTAAAAAACAATTTTCCATTGGAGTTATGCCATTGCTATAAAAAATTGCTATAGTAAAAACTTAGTTAAAAACAGTTAAAAATTTTAAAATATCCAGCCCAAGATCATCACGAATTTCTGCGTGGAGGTATTTCATTTACTCTAGACGTAATAACAACGTAAAATATTACAGAGTACCCCCAATTTTCTGCCAGTAGTTTTAATTTTTCCGGCAGAACATTTGTGGCAGGTTAGGCGAACATTTGTGGCACGTGGCGAGCAGCATTTCTCCGATAATGACGTAAGAGAACTGGGAATGTAAAGGTCGTAGAAATATATCACCACATAGTAGCGAAATCACAATTCCAAATGATATTCGAATCATTGCTTTGCACTAAAATGCTTAGTTTTAAATCAATTGTAAACATAATTCAAGTGTTGCAACAGTTGATCAACGTATAATTGGCACGCATAGCGTATTTTTTTTTTTTTTTTTTTTTTTTTTTGAAAAATATCGTCCGATCATTGGAAAGACTATATAATTTCATAAAAACCATTTTTTCACAAACTTGAACAGGAGGTTCAAGATGTACCAATTCAATATTGTTGTAGTCCACTGAAAACGAAAATATCTTCGATTTTTCAAGTCACTCGATAAAGTTATTCTATAACGGTAAGTGTAGAGGAAAGTGGGCTTTTATAGATTTTCATATTTAAACGGGTATTACTTCTTTTCTCACAACGGATCTTTATCATTTGCTTTTTCTTTGGGAGAATCTTTCACACAAGCCATACATTTTTTTAATTTTTTAAAGATAACAATTAATATAGGCATTTACTATTACAAGAAGGAAATTAAGTAAGCGTTCGAATATGGAAAAAACAGTAAAGTTGGTTAAAAAATAAATTAGTTATGCTATTTTTTGAGTTTTAGCTTCTTGGCTTTTGTTCAATATTTTGTATGTTTGAACAATTAAACGCCACTGCGTATGATTATTATTCATTAGAACTAGTTTAGTAAAAATCATACGTACTGAGTTTCCAATTTTAAAAATAAAAAAAATATGAACAAAACCAAAAAGGTAACGGATTTTATTTTTTTTTTCGCCGTAAAATTCTATGTCTGTTGAAATCAAGTCATATATCTCTCAATTTTTAAGATAGAGCTTTATACTTTGGTAAAGTATATACTCCTAGGAAGTTTGGTATGGGTTATATCAGTTCACGTTTTGATATAGCCCCCAAAGAACGGTATCTCCCGATTTTCGGTATTTTAAAGATTGTGGCCCCAATATCCCAAATGTCTGAAATTTGGTATTTAGTCTTCTTTGGGCGTACAAAACTTTCCACCTGAAATTTGTCAGTATAGGTCCACGTCTTCATATGAAACCCAGTTTTTCTCTACACTTACCGTTATAGGTATTGTCAAAGGTATTATAGTCTTCCCTGGACTAAAACAAAATCGAAGTGGTACATCAAAACTCTTGCATAATTTTGGTGTAGCACAGTATTATTTAGTGAGTTATTGTCATTTCTTATTCACTCCTCCATCCAATGGTCCAAACTTTGTCTGACGCTTAGGCACAATTAAGGTGCTATGCCGTTAATGGGTCCAATAGTCTCATCATTTAACTCTTGAATTGCTGCTGCCTTTTCGACGTACACCTTTTCTTTGAAATAACGCAAAAGAAAGAAGCCTAACTGTACCTCGCATGATCTTGGCGGCCATCGCCACCACGTGAGATAACACGGCCATTGAAATTGTGTCGCGTTAGTTGTATGGCAAGTGGCCCCGTACCGGTGAGACCACATATCGTGCACATCCATATCAGCCAATTCAAGCTATAAAAAATTCGTCTTCATCTCACGATAGCGAACACCATTCACAGCAATTTCCAGACCGTCCTCATATTTGGAAAAACCCAATATTCCCGCCTGACCATAAACCGCACCAAACAGTCAGTCACTCTTTGGTTTTTAGACAATTCCGCTAATTTACGAATCCACTGAGGTGAAAACACGCTTCATCGCTGAGATGATTAGCATGATATTCATTTCACGCCCATTTTCGTTTGCTGGGGTGCGTGACGTTTTGTGGTTCACATCCAAATTCTGCCCTTCAAATTTAACCACCATTTAATTTTTCCTGTTACTCATCTTGGGAGCTAGGGTTTCCACAAAGCATCGCCATTTTACTCGAAAAGTTGCCAATGTTTTTGCATCTTCCCAGGTGTTCCTTTGTCGACTTCGATTTCGTGATACTTGGGGGGTTCCATTCAAACGCCATTCTGGTTATGCTATGAACATTTTTCTAAATTTTTTCCAATCCATCTCACATTCCTACGTTTAATCTGCTTTTGTATGGATACCTATTTCGTTAAGTTTCACAGCTCTATGTTACTTAGGGTGTTGAGCCAGAATACCCTGCATATGATCCTCAGGGATTTGTTTATGAATGCCTGTAGCTTTTGCTGTATAGCAGAATCGGTTTTATACATACTTCGAATATTATAAGCTTGTTTTCCGGGATATGTGTGATCTTTTCCATATACCCAGTTCGGATTTTATGGCCTCATCTAAACCGGGCTAAATCTACCCTTTTTTGCATTTATCAGGCCTTTATCTCAGAAACGAATTGGAATTTGGCCTTGCTGTTTTTAGCAATATTGTAGCCCTAAACTAGTAGAACTTATCTTTTGAAAAAGTCACATAAGAAAAACTCCATCTAGGGTATCAAAATCTATAAAATATAGAAAATTTTACATAATTGCTGAAATTCTGGTCAGTATCGGCTAAACTATTGGGAGTTGAACCAAGTAACCCTTTGCAAAAAATCTTCCAAATAAAGTTCTCAACAATTCTTTCGAACATTCTGAAACTCTAAAATGCTTACTTCATGTTGTTTCAGCGGTATTTTGCTTCATACCTTTTACAACACGTATTTCAAACACAGTTCAAACAAAAAGTTTATTCTCGCATTTCGAATTTCACTACATATTTGAAATTTTTATTAAATCGTCGTTGAAAAATGTACTGAAAACAACGGCATAGAGGCATTTTACAACAATGACTTGTTCTGAAGAGTTGTGTATTACATTCCAGGGAATATTTTTCCGAAAGAAAATATTCAGAAAAAATGACGGTTTTGGAGATACGGTGCGAAATGTACAAAAATTGAGGAATTTTTACATATATTTTGAAATTTGAGGCAATAAATGTAGTTTTTCGAGTTCATTATTTCTACAAATAGTTTATTCTTGTCCTTATCTACAAATTTGCTTCAGAGGTCTGAAGAAGATTCGCATTGGTTTCAGAGATATAGCCCCGAATTTCTTTAAAAACTCAATATTTAACCATGTTTAGATGGGGCTATAAAATCCTAGATGGATCTGCCACAACAAAACCCAACTAGGGTTTATTGTCGAGTGGGTCTGTACTTTCAAAAAATCCTCAGTTCGAATTGTTTGTACAAGATCACCTTAAAAATGTAGCACAGTGTAATCTAAGTCATTGGTGATCTCTACCTTACGGTAGCGTCAAAACCAACCACACGTATTCTCTCTTTATTTCTCATTTGTCATTGCTTACTAATGGGGAGAGTGTCTTACCACTACTAATACACGAACTATTCTGAGCACACCTGATCTAAGTCATCTAGATGTCGTGAGAGTCTTTAGGTTATGCCTCTTCTCAAAGAGCAGACTTCATTCATTATTTAAAAATTAATTTCTGTAGAAATTGATCGAAAGGGGAGAATTAAGCGAAACACAATCAGTGTTGTTTTGAGAACACAAATGGAAATTCTCACATCAAATAAAGAATTTTCTCTATAACGTAGCAGTTCATCGGTCCACAAGTGCTTCGCTATCGAGAAATTTGTATTTTCTTGCGGCCTCTGTTACTCTTTGTCAGGTAGCTTTTTTATTCTGGCTCCTCGTATTTCTAACTTTACTATTAAAAAAGTTTTGGATGGGAGACATTGATTACCATCATCTGTCTGCTACACCGAAGTCATATAAAGTCGGTTAATTATAAACGTCATAGGTTAAGGCTAAGCTTCCTTTTGCTTTTGATTTAAATTGTCTTACATTTAATTGGCTGCTAGTTAAAGAAGAAAAAAAAATAATCATTTACATTATATCATCACCATCCTTCCAACCACTATTCAATATCCCATCCTACACTACATAAATAACCTTAATTATATTTTCCTCTACTTTTTGTCTTTAATGTTGCAACTTATAAATAAATAATGTTAAAGAAAAAATTTAAAAAAAAATTGAATAAATAACATATTGAAATATTAGTAAACATTAACTGGATTTAAATGTGATCTTATGTTCTATTTAAGTATTTGTGTTTTTATTTTTCTAAACAACAACTACAACAAAAAACGAAAGAAGCAAAATTCTCTACTAAATGTTACTCTCAGCTGTGTATTGTTATTAGTTTTTGTTTAAAGCCGATCAAAAAAAAACAAAAAATTAATTTTTTTACTCAGTGGATGGCCAAATAATTTTCCGAATAAAAAAACGACAGCCAGCAGTTCGGTGAAACACCAGATTTCACATGAAAACGAAAGAACTGCTAACTGAGGCTTCTCTATTTGTTTTGTAATTATTTCTGTTATCTGTACTTCTTTTCTTACTTCACATTTAACGTTTGTTTTTTCCTTTTCTTTCTTTTTACTAACTTTTATTGTGCTGTCCTTTCTTATTTTCTTTCCTTTAAATTACAATTACCAACAAACAAAAATTTAATTATCAACAAAAATTAAGATATACTTAAACTGGAGTCAGTTTTTTATATTGTCGCACATATTTTATTTGTTCGATTTTTATTTCTTAAAAGAAAAAATGAAACAATATTACTAAGAAAAAAAAAAAAAAAAATAATATGCAGAACAACACCATATTACCCTGCCCAGCTAAATTTTCTTTATCCACATACATGTAATGTATTCAAAATTTTGTATATTTGTTTATATGTATGTGTGTGTATATGTGTAAACTTGTATGGGTATGGGCATGTGTGTGTGCGTTTGTTTTCCTTCACTGCGTTTTAACGAAATTTTTGAGAATTTTTTTCAAAAAAATCTATGAAAATCTCAGTGCATATTTTTTGAATAAAGAAAGAAGTTTTATTTTTTTGCATTCGCCTAGTCAAGTATGACCCTAAGCAGGTGATATTTATTCAACAATATACTTACATACTTAAATGTAAATTAAGCCATTTCATACTCAATAAAAAGATAAAAGAAAAGTTTGAAGTGAAAAATCAAATAAACAAAAAGAAAATGTTGCAACATTGAAACATAAAAAAGTAATATTTGTCAATCATTGTATCTAGAAGATGTGTAGGAGAAGAAAACAAAAACATGTTGACCGCATAAGTATACAGAGAGAGAGCTCCCATTTGATTACCACTCACCACAAGACAGTAAAACCTACCAAGAACAACAATACCAAAAATGAAATATTTTAAATACGTACATATGTAATGAAAAAAATGCCATGTACACCTCCCCCGCCAAATCTAATAATAAGAAGAAAAATATACACTCACCGCCACAGTTCCATTTGGATTTGAGTTAATTATTTCATCCTTTTGTTTTGCCTATTTTTATTTGAATTTAAGTTTTCGTTTTGTTATCTTATAATTATTAATTTCGTTTGAATTATTATCTTAATATATACATACATACGTTTTTGTTGTTTTTTTTTTTTTTTTTTTTTTTTTTTGTATATTCATATTGTTATAATTGTTAATTTGCGCGCTCTGGCTTTAAGTTTAAGTTTCTCTCACAGAAATCTTTGTTTTGTTATAAATAGAAAAAAAAAAGAAAATAGTTTTGTTTTATTTTTCATTTTCAATACTATATCCCGGCAATCAACATATACCAAATACCTACCTTGCCTCCCTAATCTGTCCATCTTTACACCGACTTACGTTATTCTTCAAATGCGTTAACCTTACTTAGTTTACCGGTTTATTTCAACCTGTTCTAATTTAAATAGAAATTTCATTACACACATAGTTGAGTTTATGCTATACCTACATACCCCCAATACTATATTTAACAAACACAGCAAACATTTATATATCAACAATGCATACATACAAAAAAAATATACCAATTAATAACACAAGTTTACAAATGTTGGTCGGAGTGACAATAAATTTCATTCTGCAAGCGGAACATTTTAAATGAATAAAAAAAAACAATTTCAAAATAACAAAACTAGCCTGCAAAAAACTCATTTCAAACATTAATAAAAGTCGAAACTACTTATTGTAATGGCTAAAAAACAACCAGAACTAGCCAGCAAAACAAACTCATTACAAAACCCCATACTAATCAATTATTTTTGGCCACTAAAATAAGTAGTTAATAAAAGTGGAAACTACTTAGTTTAATAGCTAAAAAAACAACCAAATATATCGCGCGACATGCCCTTGCTAAAATAATGGTTTTGTAATGAGTATGTTCTGCTGGAAATTTGCGTGAAATTATTACACAACAAACAATTTAACATTCAGAAATCGCTTACAACTGGACAGTTTCCATTGGTATGATGCGGCTCTAGTACTTTGTATGCTGTAGTACGTACTCCCTTAAAAAAGATATTTAAGACGTTTTGTCGTCAGAATTGAATTTAGTGTTCCGACTTCACTCACGGACCACGTAGACTTGTGTAATTATTACCCGAATTGTTCCAAAACAAATGCAATAATAAACCAAAACATAAACACAACTGAAAAAAAAAAACTAAAAAAATTATATAAAAATGTAGTTGACTGTTATTAGTAATTTTTATTATTTTTGAGTTTGCATTTAAAAAATACAATTAATAATCTAGATGCATTTCTTTGTTAAATCCTATAATTTAGAACTTATTTAATTTAAATAAATAATTTTCCTGCGAAACACTGTGACTATATATAACAATTGGTCATGTCCACACACAAGTCACACAAATACCGACCGACACACATACAATTGACTGCTACAAACTGCTACTACAACTGTTACACATCGACGCACTTAGTTAACTAATTATTTCATACTTCCGACACGGAGCTTGACTACTGGATAGTTGTCGCAAGAATGCCTGAGAGTCAATGGGGCGGCATAGCTGCCTGCACATTTCAGGATAATGAAATAATTACATGCTTTTTAGTTGCAACCGAATACCAACCAACCTACTACCTACACACAAACGTTATCCAAAGAAAACCAAACAAAACCGAATCGGACATCACCTGCTTTTCTTCCCCCCTAGTAAATATGTATTTGGTTATACTTCCCGTGAAAGCAAAAATCATAATTTACATACATCTCTCTATACATCCTATTGTCGCAATTGACATATACCACATACCAACCTACCTACCTTACTAGTTTTTCTTGGATAATAACACGAGAATATGCATAATACCAAAATGTTTACAGGTGAAATAATTGATGGTGGTGGTGGTGGAGGAGGAGACGGGGGCGGAGGCAGAGAACCGGAACCAGGAGCTATTATGGCAACCAGAGAAGGCAGTGATGGGAAAGGATGTGACAGTGTTGAGTTGCAGCACCACAACATGCACAGTGTGCAGCATACGGGAAAAATGGACGACCTTGATGACAATGAAGACGGTACCGCAGGTGGCGGCGGCGGCGCTGACGATGATGACGACAGCAACGGAGTGTTAGCAGAGGCAAGAGTTCATCATCAACAGCAACAGCACTGTCGACGTATCCTATCCCGACACGGCAGTGATGACCATTACGCTGATGTTACAGAAGTTGCGGTTGAAGTTGACAATGAAGAAATCAATATGAATAGCAACAATTACAATTGCCAATATAAGGGTGATGAGCTGAGCTTGTCGAAAATCCGATGCCATCAGAGAGATGTGTACAGTAGTCATCATCAGGAGGGATCACACTTGGAACACACATCACATCAACAGCCTTCAACGTCGTCCCATCGTCATATGCACCATCACCATCCACTCCACACGCATCATCATTCGCTCCATGAAAGTCACGTGCCACATCAGCAACATGTTGCAGCGGCACCTCAAAGTGTTATCAATTTGGGCCGTTGTGGTTCGTCCTCGCTAGACACATTGGTGGCAGCCGAAGCAGCAGCAGCTGCACTCTCGCCTACGGCATCTAGCACTTCGTCGGCATCGTTGCAGCATCAACAGCATCTCTATGCTTTGCAACAGCATCATCACCACAGCCAAGAACAGCAACAGTCAACCATGCACCATCATCACCACCACGCCCAACAACATGCCAGTGGCGGCCAACATGTTGCCAACTATCATCATGGCCACCATCCGAAATTGCATCCCTGTACGAACACCTCAATGGTATCCTCGACAGCAATACAATCGGCAGTCCATGATAGCGAGCATCTTACCAATACTTCCTCATCGACCTCATCAGTTTCGGCGTCCTCAGCTGCAGCAGCAGCCGCCGCTGCGGCCGCTGCCAATAGGCGCGATCACAATATCGATTATTCCCTACTATTTGTGCAGTTATCAGGCACACTGCCTACACTGTACCGCTGCGTCAGTTGCAATAAGATCGTATCGAATCGTTGGCACCACGCCAACATCCATAGGCCCCAGAGTCATGAGTGTCCTGTCTGCGGACAGAAATTCACGCGTCGAGATAACATGAAAGCCCATTGTAAAATTAAGCATGCCGACATAAAAGATCGTTTCTTCAGTCATTATGTACATATGTGATCAATTTTATATGTAGTCAAGTAAACAAACAGTCAACGTTATTCGTATCTCCAAATCTCTATCTCTTAATCTCTCTCTCTCTCTCTCTCCATATATGCAATATATCTAACTCGTTCTGAATTTAAGAATTACTTTCTTCAAATCAGTCAGAATTTAATCAAGTAATAGTAATAATCAATAGAAAACAATTATAGCAATAACGGTAATAGTAGAAATATTAATCTAACCTAACAGCAGTAAACAGCTATTCAATTGTACTACTTTGGTATATATTCGATTCGATATTCTCTAATACTACAAAAACAACAGCAAGAACAACTAAATAACCAAGCAACTCTAATCAAACAAAAGAAACCCCCAAAACGTAAGATATCCGGCTAACTTACAAAACCAAAACCAGAGCAGCAGATTCACAAGTATTTAATAATCATATATTTTTCTCTTTCTTTCTCTCTCTCACTCACTCTTTCTATTTTTCCTTAACGTAAATTAATTAGTAGCCGTTAAATTAATGAAAATGAAAAACAAAGCAAAACTAAATAGAAAATGCAAAGAAATCCGCTTAAATATATTAAACTGAATAAATAGGTCGTATTGTAAAAATTAGAGCCAAGTAGGAGTTAAATAAAACTAAAAAGTAACTTTTTTTATTTTTTAACAAAACAAAGTATTATGTGAAGAAGATGGCACGAACGAAGAAGGTGAAAAGAATCGACAGCAAATGCATTGGCAAAAATTGCTCGAAAATGTTTTGTATAGGCTGTAGAAACCGTCGTCGTCGTCGTCTGTCTCTTAACTTTAGTTGACAAGTGCAAAAACAAAAAGAAAAACAAAGCAACGCGAAGAAAATCGCCAACTCAAAGAATTTTCAAATGAAACTGAGATTGTGTTAAATTTATATAAGTACATACATACGTAAAACCAAGTAACGGAACAAGTAAGAAATAACGATGCTGATGATTATTCTATATATAATAGAGAACACGTACTTTAAAAGTATTATGCTAGAAATTCCAATTTATTTTAATTTATTTTAACATGTCTTGTAGTTAAATTAACTAAATTAATTTATTTGTTATTGTGTATTCGTGTGTGTATTAATAATTTCTGCCATATATACACTCAGACATACCTATGTATTTTTATTGATTTTAGCCAATTATTTGTATTTAGCCTAAGTTAGAAATGTTGACAAAATTTTTGATGATTCTAAAATTTAAATATTCTGAAAATGCTTCTAACTACAACAAAAACAAAACAACCAAACCTAAAGCAACTCTAAGCAAACCAAAGAAGTTTATTTTTTTCTCGATATCATTGTCGTTGTAATTGTATGATCAGTTAATGGCTTAAAGCAATATTTTCTTTTTGTTTTAACCAACAATGAAAAGCAGCTACCTAACACACACATTTAAGACAAATTTCCAAAAATTTAGGAATACATACATACAACCAACCATATACTTAGGTACTACAGACCGGGCATACCTACATATGAAAGTATATAAAATGTATGTATGCCGTTAATACAGGCATATTTGAAATATACGTAATCAAATGGGACCTTATGTTTTTTAGTTCAATTCTATACTCATTTCCATTCTTAAATAAATATAGATACATATATACATTTACATGTAACAATATACAAGCTCAAAAAATCGGAAAACTTAAATATAGAACATTACTAGAGATACTTACTTGTGTACTTACCTAAATACCTACCTAACTACTTACCTACTATCTACATTACCACATACAAACATACTTACTTACAGGCTAAGTACTTTAATGACATAGAACTAGTGATTTTTGCTTACCATTTATACGTGAATAATACTTAATACTTAATACTTACGCTTCTACTTAAACCAGAGAATAAAAATACATACGTACTAACAACCTTCAATACATACATACATGCATATAAAAAAAATCTCATGATGAGTATTAAACCCTAGCTATTATCTCACTAAATCTTTTACTCTAGCCCTCTCTCTCTAAAGGGAAATTTAATGACATATAGGTGACGTTTTAGAAGCAATATATGTACAAACAACAACAAGAAAAAAGTAAACAATATATACATATATTTAAAGAAATATTCATTATACTAATAGATGACTCTTATTGAAATAGTAGAACTATTTTTAAAATCGACATACACACATTAGGAGCGTAGTCAAATAAAATATGGGCGGACCCCTTTGTCCTTGCACACTCTAAATACAATGCAAACAACAAAAACAAATACTTTATTAACGAGTACAAACACAACAAGCTTAACTTCCGGTATAGAGATATTGAGCAAAGAGTGAGATTATTATTGACATAACGGTATTATTTTCCAAACTTATCATTCTTCTCGATCCAAATCCCCATTTTCTTTGATTTCGTGTCTTTTTGTATCAAGTCGTTTTCGTTTCGTTTGCCCTCTCCTTTCTTCTCACATCAGCCCTGAAATGAAGTAAAGAAACAACTTCTAGACAACGAATTTAAACCATTTTCAGAATATTTAGATTTTCGTTTTATGATTTTGGATGAAAAGGATCTTCTATTGTCCCGTATATAAAAAAGAACGTAACCCACCTTATTTGAACAAATAAACAAACAGCATTGCAAAAAGAGGATGAACAAACAATTTTGTAAAGAATTTCTTAGAAATTCTAATTTTATTAAAGTGGTAATAAAAGGAAACAGTAATTGTGTTTTTAGGGAAGTTAACAAAGTTAAGCTCAATATTATAAAAATAAAAACAAAAAAATCAAAACGATAAATCACCAAAAACAATTCACACATATTTATATATATAAATAAAGAAATATATATATATATAAATTGCAACATTAAATAAATGTATTTAAAAGTGAATACAAAGGATATATGCTAAAATTATTTAAAACAAAATCTTTTAAACAATTAAAAATAAAACTTCTTTCAATTTCAAAAAAAAAAAAAAATAATAAACAAAATAAAAATTGTGTTTTAATTCTTCCTCGAAGCAACAGACCCATCCATTTATATCTAAATTTTTTTTTGTGATTTTATTTTTGTTTGTTTTTTGTTTGGAAAATTATTTGATTCTATGTCTTAAACTTAAATTTTCCTCCCCACCATCACCAAAAAAATAAACAACAACATAAAAATGAATCAAAAAGAGTTCATTACTCATTACGGTAAGTTTTTCTGTGTATATGAATGTTAAGTATGTATTTATTTAAAAAAAATCAAACAACAATTTATAGAGATTTTGCCTATAACGATTTTCTAAACAAATCATAAATTAAATATTTTTGCTAAACAAAAAAAAATAAATAAATAAAGTTACAGGAATTGGCCGTTAAATCTCCAAAAATTATATATTTTTTAAAAATTTCAAATGTTTCAGTTCTTGTTTTGATTTACATCAAATCGAAATCGATATAGGAGGAGGGGTGTTGAAAATGTAATTCTTCTTTAGCTTAGCTATGAAGACACAATTTCTCTCTAAGTTTAGTTTTAATTCCATTCAAAAGATAAAACTAAACACTGTCTTTGAAGAAGAAATTCGTTGCTGTAACCTCTCAAAACTCTCTGTCCCTCATACGCATACACTACTATGTCCTTTTATCTATCGTAAATCACTACTGTTTCTAGCTCACATACATATATTATTAAATTTTCCGCTCTTATTACATTTCACTCTCTTTCTCTCTATTTATGTGAAACAAATAATTAAACCCCCTCATTTGTTTATATGGCGGTTAACATTACATTCCTTCTTAAGTGTCTCTCTCTTTATTAGGTTATGCCCAAGCGAATGTTTCGTTTTTTTTTTTTGTAAATTGTAATTAAATTAATTGAAAAGATTCCCCCCAAAATGAAAGGAACAGAATTCCAATACTGGTTTGGGTTTAATGAGAATTTATTTAAAACAAATAATTAATCCAACAAAATTATCCCTCATGTACTCTGTGTGATTTACTACTACTACTGCTATTAACGACTATGGTACGACTTATTCTACATAACAACATACATACATACATGCCCTAGTATCGATCATTTTTGTTTTGTTTATTAAATTAACAATAGAACATATTACGTTAAAAAAATACAACAAAACCTAAGAACATTTTATGGAGATGGTTTAAATCTGTAATAAATTACTTTTGTAAATAACTTTACATTATAAGAATTACATACATATACCTATATTTTATTCTGAATTATCGATAATATCTACTATAAAATAACTTTAATACATAAGTTCTTCTATCTATTTACTGGTCCTAGAACAGACTTTTACATTGAGATAACTTTTGCCGATGTACATTAAGGGCACACTTTTTTGGGTGTAACAGCAGAATTTGTTGCGATTAAAAATAGAGAAGAAAAACGTCATTGATTTATTGAGAACAAAAATTGATTGGCGTGTAAAAACTCTGATTGTTTGTCAACAAATACTAAATTGGTAACCGCTAGCTCCGACCTTACTAAATAATTTCTTTCAATTCTTTTAAAATATTTTCTTCATTTCATTATCGTCTTTCGGAGAGATGGAAAATTTCACGGCATCTGTTCCAAATTGACATTCTGATAGGACCACAATTTATTTACAAACACTGACACTAGCATTTAATAATGTTAAGCACTAGAATTTAAGATTTTTTCCTTAATTAATTAACTCTACTACATTAACGTTTTGTTTCTTGTGAATCACCAACAAAAACAATGTTTTTCTCTTCTTTTTTTATTCTCTGCGTGTGCGCAAATTGTTCGCAAACAAAACATACAAACAAAATACATTCGATTGATTGTCTGTCTCTCTGTCACATTTTATTAAAACAAAACAAAACATACTGAATGTTATCGACTTGAAATGTTTGGGCGAAAGGCTCCAAAGCTTGGCATATGCGTTTGACATTTGAGCGTCTATCTGGTGGCTGTAATCTGCATCGCTGTAAATTGTGCGGCAAAGTCGTGACGCATATACGCAATCATTATCACGTGCATTTTCCGGGAAGATTTGAATGTCCCCTATGTCGAGCCACATACACGCGCAGTGATAACTTGAGGACACATTGCAAATTTAAGCATCCGATGTATAATCCGGATACAAGAAAGTTTGAGAATATGGGTGGGGCGACAACAGCGACGCAATCACCAACTCCTACGCAATTAGCTGCGGCGTCACAGGCTGCCATGGCAGCAGCGGCCGCGGCGGCGGCGTTTAATGCCGCTCAACAGCAACAACAAAGAGAGCAACAGCAAAGGGAACACCACCACCAACAACAATTGCAACAGCATGCGCATAACTTGACGCAGCAAACGCAACAGCTATTAGTGCAGCAGATGCAACAACAGCAGCAGCAGCAACAACAACAAGCGGTTCAAATGATTTCCCAAACAGTGGGCCACCAACAGCCGCAGCCGCACAATGCCACAAATGAATGATACGGATCCTTCTTCGCCTGGAACTATGGTAATATCCTAGGAAATGCATATGCACCACCGCCCCATCCACCATCACTACCACCAGCAATACCAGTCTCCACATCGACACAAATGTCACCAATGTTATCAGCGACTTCGTCGGCAACAGTTGCAGCAACGAATCCGTTTGCTTGGAATTCAGAAGATACATTGCCCCATAGGCTACAACGGGACGACAGCAATAATTTCATGGCAACACAAACATCTCTGCAAAGTCTATACTACAACCACAACATTGGCAACAATTCGAGTTCATTAGTACCGGATCACTTTCTAGGCTATTCAAAACGGGCCTCCACCCAATCCACCCATGGTGGAAATCGTAAAGAGAAAGATCCAGCATTAAATCAGCGAATACCTGTGGAGAGTCTAATTGACAGTGACGACGACAATGATGAGGACGAAGAAGATTCTGATAATGGACTCCTAACACCTATACCGATCACAACACAAGCAACTATAAATGGTACGTCAAAAAACAGAAACTCGCCCAAGGAACAATGTCTGGCAGTGACCAAAAGGCCAGAGGAGGAATGTGAAATTAATCGTGGCAATGGTATAACTAAAATTCCCAACAATAGCAACAATAAATCAAGTTTTACAACAGAAAACTTTTTACCAAGAACTCAAACTGCAAGCGATTAAGAAGTTGCGAGTCACAAAATCACAAACGAAAACATTTCCATCGACTAATCAATCCATAGTTGCCAAAATAAAATATGCAATATGAATTCATATTGATCCTTTCTCTCTAATAATTACATAATGCAAACCTCCCTCGCCAAAAGTCACAATCTCCTTCGCCTATTTTTCTCGTACGATGCACGAGCAATGGTTATCGTTAAGCTAAGATAATAAATACCAAGTGAATTGATGTCAAATGGTTTCATGATAATTGTATTGAAAATGATGGGAAAAAGTGGATGTTAATTTGTAACGGTTTCTTAAGATACACCAATTTTAAATACATACCAGTATGTAAATGTTTATGTTGCCAAAAACTCACACACACACAAACTCACAACAAATATATAATAATAAATAATAAGAACAACAATAACAATTAGTAATAACGATAATAATGTTATTTGAAATCAATCAATATCTATGTATGTATCCACCCACAATCTTTCAAACTACTCTCTATGTATGTAACTGTCATTCTAATACATTGAAGATGTATGCATTTAATGTCCCCCAAAAAAAAAAAAGAAAAACAAATTGTTGAAATAGTCGTTAACATAATGTGCAAGATGTCCCATAATTAAAACAAACAAAAAGAAAGCACCAAACGTGTAAACAGTAAATTCAAAAATTAAAAACTGAAAATTGTATTCCAGAGTTCGTAGATTTATATTGCAAAATGTCTCAATTAATATCCAATAGAGCACACCAGCATAAAAACACCCACCCACATTAATTAAAAGGGAACCTTAATATTAAACGATTGCCAAAAATAATGATTTTTTTCTTTTGCTTAAAAATTAAGTATAGCTGAAATATCCCAATTGTCCATGGCCGTTACTGGGTTTGCTTCATCTAATTTATCGATAAATAATCCTAGAATTTTTTGATAATGACTTGCAACAAGGAAAAAATTAAATACCAGCAATTTTTTCTCTAAAAATACACATAGAAATGGTGTATTGTAAAAAAATGTTGTTTTAAAAAAAAATCAATTGAAAGAAAAAAACTTTCGCCCTATGTAAACTCCTTTTCCCATACAGTAAAATTTTGTTATTTACTTTTGCCACATTAAACATTTAGGATAAACTCATTTTATACTACAGCAATTTTTATTACTAAACAACAAAATGTACAAAATAATTTAATTAACAAAACATTTGTTATTTATAAGCATAGTTTTTATGTATAGTACATACATACATTTTCGTTTCGTTTATTTTAACATTAAATATAATTTAATGTCTAAAAAAAATGACATGAACGACCATTCATCAGCCTACTACTACAACTACTAATAAATGTTATGTATAGTAGGTCTCGCATTTCGCATTACTGTACAGCCGAAAACACATCCAACGTTTGAGTTTTAATTCATTTCAGGTAGAAGAATAAAAGACAAAGTGCAGCCACGTTTGGAATTTTCTTTATTTTTTACCAGAAATGACACAAAACTATACTCAAACGTTAGATGTGCTTTCGGCTTAAGGTGTTTGGAGTTGAAAATAGCACTTTTCTTAAAACTAACTCCGGTTTAGCAAAAACATCGTGTGACTAAAACAAATTCTTTAATTTTTATGCGCATTTCTGTAGAGCATTCTTTTCTTTATGAATATTATGTTTCGCGTGAACTGAAAATTAAATCGCTTCACATGAGCAAATAACCATATCCATCCATCATCGTATGGTTATGTTTTTCCTTCCACTATATGGAAATATTTTGGAAAATGTTGCCTTTTCTTAGCCCTGCATTGGAACGGTTTTTTTATAATTATCCATAATGCTGCTTTTAGACTTTTCTTGTAGTCTATGGATACCATTTTTGCATATTCCATTTGCATATTGCCATTAGAAAGGTCTTTCGGGAAAATTTACGAATTTTACGAATTAGTAATTTTTTGCGTTCCGAATGAAGATATTAAAATATATAATATAAAAGTACTAATTACAAAACAACCTACTAACCCGTTATTTTAACAAGGCATGTTTTTGCCACTTAAATAAGTAGTCACGACTTTTAGTAACTGCCTTTTTATCTACTTATTTAAGTGACCAAAAAAAGTATGGGGTTTTGTAATAAGTATTTTTGCTGGGTATGACATTTTCCTTATTAAATTGGGGGTTTCCACTGTGTTTAAAACCGAGCCGCTTATATAAACACCATTTCGGAATAAATATTAAAAAGCAATGGAGACATAACTTCTTTGGATATAGGTATACTATCGGTCATATCTCCGTTCACCTCGATGTGAGCAGTTTGGTGCCAGTACAGACTCGTTATACATTGAATTTCTTTCTGTTCTACATTTATTGATTTCAGAATGTCTATCAGTATATTATGTAGCACGTTGCCGAAGACCTCTTCATAATCTACGAAACATAGGGATACATAATTTGGCGGTTTTTAGATTTCTATATCAATGGCTGTATGCAAAAAAGAACGTCTCTACACCTTTTTCAGATGTAATTCTAATCATTTTAGTTGTGAATAGAGAATTTCATTTGTAATTCGAAACGTTTCAATTGTAATTCGAATTATTCAATTTGTAATTCGAATTTATACATTTGTAATTCAAATTATTTCATTTGTATTTCGAATTATGCCATTTGAAATTCGAATTATTCTATTTGCAAATCAAATTATTTCATTTGTAATTCGAATTATTCCATTTGTAATTCGAAAACCCAACTATAAAACTAATGGAACCACAGTTTATACAGTTGGACACTAAGCAATCTATTATGTTTGTTGTCAAAACTTGTTAACAGAACTCTGAATGGCCGACCTTCTATAGGCCTTGAATGGAACCAAACATTTAAAATTCGAATAACAAACAATTCAATGTACAAATGAAATAATTTGAATTGCAAATGGAATGATTCAAATTACAAATAGAAAAATTCGAATTACAAATGAAATAATTTGAATTACAAATAAAACAATTCGAATTACAAAAGAAATAATTCGAATTACAAATGGAATGATTCGAATTAAAAATAGAAAATTTCGAATTACAAATGAAATAATTTGAATTACAAATAGAATAATTCGAATTACAAATGGAATTATTCGAGTTTCAAATTGAATAATTCGAATATGAAATGGAATAATTCGAACTACAAATAAAATAATTCGAATTAAAATGGAATTCTCAAATAACAATTGAATTGTTTCGAATTAAAAATGAAATGTTACGAATTACAACTGGAATGTCTCGAATTACATCTGAAATGTATAGTTTCCATACCTTCTTTGAAGCCGAAACGAGACGAGACATTTTGTATAAATCTTGAATGAATAATTCGAAGAAATATGAGCGTGGACTTATCAAAGACATACAAATCTAGTCCTTCATCGATCGATTTTGTTTTTGTTTTTTTATTTTTTGCCGGTTTTGTGATCAAAAACGTATGTTTTTGTAAGCCAAAAATTTAAATTTTGACTTTTTCTGTCCACCTAATATTTTTTTTTTAAATCGATCGGTTCCCACAAAATTTTATGACGATCCGTTCTTAAAAATAAAAAGCTCAAAAAGTCTATCAAAAAAGTTTCGTAGTTTTCTTTGAAAAATTAATGAAAATGGTTTTTATTGGGCCTTACAACTGGGAGGTCACTCCCAGTTTTTCTAATACTAATATGTTCGACCGTCAATACAGCATTCCTAACGTTTCTTTACAACAGGGTAAGCTTTGAAATGTTCCACACAAACTGGTCAAAATCAAAATGTAATACTACATTAATCCATAGTTGTTCCAAGAAGAAATTTATCCTGCAAAAACTTGCAAAAGTTCTCAGAGATGAACTGTCAAAAAATTGTGTTAAGAGACAACATTTTGTAACAACAAAAACATTCGTTTCAAATACTTAACGATGAATTTGACGTTTATTGTGGACTAAAAACTCATTTTTCATTGAAATTGCCTTTTATGGAATGAAACATTAAAACCTACAAATGCAATTAACATTACCAAATATATAACAATTTACAAAAGAACTCTGATAATTTCGTATATCAACTTCTTCGCCTAAAAATGTCAAAACAATATATTCTTTCTCTAACTTTTTCAACAGAATCTCTCCCACTTAATGTAGAAAAAATTTATGACTCCTATGAAACGATTGCTTAAAAAAATATCACCATCACCCCTCCTTCAATGTCATATTGTCTGTTAAGTACGACATTACTTGAATTTCCCTAAAAATACCCCTATAGTCCTTCGTTACATACACACATACATATGTATACTCTATGTCAGCTTTTCTCCCAATTAGTAGAGATGTGTAAATACGTCTATCCACAATAAAATAATTATTATACATAATATTACTAATCGATATGTATATCTATGTATGTTATAGATGTCATTTTAGTTTACATACAATTTGATTGTTAGACATTAAAAGCTACATTTTTTTAGCAATTATAATTAAAAGAAAAAAATACATATAAATATAAATAATAATTTGGTGCACAACAATGAAATGAAAACTGGAAATGATAAAACAAAAATGTCATTTCTTGTTTTCATACTCTATTTGAAGAAGAATGTGATAATTATGGTAAACAAAAAATGTAGAGACAAAACAAAAACATGTTAGAAACAATGAAATCAAGGTGCTAAATCCAAATAACCACAACATGAATACAATGACTAAGCCGATTGAAATAGTTTAAAGAAAATGAAGAAGAATAGTTATATAATGAACGCGTCCAGAAAGTTATTAAGTGATTCAGTGACTAGCTGGAACGTACAACAACTGTCAGTTAGGCAATTGAACAAAAAAAAAAATGATGTAGAGAAACAAACCGTATGTGCAATAAAAAAACTAGTTTTCTTTTTGACATAATAATAAGAAACAGATAAGAACAGCAGCAAGAAGAAGAAAGAAAAAAACAAAAACAAACAACCAAGAAAAATAGCAACAAACAGCATAAATTATTTTTATTATAAGAATTGTAATTTTTACTTTTATTTTTTAATTTGTATAAACAAACAAATACAAACAAATATTGATTATCTTAGAGTTATTGTCGTGGAAGTTTTAATAACTAATGCTAATAATGTTTCTTTGATAACTGTTAATGTACAATATTATTATCATTTTCTACACTTTTCAACATTTCTGTAATAAATAACACAAATTTGTGCAATTTTTAATAATAGCTACACTAAGAAGAATAATCCAAGCTAGAAATGTTACATGCAAAATGCAATAAATGAATTTTTAATAACAGAATATTTTGGAAAATAGTTAACAGTTTTGAGAAGTAGAATTTGGAAATAGTCCAAAACTATGCTGCAAAATGTGTAACAAACAAAAAAAGTGACTTATGTTGTTTTGGCATGTATAACAACCATTAATGGAACTATACAATTTATGTTTTAAGATTACAAATATAGACATTTTAAAACAAGACTTATAATACCTGATTTTAAAATTAGAGACAAACTTGTTCACACACTTACATACATACATATGTACATCAGACCGTATCAAATCACGGAACACTCCTTTCTCCTATTTATCGCAAACGGCAACACATTGTTTTGTTATTAACACAATTATAATTATTTAATATAAAATACTAATTTAAAAAAACCAAGATTTTAAGTTTTAATTTTATTTTTTTTAACAAAAGAAATGCAAAAACATAAATTTGTACTGTTATTAACTTATATATACTTTTTTATAACAAAAAAAAAACAACAACTATACTGAAATTATTTTTATAAAATTAGTTTAAGTTTTATTTATATGGAAACTATTAATGATTTTTATAAATAAGTTATTTTCAAGTTAAAAAAAGAAAAATTGGAAAAAATTAAAACAAAGCCAGCAAAAATGTAAAAAAATAAAAAAATAATTAAATTACTAGCAACAAACAAAAAATACAAGCATTTGTTATTCACAAATATGTTCGGCAGCGAGGCAAACATAGCAGTGCCTACCTCGAGGAATGAAATGAATCAAAAATCAGCCAAGACAGAACAGCAACTAAAAGTTAAGTAAAGTCCAAAAATGTTCACAAAAAAAAATTCAACACATTTGAAATAAACAATTTTACACAGATATTTACACAATTAAATATTTATGAAACTAACAAAAACAACAAGAACAACAAAAATAAATGACTTTATTTCTTGAAAATGAACCAAACATGTGAAAAATATTATTCATCTGGTTTACATATTATTTATTCGCTCCCTCTGCCATGCCACCCACCATTTATTTGTCAGGTCTTAGGTGGGAATTATTCTTCTTCTTCTCTGTAATTGTGCTTCCAACATGGGGTTACTATCATCGTTGTCGTCATTCATTTAAGCAATTTTAACCTTTTTCTATAAATAGAAAATATAAAATTACAAATTTAAACTAAACACCAAAACTATTTATCTCGGCCCAATTTCCTGTAATTTTATTTGTGTTTTTATTTTTTTTTTATTGTTCTTAGTTTATTTCCTAATATAAACTTAATTTAATTTCTATTGAGTAAGTACATACTAAACACAATACATACTACATATTTAAATGGTAAGCTTTATATACAACTAATATGACAAAATATAAATATTTATCAAAAAATATACATACATATTTTATAGTATGCTATATGTTTCGCACATATGTATGTTACACCCAAAAATTGAAATAAAAAATCAAATTTGAGATTCAAGTGTGACGATAAAACGGACCTACCTGAAATGTACTATGTGCGAATATAGTTGTAAAAATAAGGTTAGGAGGTTCCATAATATTGTAGCCAAGAGACCATCACTAAGTCTTGTTGTGACTAATACATGTTCAAATGCATATTTTGGCGCCATATCTAATTTTCATTCCCAGCAAATGAGAATTAAGTAAAATTATATACATATGTACTTTCTTACATTTACATATACAAACTATATACTATCAAGAATAAGATATAAACGGAGGCATTTTTTACGTTTGAATTTTTTTTTATTAATTATGTTATGTTCTTTTAATAAGTAATATGTAGTTGGAGGCTAGAGGGTCAATATCGGGCATACTGGTTTGGGGAGAATCAGCAAATTCCCCATAAATATTTAGTCTCAAATGTAATTTCAGTATTGACCTTTTATCAACCTTTTTATTTATTTTTGAAAAAATAAACCACCACTACATAAATAATACTATCTTAAATATATTTGTAACTACATATGCACGCTGGAATGTAAGTAATATCGACAAAACAAATTAACCAAATCACTCAAGTTTTAAAAACAAACAAAACATTATAATTTACCATTATAATATACTGTTTTCATTACTATATAAATTTATATCAGTGCTACTTAGATCTATTCCCTTTCAGCATTAAGGTCTATGGTCGTTATTCACATGTCATTTTTGACATGAAATTCATACATGCATAAGTATGTATGTTAGGGCTATGACTTTTTTACAACCTCGTATCCCTGTATCATATGTTGATGAGTTTTTACATTAGATTAAATCTTAATTATAATTAGATTAAATCTTAACTATAAGGTGATTGGATAAAAAAAGCTCACGCACAAAATCATTTGAAAATTTTTCTATATGAGCCTTTTTGACAAACTTTTGAAGTGACTATAAGCAGATATGAGGCGCTCAAGGCCAAAACGGTCCAAAAACATCAAACTGAGTTTAACGTTCTAACCGGAACCGGAGTTTTTAGTTTTTGTTTCTAAAGGTCCCGGTTAAATCTTTATAGCCAGTTTAATTTTTTAATGTGGGAGCGCCTGATATTTAACTAAAAATAAGCTTCGGAGCCATACCACATAACCAAAATGGCGTAACCTTTTGTTTCTCTCTAAATTTATCACCATATCATTACATATACATATCATATCAATTGAAAGTAGTGTGTGTGGGACCTTTTTGATTATTTAAATGGAATACAATAGTCAATAATAGGCAAAAGGTCGTTCACTCGTGCAAAAGGTAATATTTTTTATTTCATAGTATTTTTTTTAATTTTTTTCAAAATGGTTTGTGCGTGACCTTTTTAATACTTAAATAGAATAATCGTTATTTTAGTGATTAGTAGGCAAAAGTTCATTCATTCCCCATGCAGGAAATCATTTTTGAGAAAATAGGTCAAAAAGTCATAACCCTAATATATGTATGCTAGGTTGGGGCGATTTAAACTTCTTAAGGGGCGCTTTGCGTTTCTGATTCTTTGGATAGTACTGAGTAAAAAAGTCCACTAGACCATACGTAACCGGTTTTTGTCCACCATTTTTGTCACTTTTTTGGGATATTTTTCCCTATAACACCCAAATTATTGAGATTTTTAATCCAATACTCAGACAAACATTGAAGCCAAGACAATAGTTAAGAATTCTCTAGCACATCGCAAAAACATTGGAATGCTCCTTCAGTCAGTTTTTGTCATGTGAAAGTTCAAATTTTTTCTAAAAATATTGAAAAATTACCAAAATTTTCACTTTCTCAAGGCCAAAAATGTCAGTAGGAGCATTTCAATGATTTTGCGATGTACTAGAGAGTACTTAACCACTGTCTTCGCTACAATTTTTATGTTAGTATTGGATGGAAAATATCACTCCAAGTTAGTGGACTTTTTTCTCAGTTCCAAGAATCGGAAACTCGAAGCCCCCATTAAGATTCTGTTCCTTCCACACTAATCGCCCAACCCGAATGTATGTATATTATTAAAACTTAGGAAGATAATGTTGTGTTGGAAAAAGTTTGATATGCAAAAAATTCATTAAAGTTCTATCATATATTAATATTTTAAAGCTATTTCTCATGATTTTTTTCCAAGAAAACTATGATGTTTTTTTTCATCTGAAAGATCACATCTTAATCTACTTTCTGAATTTTTCTCTTTGAAAAAATATTACGTAGTTTTGTCACAATTGACCGTCTACCAAAGCTTGGTTTTATTAAAGCGTTTTGCGGTGCCAACTTTAGTTCGAAAACTAATGAATCTATCGTCGTATATTTTTGTATGCCTTTTGAGAACATAATGATATAGTCCTTCATCTATCGTTATTTGTTTTAAATATTACGTTTTACGGAAATGGTGGAACTAAAAAATTAAAATTTAAATATTTGGCTTAAAAAACTGACGTTCTCTGGTCATAAAACGGACAACAAATTTTAAAAATAATATCGATCGACGAAGGACTAGTTTTTGATAAGCTACACAAAATTATATGACAATCGGTTTATTAGTTTTCGAGCTAGAGTTGGCATCGCTTTCAAAATGTTATTTCGAGAAAAAACCCGTTTTAAGTTTATATGCTACATACAAATCACAATAAATTTTTCCCTTTCAACACTCATATCTCAGTCGATTTTGTTCCGATATACTTTAAAGTTTTACAACATAAGTATAAGTAGCATAGAATACTTATACTTTGAAATAGGCCAATACAATTTTTTTATTGCATTTTCGAGATGGTGAGATTTTCGAATTAAGGAGATTGGTCCTTCTTTTTGTTAGGATTTTTTTTCACTCGTCTACATTCGTAATAACATTGGCATCTATAGCTCAGCCTTTAGATGAAGTAGAGATATAATTTTTTTCCCAAATCTCTAAATAGATCCTACAGGAATGTACTGTTTTAATCAGTTTTACTATTTATTTCCTTAAAATAATCTAAATAATCTAAAATCGATTAATCTTTCTGGCCTCAGCACAATGAATCGAAGGATATAAAGATTTTATTAAATTGATATTTATATTTCAATAAGTTGTATATGTTTTTAAACTCTATGTATAAAGAAAAGGATTTTCACTTTTAAGGTTTAAAAACTTCGAAACTTTTACAGAAAAAATACCTACAAAGTAATTCATCCATAGACCCTTAGCTTTTGTATTCCAACTTGGATTTGAACTAATTCGTTAGCAAAACGTATTAATTTGTTGTTTGTTTATAAATGATTTAATTAATAAAAATTAGCCTCTACCGCCGTAAATGTATTTTGCTGTGATTAACAAAATTTTAATATGAAATCTACGACTGACCGTTCATTATCTAAAATTACTGTATTAGAATATTTTATCCGAACAGTTATTTTAATGGGTAAAAAGAAAGGAGTTTAAAACTATACATGAGTTCTCATCGTAAAGATATCGGATAAATGAATAGAAGAGCATAGAATAGGACAATAAGAATTTAATATTAGATATATTATTAAAAAAACACACACATTAATTAATATATATTTAAGGTTAAGGGGTTCCAAATTAATTTGTTTTCTGATGTTCAGCTATAGAAAACCAAAAAAACAGTTTCAATTCGACTGTTCTATTTTTTTAATAATATTATTCTTTAGATATGTATTTCAAAATCATATATATTCCTACTGCAGCAGGTTTTAAGTTATTTTGTTGTTTAAGTTTTTACCATTTGTTCTTTACTTTTCCACACACACTCTTTCGCTCTAACAACCTTTTTTCTTCTCTTCTCTCACACATACAAACTCTATTTTTTCTATATATATTCTCAATATTTTTTCTTCGAAATATTACGTATTTAAGAATATAAATATACACGTAAACAGCTTCAAAACTGCTTTACAAGCTATAATTAATATTATTTCGTTATTTTTTTCAATAATATTTTTATTTAGCAACAAGTTTTAGTAAATTTTGTGTAACTTGAAGACATTATTAGGTTATTTATTTGTTTTCATATGTTATTGTTGTTTATTTTTGTTTTTGCTTTCACTATCCTTTTTTGAAATACACAACCGCGAAAGCAATTACATACATACAAACATACCACAGTACAGTAATAAAATGATTATATTAATAAAATAAAATTAATCATAACAATTTAAATAGTTTATAACATAAGACATACATACATACCTATTTTCACTATGTTTATTTCTCTGGGCTGACCAACTTTCCCCCCCTGTGTGGTGTGTGTTCTCTTTTTTCATTGGTTACAGCACCCCGAGGACGCATGTCAAGAACCTCTTATCGAAGATCGTCATTTTCGAGGGCCTCATCTCTGTCCGACTCACCACCACCACATCCGGCAACAACATATGGCCTACACCTCGATGCAGCTATCAAAAATGAATATCTATTGGAGAACATAATGCGAGGCGCCAATGGAGGACACCATCAGAATGACCAGGCCCATCACCAAAGTCTCAATCAACTGCATACGCTCGGCTCGGCTACAGGAAATATGGGAGGCTCAGGACACAATATGCATCATCAAATGTCGTATCACAATATGTTTACGCCGTCCCGTGACCCCGGTACAATGTGGCGCTGTCGCTCGTGTGGCAAAGAGGTGACAAATCGCTGGCATCATTTCCATTCACACACAGCCCAGCGTTCCAATTGCCCCTATTGCCCGGCCACATACAGCCGCATCGATACACTGCGTTCACATTTAAGGGTAAAACACTCGGATAGACTCATCAAACTGGGCTCATCAATATAAGCAAGCAGCTTGTCATCAAATAGCAACAACAAACACTATATCTCTCTGTCCGGGGGAACGAACCCTTAATGTTAGCTATAACGTCGTTTATGTATATTTCTTTTAATTTCTTTTTAAAACACAACTCTATATGTATGTAACTTTAATTAAAAACAAACAAAAAACAACTGCAAAACGAAAAAAAAACCAAAATATTACTTTAACACATGTGTGACGTCACAACAGAAACATACTACTAAAGATTTAACTACTTGAGATTAGGTTAACGATTCTTTTATTGACAAAATGGATTCTTTTTTAAATGCCAAACAAAGAAAATATATATATTTGTCATTGTCGTCCAAGTCCAATACAAGTTAACTTAAGAAAGAAAAAAAACACACACACACTAACATTGTAAAACTTCAATGAATGTTGGCGATGTATCTCCATCTTAAAACGGCTTCAACTACATATACACCCCCCAACCCCCACGCATTTTGATGCTATTGGCTATATAATAAATATTAGGATTAGTTATAAAAAATGTGTACTAACATAACAATTTAGATGATATTCAAATTTAATTAATTTTTTTGTAATATTTAATAGCTGTGAGAAAGAAAAGAAACTTTGTAAATTTGTTGTTTTCGTAAAGTGTAAGTCCATCGTTTTCAAAAAGATTAACACTTTTGTATAGATTTCTTGTAATATTTTCAAATTGCTACATAGTTTTTTTTTTTTATTTGAAATTACAATGATTTAGACTTGTTCAATTGCATTTACGCTTTTTTTCGTTTAAAACGAATATCCAATAAATAATACCAAATATTTAACAACTACAACAACTATGAACATAATAATAATAACAACAACAAATCCATTGGCCCAGGTGAAACCATCACAGGAGAAAAAATATGTTTAATAAAGACAAAGAACTAAAATCAATGCCATAATTATTGTAAAAATAAATAATTTAAATTGAGTTATGGATGTATTTTTTTTTTCAATGTTCCTTCAAATTGACGTTCTTGTGAACCACATCATGGCAAATCACAAAATCCTATATCATTTTAAATTCAAAGAATACAATGAATTTTCAAATTTAAAAGGATTGTTCTGGAACTGTTTGAGTTCATTACAGAAAAATCAAATTCAAAATAAATATTTCAATTTGCATACTTTTCTCTCATGCCTTAAGATAACATTTCAAATCTTCTGTGAACGTGGCCTCAACACTACAAACCACAATAATTCAGCAAAATCCAAAGTAATTAAATACAAACAGATACAGAAACAAATAGTTTTAATTCCAAAATTAAATAAAAAAAAAACATTTGTAAAAAGTAAAAATTAGTCCCCCCACACACACATAGGCAGACATAAAGTCCTGGACGGAAACATACATACACACATTTTCCCATAAATGTAAAATTAAAGTAGGAATAACGCAGCTCCAAAATTTTTGCAATTGCATCATTGTCTTTATGTTTGTCCCAAGGGAATCTATACAAATTGGAAGGTTTCAAATCTAATCAAAACGCAAATTAACCCCCATATACATACAAACATATAAAATAAACTTCGTATATAGCTATGTGTACGGTTTCTTAAAACAAAATCTTTAATGCATATAAACAACTTAAAACAACAAAGATACAAAACTCATAAAATGACTAGAAAATAAAAGCAAAAAATATATACACACATACATACTATTATGTATATCATAAGAAAACCAAAACATAAGAAAATAACAACTAACATTACAAAACTATTCAACGCACACACGCGCACACGACTAAAAATTGTGAAACTCCTACAAGGAAGGCATGTATGTGTTGCAGCACTATTATCCTTCCCGCTCTTCTGGCCAAGAGCAACATGTCCAAAATTGATTTTCATGCAATTCTTTTTTTGTCACAATACGCTGTCTGTGTGTCGTGTCGTCTATGCAATGAAACTATTTATTAAGAGAACTATGGTTGACCAAGATGCTAATGTAGAAGAAGATGAAAACAAAAAATGAAAAAAATAAATAAAAATAAAGAATGGTTTCTTTGTTACCTCCTTGTAATAGAATTATTTTAGCATTGTTTGTTAAGTTTTAGATACTTTGTTTTACAATTTATTTTTGTAGCTTTCATTATTATTATTATAATTTTTGTTTAATGTCGATCGAAACTTTGTGAAACTAAAAAACACCCATACACAAAATAAGAAATACACATAAACACATAAACCACACGTTTACATTGTTAAGTTTTGTTCTTTGTGTTAACTTAAAGTTAAAAGAATTAAATCAATTCAACTACAAACAAATATCAATATACCTCAAATGCATTTCAGTTTTAATATTTTACTATTAATTTAAACAACAACAACAACAAAAAAGAAACAACAAACCTTAGTTTTAGTTTGAATTTAATGAAAACCCTCAAAAAAACTAAACAACAAACAAATCAACTAAAAATATTGTGCACGTTGCACACAAAACAAAACATTTGTATATTATATTTAAAAATAGGTGTACTTTTATATATAGTAATCCACTGCTATTTTTTTATTATAATAATTTTTCCTCAATACTTTTCAAATTGAAATTATTTCGAGTTTTTCATAATACGTGATGGTTATACAAAATGCTGGCAAATATTGAAAATATTTAAAATAAAAATATTGATCTGTTCCAGAACTGCAAGAATCTACTAATTTTTACTATTTTTCGATAATATAAAGGAAAAATTATTATCGTAGTAAAAAATTGCAGATTCCTGTAGGTTCTGGCGCTTTGTATGGAAGCAAAACACCTTTTTAGGCCTTTCGCGTTCCTGACTCCTGGGATTGTACTGACCAAAAAAGTTCACTGGACCATATGTTTACGGTCAAAATCGAGCCTCCCGCTTTTAACGTTTTTTATCCACGTTTTATGGATATTTTGACAAAAATTGTAGCCAAGACAATAATTAAGAACTTTCTAGTACATCGCAAAAACATTGGAACGCTTCTTCAGGCAGTTTTGGCCTTGTGGATAAAAAACTTCAAGTCAAAATCCGGAGGCTCCATTTTTACCGTAGACATATGGTCTAGTAGACTTTTTTGCTCAGTACAACCCCGGAATCAGAAACGCGAAGGGCCCAATAAGGTGTTTCCCTTCCAAACAAATCGCCCCGGCCTAATACATATATTGCCTGACGTCATCTTGCATTTCAATTGGAAAGTTTGCAATTTTTTAGCATAAATGTACTCCGCACGGTTTGACATACGTCCATGTGTTGTGCGTTATTTAGAGTGATTTGAAAAATAAATTTGCAAAAAAAAAACAAGTAAGAAAGTATCAGTCAATTGTGCCGACAAAGATAGATCCACAGCCTCGACCTAAAAAAGTCGGCTATAGAGCTTTTATGAGTTTTTGGGCCAATTTATCAGGAAGTATGGACATGCCTAAGAAAAAAATTGTACCGTTGTAACTAGGGTAGCATACACAGCATGTTGGCAAAAATTTTAAAACGCTCCCAGACGAGTTTTTTCTCTCTTCGAGGGTTATCTTGGGTACTAATCAGTTTAGTTGGTGCCGGCAGGCTTTTTGGAGCTTTTGGGCCATTGCCTCAGGAAGTATGGATTTGCCCCTGAAAAATGTGTGCCGTCGAAGAAATTGTTGCAAAAAAATACAAAATGATCCGAGACAATTTTTTTTTTTATTTTTTCCAAATTTTTTGTACGAAGGAGTATACTGATTTGGTCGATATTCACACTTGATGACCAATGACCAATTCGGTTGCTACCTTCTTGAGTTACGATACCCAAAATTAAAACCAAATCAGTTGATCCGTTCGAGTTATTGTGCGCGCCAAGCAGCTGGACTGGCAGACGGACGGACATAGCTAAATCGACTCCATATTGTCTGAAAAGGATTTCGTCCAAACATACTTGGGGTATAAAACCATTATTATTATTAGCTTAAAAGCAGTGGATATAAAAATGGAATTAACTTTCCGTGACCATTTCCGTTCGATCATTTTTCACAACTTACGACGTGGATCGATAAACTTAAATTTTTAACTGACGATAAGGCACCATCCTTTAGCGCTGTGAAAAGCTGGTTTAATGAATTCATTCGTTGATGACGCTCGCAAAAACACGAAGGTCGTCTAAAAACGGCCGTTATACCAGAGATCATTGATGCCTTGCGTAAACTAATAATGCAAAATCGTCATGTGACATACCTTGATATAGAGTCATCATTGGGCATTTCTTCCATCAGCTTACATTCGATATTGGATGAACACCTGACCTCCAAAAAGGGTTTGTTCTCGTTGGATCCCGTGTCGATTGGTGCAAGAAATTTTGGAAAAATACTATCGTGGCGCTTCAAAAAGAAGATTATGGGGGTTATTCTAAATGAAAACTCCAAGTGAGTTTTCTCATTCTCTTCTTTAAGTTTCATTCTGATTGAAATTTCTTATTATTTTCAAAACTCCACGTCCCTAATATTAGATGAGATGTTACTGCGTATCATTTTTCATTTAATTTACACTTTTTACAAATTTTCAAACGCAGAGTTTCTTGACATACTTTTTTTGACTTCGATTTCGGCATTTTACTTTTGTCAAATATTGAACATTTGTTTTTTATTTATTTGTTTATTTTATTTCATCTAAGTTACACATCAAACTACTACACACGTTTTGTTGAAATCAAGCAACTAAAATTGTTATGAAAACTCGAAATAATTTACAAAATTAATTTTAACAAGAAAGTTTAATTTTCCAGCTATTGTGAAAGTGAATTGGCATTGTTGAACATATTTTAGAATTTCTAAAATCTATAACAGATTTTAATCAAAATTTTACATTATTGGCCCTTTTGTGAACTATTTGACGTATTTTGAAATAGAAATGTCAAATAAATCACAACAGAGTAGATAAAGCTATCTCTAAAGCTAAGGTCACATTGGGCAAATATTTTTTAAAGAGTTACAAATATTTATTTGTGTGTAATGTAAACACAAAATCAACTCTACATAATATTGGCACTTGTTTGGTCAAATTAGGAAAAACAAATTTAGATTAAATATTTTCCTAATGTGACTATACCTTTAGTAGCAATATCGCCACAATTAAAATATATTCATATTCAATGGTCGTTTTTGTTAAAACTATTTTTATTAATGTAGTTTTGAAAGAATTTGTGTTAACCAAATGTAGGTTTCATGAATCCACCATATCCATGCAGGATGTAATAAATTTGAAGATTCCTTACCTCATGAATGTGCTTAAACAAATTTGATTTCTTTCTATTATTTGATCATGAATTCATGAGTTTTGCCGTTTCTCACAAACAGCCAGATGAGACTTGATGTAAAATACAAAAAATAAAGAAATAGTTTCAACAAAAACGCATCTGCAAAATAACTTCAACTAGCTTGTTAAAACCACCTCATGTCTTTAGCATTTAAAGTCTTCAAACTGCCATTTTGCTTTGAGTAATAGAATGTTTAATGATTTGTTATTTTGTTTTTTTTTTTATAATAAAAATGATGTCCGTTGTTTTCTTTTGATTTCTTCAATTTAATGGCGTACTCGCTTTATAAGGTTTCCTATTTTGCATTTCGGTTTAAGATTCGATTTATACACAATACCTATGTAATTGTTATTTTTATTTTTAAAAATAAAATTAAAAAAAAAAACAATTCACAAACTAATGTAGAAATAAAAGTTATTTTTGAACATTTTGTGATACTCAAAATTACCCGTTTGGTTTTAAATTCTTTTGAAATAAAATGAAATATATTTTTTTGTAAAGTATTTGTGATATTTCAAAGAAGTAAAAAATAATAATAATATTAAACATACACAAGCATATTTTAACATTATTTATTAAAATTGAATTTTTGTTAGTTTTCGTTATTCTTTGTTTTTTTTTTTCAAAATTGTTATGTTTCGGCCCCTAAGTTTGTTTAATAAATTGCAAAATGTGTAAAAATAATTTTTTTATACTTTGAATACAAAACAATTAATAATATTATTTTTACAAATTGCTGCTCAATCACTTTTCTAAATTAGTTTTAAAACTTATATATAATTTTTTTAATTATAGTTGTATATATTTTCTTATTTTTAGTTACTATTTACGTTTAGTTACTAGAAATTGAAATTCAACAACAACAACATTAATGTACCAAAAAAATCTAATAAATATGATTGAAAAAAAATAAAACCAAGCTTTAATATTTTATTTTCGTTATTTTTTGAACAGCTGCACGATCTATAATCATTAGACCATAAAACAAGTAACAAATATTCTATGCGTACACACATACATACCTATGTATATGTGTAGTATATGTATACACTCTTTCACCACTTTATATTACATAAAAACTAACGTCCTTTGAGATATCCCAGATGTCCAAGCATAATTATAAAAATATTCAAATCTGATACAACTAAGCACAACTACATACAAATGTATATGTTAATTATTTTTTTGGACAAATATGAACGATTGCCGAGCATATATATTATTTTGAGATCCGCTGATGTCTGACTCTGGCCCATAAATCGACGAGGTTAAACAACAAATGTAGCAGACTACACACAAAGCTATTCTATACATCCATGCATACAACCAACTTACATTTCAATCTAACTTTTTTCAATTTACAAATTTTACATACTAGTTCTTAATACAAATAAGAAATAAAAACAACAAATACATAATTTAGCTTTTAAAAAAATAATATTTGTAAAATAATAACAATAGCATAATTTTATTGTACTTTTTAATTTAATTTTTTATTAACTTTATATTAATTCCAAAAGAATTCAAATCATTAACTAAGAACAACTGAAGCGTACATACGTCCGTACGTATCTATATCCCATGCCTCCTTCCATTACAAAGCTACCAAAATAGCTATTCTCATCATCATCAAAACAAAAACAAAAAGAAGAAACAAGCTCAATGTATGTAGCTGACAACGTACATTTTATTTTAAATAAAATTATGATAATAAAAATAAAACGAAAAGAAAACTGAAACATCAAATAAACGAGAAATTTTAAAAATAAAATTCATCTAATAAAATACGTGTAATTAGCTTTTTTATTTATTTGAAATTATTCATGAAAAAGGTCTTTATTTATTGATTTCTTTTTTTTCAAATGGGTTGGATATTAACCTCAAAGTTGGAAGCACAATTATGGTTAAGTCCGAATTTCTAAATATTTCAGATAAGGTTGTTTTGTAGTTAGCGGTAAGTATGGAAGGTACAAACAATTTGAAAAGTAAGTATTTGCAATTTTTTTTGTTAAAAAAACGTACATTAGTACAGAACTACCGATACTTTTAGAGAAATAAGAAGAACTTAAAAAATGTAGGAATAACGATATGAATCCTACGACAATTTCAATGTGGTACCAATTATATTATTAACAAATAACAAGTAAGAACGGCGCACAGCGGTTCAGAAATCGATTTCCCTTGCAAACTCCCAATTTGTTGTTGTCCCCAATTGTTAATTTCTGTCGCCGAGGAAAACTAGGACACGTAAATGTCGAAACAGTTAATTAAAGACTATAATTCAGGACAACGAAAATATTTGACAAGAAGACATACAATATACATTCAGGTTACAATGATGTCGGAATACTATGATATAAATTATAAAATGAATACAAGTGTAGTTTGGTAAAGTGTAATACAGTTGACTTCTACACTAGGCCGGGGCGATTTGTGTGGAAGGAAAAAAAACTTAATAGGCCCTTCGCGTTTCTGATTCCTGGGATTGAACTGAGCAAAAAAGTCTACTGGACCATATGTCTACGATTTGTGGGGGTTTTCAGGCTTACACCACTATTACTCAGCCATTTGTTAACCGATTTAAAAGAATAATAACTTGTTCGAAAGATATTATTCACCCCTTTAGAAATCCGTTGTGAGAAAAAGAAGATATGTCCGTTTAAATGTGAAAATGTAGGAAACCCAGATTTTCACTACTATTACCGTTATAAAAAAATAAAACGAAGTGATACAAACGAACTAAAGGCATTGTCGTTGTCCATGGATCCCAACACGATATAATTTTGCATAAGAACGCTTGAATATTTTTCTGGTCAACTTTTGTAGAACAGTGCCATTTATCGACATTTTTCGAAAATTTTGCACCTTCTAAAGGCCAAAACTGCCTGAAGGAGCGTTCCAATGCTTTTGCGATGTATTAGAGAGTTCTTAACTACTGTTTTGGCTACAATTTTTGTTTATCAATGTGGTGCTTGATGAAGAGAAGCTTAGTATCGATATGCTTGGTTCTATTACTAAATTTTCCTTCTTCTATTATACGAAGGCATCCTTGACTATCTTCGTAAATTCTTATAGCGTGTATTTGTGGAATCATCATGTCTGTAAGAAGTTTTCGTATCCAAATAACTTCCATACATGCTAGAGAGCTACACAAGATTGTTTTCTGCAATACCAGGAAACAGATCCGCTTGCGATCCTCTTTGTCCTTTGCCCAACTTGCATCGGGATAGCCTATAAGACAGTTATCTTGCGAATCATCACAGCTTATCTTCAGATAATGTTCAGAATTGTCTTTTAGGTACCTTAATACCCGCTTTAATTCATTCTAATCTTCTTTTGTCGGATTTTAATTTTTTCTAGATAGAATTGATATACTCGCTGCTATATGTGGTCTAGAGTTTACTGCAATGTATAACAATGATCCAACTAATTTCCGATAATCATTATTGCTTTTTAATTTCTCTGAGTTAGATTTTCCATATCCCGGATCAACTAAGAACTCTGAAACTTTGGCATCCTGAAGACCATACTCCTTTAGAATTTTGTCAATATAGGATTTCTGACGAATGCAAAATTGACCGTTGTTTTTCTTAACTTCAAGACCCAAATAGTGATGAACATCTCCAAGGTTCTTAATTTCAAAAATTTCCTTCAGTATTTGTTCGAAATGTCATCGAGGTAAACCAAAATGTATATTGGACTATTCCCTTCTTCGAATTGACGTTTTGTATAGAGGCTGTCAAGACATTATGAAGTGCTTTATTCCACACATTTGCCGCTTGTTTCAGGCCGTATAAAGTTTTGTTCAACTTACATACGTTTCTCATATCCCGGTGGCTGTTTCATATAAATTCCGGCCTTCAATACTCCATTGAGGAATACACATTTTACGTCTATATGTTTAACGTTTAACTTCTTGGCACCGGCAATAGACAGTAAAATTCTTAGTGTAGTTTGTCGCACTACTGGAGTAAATACTTGGTCTTGACCCTATTTTTGACTGAAACCTCTAGCTACTAGGCGTACCTTATAGTTGCTGACATTTCCATTTTCATCACGTTTGATCTTGTATGTCAATTTTGATCCAACTATGTTTTAATTTGGTGTAGCTTTTACGAAATCCCAGGTTTTATTTGCATTTCCATTTCCTCTTCCATTGCTGATTTCCACACAACTGACTTCTTACAGCTTTTAGCTTCAGTAAAATGTTTAGGTTCTTCAATTTCAGCGGTCTTACATATGTAACGGGACGGCAATTTTCCCTTTGTGCTACGAGTGGAATATTTTCCTGATTTTGTGAATTTTCAGGCTCTTTACCTCAGGTTCAGATTCTTCAGTTTCAAGTTCAGATTCTTCAATAGATTCAGTATTTTCGAAACCCTCCTGGATACTGGAATAAGAAATATCGTCCTCGCTAAGACTATCTTCCTGCGACTCCTGTTGGATTTCATCATTTTCGCTTGAGAACCGCTGCATGGGAATTAATGTTTCAACTGACATTTCCGACTTACTAGATTACGCACAAATGCCTGGGTCTTCAACGAACTTCACATCTCTGCTTGGTTTTGATGTCAAGTAAACGATATCCTTTGGTATTCTCATCATACCCAAAAAATATAACTTTTTGCCTATTATCCAATTCCTTCAACTTTTTCTTAGGATTTAACGCATATACTGTTGAACCAAAAATTTTCAAGTTACTCACATTAGGTTTCCGTTTTTCCTAAATCTTGAAAGGCGTTTTGGGAAAACTACGATATAACAATCTATTTTGACGGTAGTTAGCAATCATGAGGGCTTCTCCCCATAAATAATTCGGCAATTGAGCGTCATTCAAAAGACATCTCACCATCTCCACCAGATATCTGTTTTCCGCTCTGCGACTCAATTTTGTTGCGAATTGTAGGGAACGGTTAGCTCATGCTTAATACCTCTTTTCTCCAAGTATTTCTGCAAATTTTGACCCATGTACTCTCCGCCGTTGTCCGACCGTTGTCCGACTCTCAATATAGCATAAATTTATTTTTCACCGTTTCCATGTAAATTTCCAATTTTTCTGAAACTTCGGACATGTTGCGCAGAAGTAGAATCACTGTATATCTGCTATAGTCATCTATTAGCGTAAGAAAATATCTGTAACCTCTAGCTGTTGGTTTTTAAAACTGACCACATACGTCAGTATGCTCTAAATCCAACACATCCGACGATTTACTTTTTGACTTCTCGAATGGGGTTTTCACCATTTTGCTCTGAATGCATACCTCACATTGCTTTCTAACACCGCAATCAATAATATGGAATTCACTTTCAGTTTTCCCTTCTTGCATCTTCTCTATTGCGTCCATGCTTCTGTGTCCAAAAACTCTCCAAAAATGTTAGCAATTCTTCAACTTGCACTCAGCAGTTATAACATGATGATTTTCCTTTTGACCCAAGCAAAACAATCCGTTTTCATTGTCTGTATACCAGATTTCATTACCATTCTTTGTATGTATGCTGCAACCTTTGTCGCTGAAAACTACTTGATTTCCGTTCTTCAATATTCTGTCGACAGACAACAGATTTGCATGAACCGAAGGAATGAAGAGAGCATCTTTCACGTCCACCGCTTTTTCATTTCCATTTCTGTTTATAAGTTTAATCTTAGACGAACCCTTGCAGCTAGATTTCATTGTTTCTCCATTGGCCACAGTCACTTCTTCCGTTACGGATTTTTCCAGAAAAGTGAAATCTTCTGCGTGCGTACTGATGTGACACGTTGCACCAGAGTCCAAAATCCAATTTCTATAATTGCTTCCGAAACTAAAACACACATTTTCAGTTTTACCTTTACAAACTTTTGTCTCGTGTCCTCTATTAAATGTTTTATTTTCCAGTTTCCAACAATTCTTCATTATATGTCCTTTCTTGTGACACACGTTTTCTTTCTGTTTCTAACCGTTTGCACGTGAGTTTCGTTAGTTTGACAGCTGCGTTCTTAACTCCTTCATTGTGTTGTCTCTGATATTCTTCAATCAAACTAGTCTCAACGACTTGCAAAGTCAGCTCATCCATCCTTCGCGTTTCCAAAGCAGTGACCAAAGTGTCATAAGATTAGGGTAAACTGCTCAACAGCCTAGCGACTAACCACTTCTCAGAAAACTGCTCACCCAAAGACTCAAGCTTTTCAAACAAAATCTTCATCTCCATGATGTGTTCCGCTATATCAGCGTCATTTGAAAAACTCATACCACAAATCTAGCGCATCAAATGAACACTAGATCCCAATGTATACTTCCCATGATGGCTTTTCAAGACTTCGCAGGCTTGCCTCGTTTATGTTGCTTTCTTGATTAAAATTAGCTGCGAATCCTCTACAGATAATCCTACTATAGCTGTAGCTTCATCGTTTCCTCTCAACCAATCGGCATTTGGTTCCTTTGGGACAGCTTCTATAATAAACTTCCACAAATTCTCCCTTTTGAGAATGAGTTCCAGCTTATAATTCCATAGCGAATAATTTTGACTATTTAATTTAACAAATGCAGCTTTCAGAAATTCACGACTTCTGCGCCTATAACCCGTCGCCGAGGAAAACTAGGACACGTAAATGTTGAAACAGTTATGGTCTGTTCCAGATCTGCAAGAATCTACTAATTTTTACTTTTTTCCCGATAACATAAAGGAAAAAATGTTATCGTAGTAAAAAATAGTAGCTTCTTGCAGGTTCTGGAACAGAGCATTTATTAAAGACTATAATTCAGAACAATGAAAATATTTGACAAGAAGACATACAATAGCTTCGTTCCCGTACTTTTTAATAGAAAAACTCGTAAAAGAGAGAACTGCAAAATAATTTGTTCACACACACAAGTTTTTTGAAATAGTTCGGGAATGGAAAATACGTCAAAAAACTGAAACAAATGTCAAAGTCGGCGTATCAGCCAATCAGGCGCCGGCAACCATGTTACTATTTTTTTACTCGCCCATGGCCCAATTATAGGTCCTCCGGCAAAATCAGATGATTTCGATTTGAGCTGTCAAAATTCATATTTGTCATTTGAATTCGCTGTGAGGTATTGAAATGTCGAACTGTATAGAAACAGGTAGATGTAGCTCGAAAAAAGAAAGCAAATAAACTTGTTGTACACGTAAAATGTCAAAATTTGTTGTGTTTGCATGAAAATTTAATTTACAATAACTTATTTCAGCAGTTCAAGTTCGATCAGCTGGTATTTTCTTTGAATTCGCTTGCTGGAGGACCTGTAATTGGGCCATGTACTCGCCCAAATTTAAGTCTGTCTGGTTACTTTTCCAGCAAGAATTGTCTCAGAGAGTAAGGAGCTTTTATTCTCTTTTGCTAGAAAATTATACAAAGTAAACAGACACCTTCCCAGCAAAAACCAGCAAGCAATCAGCTGACTTGCCAAAACAGAACAATTTGTCGGTCAATGAAGGAACCAATGGAAGCAAAAATGTGTATTTTATTAAAAATAAAGAAAGAAATGTTGTTCTACAAAAAATAATACAATTGGACTCGCTATTTCCGCATTAAAATTGGTTTTTATTTTCACAAACATAAATCAACGAAAAATTAAAAACAGATGATTGAATGTTTTCAGGAAGAAGAAGAGTTGCTAGAAGAGATTTGTCCAGCAAGAATTTGCAAACTCTCAGTGGAATAACTGTCAAAATGTCTCTCTCGAATTTCTCTCTTTTGCTGGTTTTTTGTGTTAACAGACGACTTCCAGCAACAATTGGTACAAATTGTTACAAATTTTAGGGTAACCAGACAGACCTTTTGTCGTGTAAAAAGTTTTTAAAGAGAGCGTCATTCAGCGCCATTTTTGTTTAAAAAGAAGTGAACATTTTACAACTTTTTGTGTACGGGAACGCTTTTTCGGGTAAAATGTGTAAAAGTGGTAAAAATTGTAAAAACTTTTTAGTTCTGGAACAAAGCTAATATAAATTCAGGTTACTATGATATAAATTATAAAATGAATACAAGTATAATTTGGTAAAGTGTAATACAGTTGACTTCAACAATTTCGATTGTAAACATATTGAAACTGAGAAAACCAAAATATTATAAGTTGTGGGTGCTCCTAAATACGACAATTTTCCCACATTTTGGAAAATATGTAATTTTTGAACATTTCTGGAGAAAGAAATATCTATTACTCGTAAACTATAAAAGATATTTGGTTAGGTAGGTAGGATTGCTGGCTTTAAGAGACATTTGAACAAATTAGCGCAGCGTTTACACAAAGTGAGCAATTTTTTTCTCAGGTACTCGTACTAAATTTTGGTGAAATTCCAAAATTAGTGGACTAAAACTTTAGGTGCACCAGGTATTTATTCACTATTTAACATGAAACTTAATTAACATCAAATATATGTCTAAAGAGAATAGATTTTAATAAATTTTTGTAGGATTCGTTTTTTAGCCACAATAATGAACTGATAATTTTTTTTCATCGATTGGAAAATACTTGAGGCTTGTAGATCGATTTCCTGAAAATTCGGTTTTGGCCCTTATACAACATATTATGAAAAATAAAGATCGGCCTTGGGGCACGGGTTATCGTTAACTGATCGCCAAAATTGTTTATCGAAATTGGCTTTTAACCACAACAATGAACTGGTAGGGGTTTCTCGTCGATTGGGCCATAATTGCGGCCTTTAGAGAATTTTCGTGAAAATTCACCTTTGGCCCCATTCAAATTGCTATGAAAACAAAGATCGCTCAGTTTTCATATTTCATATATAAGGTTTTTGGATCAATTGGAAACAAAATTATGGGGTAGGAGCTCCAAAATAAAATAAAATGTTTTTATGTGGGCCTAATATAGATACTTTAATAACACATTTGCTCTGTTCCAGAACCTGCAAGAAGCTACTACTTTTTACTACGATAACATTTTTTCCTTTATGTTATCGAAAAAAATAGTAAAAATTAGTAGATTCTTGCAGTACTGGAACAGACCAATTGTTGAAATATGCTCTGTGTACGAATTAATTGTGGTTAGGGCTCGTATAATAAAATTTCGTTTTCGCAAAAAACGCCTGAGAGCCATATGAATTATAGCGTTTTTACAAAAAAGAACACTTTTTAAATAAATGAGTTTTTATATGAAAACCCCACAAGTTTTTAATTTTTCAAAAATTTTTCATTTTTTTTTTTTTTTTTTTTTTTGAAAAAAAAAAACAAGTAAAAAATATCAGTCGGCTTTGCCGACGGAGGTATACCCCAGCCAGCATTTTTTTAAAATTTTAATCAAATTCGAGTCTTTTTTGATCCGACTGCACGATTAAAAAGCTGGAATATGAGCTCATTTTCTGATCATAAATGACTCCTTTGTCGGTAGGAAAACATAACCTCAGGCGACTCGTCTAAGCAAATGAGTCTTCCTCTGCATTAGTTTCGAGTCATTTTTGCCCATTTTCTTAGTATATAAAGTCTTTTTCGAGTCGTATTGCAATCATTTATTGGTGATTTGTTGATTACTTTGGGACTCTTTTTCGAGTCTTTTTTGGGTCATGTTTATAATCGTTTATGAGTCTTTAGGGAGTCATTTATTAGACAAAATAAATTAAAAGAAATTTCTCTTTATTCTTTTTTGTTTCTTTCCTTTGTTTTGTTGTCTTTTCTGCTTTGTTATGTCTTTTAATTATTCTTCATGTTGCGCGGTGAGTATACTGCTTCTTCATTTCACTTGGCAAAACCTGAACATGTGTTGTGTTTGTCTATACTCTTAATATTATACGTTACATTTATATCAAAGTTTTGTAGAAAGTGTATATGAGAATTATTTACAACCAAACAAAAATAAAACAAAACAATCAGTTTTTAATCACCTAACTGTTCAAAATATGATCAGAATATACATAATTATAATCACTTTTCAAACACCTGAATGACCCTTTTTTGATTAAGCATTTTTCAATCTTCCAGATGATCAAAATGTGGCAATAAATAACAAAAAATTGTCACATTTTAAACACCTCAATGATTTATTTGTGATTGCTACACATTTGCTGTTGTATTTTAAATTGAACTCTTTTTAATCATTACAGGGAGTCACTTTCGAGTCCCTTTCTGATCACACAAGCGACTTAATCAATTTTTGATCACCAAAAGGACTCTAAAAAGACTCCTCAATGTGATTTTTGAAAAAAACAGTCTTCTAAATGCTATCTGGGACATACCTTTTTCCCAAAAAAAACCTATGTATTTAGGGGGTCTTAAGATGGGGCGTATAAACTTGCCGACAATGATATGGATTAGGATAAAATCTTAAAAGTTTTGCAGGGGAGGAAGGGATCGGCTTAGTCCATTTTGGAAGTGTGTCATATTTTGGGAGTCATTCCTCTTTATAGGACCAATATACATATTAGGAAACATGGACTTGCCCACAAAAAACATCATATCGCTGTAAACAGGTCTACTAGGATAACCTTCGGTAAAAATTTCCATAGGATTCTCGCACGGACCCTTAAGCGCACTTAAACAAAAATGTTGATCATTTGTGTGGGTGGTACCCTAAGGAATGGACCGAAAAGGGGCCCACTTTTAAACATAACCAAATATTTCGAGATCCAAAATTTGGGCTATTTTAGCGATTATTTTCTAACTTTTGTGAGGGAGATGCCGGCAGGAGTGGACCTATAAGCAGCATCTTCGAAAATGTGGACCAAATCGTTTGCTCCGTTTATGGGATATTGCGCTTAGCATTTTAGTGAATATTTTCGAACTTTTGTGGGGGAGATACCGGCAGGAGTGGACCTATAAGCACCATCTTCAAATTTCTTCTAATATTCTAAGAAATATTACGATATGCAAAGTGTGGACCAACGCAGTATTCGGTACGGGAGTTGTCGTGCTCAAACGCCACTACACCACTGCCCGTAGGTTTTTTACAGTTTCAGGTCATTTTTTCAAGAAATATGGACTTGCCACTTACTAAAATTGTACCATCGTAATAGAGACCTTGAGTGCAACCTGTTGCAAAAAAAATCAAAACGATTCGAGAAGAGGTCCTAACCTACACTTTTCCGAAACTTGGTGTGGGAGGTATCCGAAGGAGTTGACATATATAGTCCATATTCTAACCTGATCTATGTCTCGTAGAAATATTACGATGTCCAAAGTATGGACTAAATCGGTTACTGCCTTCGAAAGTTATCGTGCGCACGATTTTAGCGAAAAGTTTTGAACTATTGTGGGGGAGTTACCCAAAGGAGTGTACCGATAAGGCCCATCTTAGAACTTGATTAAACTTTGGGTAAAATATTATGATTGCCAAATTTTGGATCGACTCGGTTTATTCATCCGAGAGTTACCGCTGGCTCCATCCGTAACACATGCACAGTGGAAAAAATACCGATCTACCGCGCCAAAAATGAATTTAAAAATTATTGGAGCAGTATTGATCTGAGGTGTCCACAGAATCTAACGGCATTTCAATAATTTGTTTTACATCAGCCATAGCGGAATAAATAATAATTGTTCCATAAACATTCTAGTCGGGACAAGGGAGACTTCTCTCATATCAATGAGTGCACCCCGATTCATATTAGCTCAGTGATATGGGACCTACAGTTTATCGCCGAGTCCGAACGGCGTGTCCTAAGACACCACATATAGAGAAGTTTTACATGGCTGCAATACTCTGGAAATGTCGCCAACATTGAGGGGTATTTTGCCACCGTTGAAAATTTGATGTTGCCTAGCAGGAGAATCGAACCCACGACCTTCTGCGTGCAAGGCGGGTGTGCATACCATTGCAACACGGTGGCACCCATAGCGGAATAACGGTTCATTTTTTGTTCACAATTTGTGGACTGGTTTTTATATCTTTTAGTAATAAATTTGCAAAGTAACTTTAAAGTTTATGTATTTACCATTTCGTGAAGAAGGGTGAGTTAAAAAATATTAAATATAAGATGTTATTTATTGTAACTCGGATTTTACACTTAAAACATGTGACATCCGATTTTCTTTCAACTTGTGTACTTTGTTAAAGCTATTTAGTAGGGAGTGTCGCAGGATGGCTCATAGATTTTTTATTTTATTTTTAGTACATATAGTTCTTAACAAATTTGTAAAGTTTTAGCAGCAACAACCTGCAACAAAATATTTTATAATTGATTTTTTATATTTTATAATTGATTCGGGTGGTACCTTTTTTATGGGGCCATATCAAAACGTGAACCTGTGCCAAAAATTCTCCGTCGGAATATTTTATACTCCCAACGTAGACTAAATGCCAACTTTTAACTGATTCGATTGGATAACGTGGCTATAACCTTCAAAATAACCGAAATCGGGGGTACCGTTCTATATAAAAACGTGGACCTACACCGACAATTATTATAGGAATATATGTATAACTCCAGCGGAGATTAAATATCAAATCTAAGCCATTTCGGTTGAAAAATGTGGTAGAAATCTTTATAATACCGAAAATCGGCAGTCACCGTTCTATGGATAAAAATACAAAATCGACTCCATACTGTCTGAAACACATTTCGTCCAAAAATACTTGGGGTCTAAAACCATGAGGCACATTTTTCCCGTATGAAAGTGTATATACATACACACCCTCGTTAGCATAAATGCTAAGGGTATAAAAATTAACTCCATAATATGGAGGGTATATTAAGTTTGTCATTCCGTTTGTAACTCATCGAAATAATCATTTGCGTATATATATTCTTGATCAGCGTAAAATTCTAAGTCGATTTAGCCCTGTAGGTCCGTCAATCCCACAGTGCACTATAGGCCCAATGGCAGGTTTCTAAGGCAAAAAGTCTATTTTTGATGGCATATATTTGGATAAAATAGTAACGGGATTAGATTCTTTACACTTTGAGCCATTTAGCAACAAAATCATTTCAACCTGGCAACGCTTCATAACCACATACCGGGCTGTCAAAGATATTGCATCTTACATTCTAAAATTTTATAAAAATCTATCAAACGAAGAACAAATTTGTTTCGCTCGACAATTAAAAACCGCTAACATAATAAACAGTTTTTTTAATAGATAACACGTGTAAATGTATGTAAATTAATATTCTGATTAAGAATTAAAAAAGTTAGATTTGGTAAGGAATATTTGATGTAGACTTGTGGTGTATTTTTTGTGTAGTTTATATGGTTTTAGGAATAGAACTCTCGGTATGGCGACGTATTTGCGAAACTAGATATATGTGGTAGAAGGTACTAGTGAGTACTATATGTGTAGAAAATTTCATGTCTAAACGGATCCGAAAACTTATGGAATAATACTTACAGATAGCGTGACACATAAAATTTTGGATATTTTTAAGTATTGGGCTGGGAGTTGGACTTGTCAATATGACACAAGTCGCGAAATTTGATAGTTATCTTAATCGAGTTATACCAAGCATTGCAATCTTTTATGTTCAAGATCTCTTAATTTAGTAATTGGGTCTACAAAAACCTACTACGCGATCGCGGTATTCTACTTCCAAATCATCAATTAATGATGGAGGTCACAATTACTATTGTATTGTATCCCAATACGTCAAATGATCTCTGAGATTTCGCGTTTGGCTAAAACCCGTTGTGGGGGAGGTACCCCGCCCCCTCCCTTTTTCGGTATAAAAACTACCTTACGATCTATTCTAAGACCAAAAGAATCTACAGTCAAAATTTTATCAAATTCGATCCAGCCATTTCGGAGGATTTATATTTCGAACATCATGGCAGACCTGAATAATTTTCTATATATATGTAGATATATATACCTGAACCGATCAGAACCAAATTTTCTGGACGTGATTCTTAATTGATCCGGATGTACCATAGCAAATTTTAAACGCATCGGATGCAAATTGTGACCTTAGTGTGGCTTAAATATAAAATCGTTTGAAACATATATACGAAAGCTATATCTATATCTGAACCGATTCCTTCCAAATTTTGCAGATATATTTTGATGCTCATATAAACATCAGTACGATATTTTAAAGATCCAGCAGCTTCCAATGACTTGTTGCCTCAAAATCCTGTCATTGGGTCCATAGTGCAGTGGTTCCACCCATTGGCCAAAAATAAAAAAATGAATGTCAAATTTTTAGTTCAACATCTGGCATTCCATTCGAACGAGTTCTCCTTAATAATAGCTCCAAAAGTCGGATTATTTGACTAATATTTTTTTAGCGAGTACAACTTATATTTTAAGTGCAAGTAAATATATTCAAAATAACGAGAAACTAATACGTATTGCAAAATATAATAGTGGATTTTGAAGGAGGTGGCAATAGCTTATTTTTTTAAGAAATAGCGTTTTATAGTGTTGTGGAGTTCCAGTTAGCTGTATGCTTTCTTAGTGTAATTTGTAATACCAATTCGATCATATACTTAAATTTGACTTAAGGTTTTAGTCATGATGCCCACCAGTGCCCACCTCGGGAATTAAAATGTGACTCGAAGACTAAAGCAGCCTTAAGATATGTTTTCTATGGATATTTTAGGATATGACTCTGTTATCATGACCACGTAGATTAACATAATTGACATCAATGGAAAGGTCAAGAATTCTTCATCCAAATATGACTTACGTGGTAGGTACGAGTCGTCCAGGAAGAACGCTATAAGGTCCATATTAAAAAATTCACCAATTTTCAGACCAAAATATTGATATTTTCGAACCCCTAAATTGGCTTGTTTTTATGTTGTTTTGGAGATTGTTTTGTTTCCCCATGACTAGTTTTGCATCGTAAGATAATCGTTGCTTTTGTTCTTGACCTTTTCTAATAGCAGCATAAGACAATTCATAACTTGTTCTCACTCAAGGGGGGGAAAAGGGGAGAATGCTAAGCTCATAGAAACCACACAATCTTCGCAGGTGCATGAAGCTGTAACCAGCGCATTAGCTTGATATTTACAGAGGAAATATTTTTGGGCACTTTCTCCATACAAGTGGATCCACTGTGTGTCCGTCGTCTGTTGTAATCACGCTATCTTCCAAATGAGTTGAGCTACACAGCTGAAATTTTGTACACATATGTTTTTGGTCTGAACATAGATCAAGTTCGAAGATGGGCTATATAGGTCCACGATTTGGTATAGCGCCCATATAACGCCCGATTTCATATATTTTGACGTTTTTATCCACATTTTGAGACCGAATTAGCTATAATTTGACATTCAGGGTTCCCAGTGAGAAAGAAACTTCTCTACCAAAAATTATGGACATATGTAGGTCCACGTTTTTTTATAGCCGCAATATAGCAGTACCGCCCGATTGCAGATATTTTGACGTTTTGAGCTACATTTTCAGACCGAATTAGCTATAATTTGACATTTAGGGTTTCCAATGGCCGGAAAAACGGCAGCATACAAATATGTTTGGGTGCAAGCAAATAATATGTTTGGATCCAAGCATATTTTTTGTTCGCAACAGTCCCCAACATATCAGATGTTTGGATCCAAACATATGTAATGTTAGTAACTGTTGCAAACATATAATATGCTTGGATCCAAACATATTATTTGCTTGCACCCAAACATATTTGTGTGCTGCCGTTTTGCCGTGTAGGCATGAATTTCGGATGTGGCACGGTACCTCCCCTTTAAGGAAAACGATGTATTTGCGAATTGCCTTAAATGGCGAGGTTCAACGGTACAAAAACAATAATCAATATGCAGAAACATTTTTTTTAATTTTGCTGATAAATTTAAAATCCTCAAAGAATAACCCAAACATATTGTTTGTTTGTTGCATTTATTTTTCTGCGTGTACACACAGAAAAAAGCGCCTCTCTAACATACATGTAGGATTTTATTAAAACACATGTAATAATTTTAGTGAATTATTTAAACATTGCTTTATGTATTATAAAATCCTAACAATTAGTTTTTCGGAATTGATGTTCCTTGCTTTGCTTGTTCAACAAGGGAAACCATTGTAGCTGCCAAAAATGTATTCTACAAGAATGGACGATACTACAAGTGGTTCAAATGCCGATTGCAAAGTGATTACATTTGAGATTCACTCTATTTAAGTACAACTCATGAGAATCCTCTAGAATCATTTGATTTAATTAGTACTTTACAGTTGCTTAAACTAGTAGTATTGAATATATTTCACAGTGTTGCATTTCGTCAGTTAAAGTTTAAATTTTAAGATCAATCACAATATTTAAAAGCTATTAATTCACAATGACAAATAAAAATACAAATTGTTAATATTAAAATGTAGAGGGCGGGCTTACATATTATATTTTACATGTAGAATTGTATTTTAATGTTATACCACTATGTGTAGTAAGTATTTTATACCCAGTTCCCACATACATATGTCCCAAACATATATTTGTTTGCAAGCAGTCCCAAACATAACATATGTTTGGGTCCTGCAAACAAATATATGTTTGGGTGCAAACAAATACAAACCCAAAAGCCACAAAAAAACAAACACATGCACCAGTGGGCGCTTACTGCCCAGCAAAAATTCGGTTCCGTTAGTCATTATGTAACCCATTACAAAGTGATGTAAACAAAAATAACAACTTATATTACCCCTTACTAAGTTATGAGTACGGTGGCGCAGAGCGTGTGTGTCCGACTACAAATCAGAGGATTGTGTGTTCAACCCTCACCGCCGGCCGAGTACTTTTTGTTCAAAAAACAAAGAACAGTTAGTGCATGGGTGACCAAGAAGGGAACAGACCAAAATGTGAATGTATTCAAACTATTGGCAATTTATGACTGTGTGTTAGTGTGTTTTAATGCAGGCACGCTTCAAAAAAAAAAAAAACAAATCAAAACATTCCCTGTGGGGACGAAAATTCCAATTGTCGCAATTTAAGTAGTCCAGAACTAGTTCTAATCAGTACTAGTACAAATATTGGCCCCTAAGTAATGCGAAGGGAACCAATTGTCACCTTTTTATCCCCAAGTAAACGAGGAGGCGTCAGTTGCGACTTAATTAAATTAACTTAAACGACGAGTTGTATAAATAATTCACATTTACATTTTCTTCATAACTTTAATATAAATGAAGCATCCAATAACAGAAGCTACCCTGTGGGGACGAAAATTCCAATTGTCGCAATTTAAGTAGTCCAGAACTAGTTCTAATCAGTACTAGTACAAATATTGGCCCCTAAGTAATGCGAAGGGAACCAATTGTCACCTTTTTATCCCCAAGTAAACGAGGAGGCGTCAGTTGCGACTTAATTAAATTAACTTAAACGACGAGTTGTATAAATAATTCACATTTACATTTTCTTCATAACTTTAATATAAATGAAGCATCCAATAACAGAAGCTAGTGTTGATGGAATGAATATCTTCGTTCATATTATTCATATTGTTCTGGTATAAAAAAGGAATACGACGGAAATATGCAAATCGCCCTCTTCTTCCCTCTACCCGCTAGCAATTCCAATTGTCGCAATTTAAATAGTCCTAAACTTGAGGTAAGTGGTACTAGTTCACAATTGACCCATAAGTAATGCGAAGGGAACCAATTGACACCTATATATCCCCAAGTAAACGACGAAGCGTCAGTTATGTGATTATTTCCCACCACTTTTTTTTATAAATAAACTGGTATATGACTGTAAACCTGGAACTAGTACAATACCACCTACAGGTAATGCATAGAGTGTCAATTGGTTACCTCCTATGACATCCCCATGTTAAAGTTTACAGTTGATTGCACTGTGAGGGGTCAGAAGTGGAACTAGTTACTGTAACGCTGAGAATCGACGAGTTTCCGATGCCGAACTAGCCCATCGCCCAAGCGGGTTATCTCTCTTTCGCACGCTCTTTCAATGCGTTCGGGTCGTATCCCGCTTGCGCTATGGGCTAGTTCGGCATCGGAAACTCGTCGATTCTCAGCGTTACAGTAACTAGTTCCACTTCTGATGCTTCATTTATTGGATGCTTCATTTATATTAAAGTTATGAAGAAAATGTAAATGTGAATTATTTATACAACTCGTCGTTTAAGTTAAGTTAATTAAGCCGCAACTGACGCCTCCTCGTTTACTTGGGGATAAAAAGGTGACAATTGGTTCCCTACGCATTACTTAGGGGCCAATATTTGTACTAGTACTGATTAGAACTAGTTCTGGACTACTTAAATTGCGACAATTGGAATTTTCGTCGCAAGCGGGATGTGTGTAAATCAGTGTCGACCACAATATTTCCATCAATACTAAAGCATATGCCTATGCATGGGTGAAAAAAACAACAACCACATGATATTCATCGTTTGATTATGTACACTTACACTGTACGTGAGGGAGAGAAGCAAATGCAAAAACAACTCAGTGGGCGCCCTCACTATACAAAAAAGCAAAGAAGCACGCCCCTGGTGTAAATTGACGAAAAACTTCGGCACCGCGCACATTGGGGTAAGATTCCAAAAAACGGAGGAAATTATTAAGTTAGGTCAATATTTTAGTGTAGCTCCCATACAACGGTATCTCCCGATTTTATGTATTTCGAGGGTCTTGACCACATTTATCTGTAAATTAGGATTTATAGTTCTGAATGCCTAAGAATTCATAGTGTGAAAATTTGTCAATATAGGTCAATGTTTTGGTATAGGCCCCATATAGAGGTGCAGTCAAATTTGGGAGTTTTCGAATATTATATGCATATATTGCAACTAAACTGGTTCAAATTGTGAATTGTACATTTTGAAGGGATTGAAAATATTTCAAACATCATCTCTATATATTCTCGTTTTGGAATAAGCTCCATATAAAATATTCCGCTACTTTTTTAACTCTAAATACTTTTCAAAAATAGGGAAAATGGCTACATTTTAAATTAATTTGTAATATGCTTCTAAACTTCTTTTGCCATAAATATGTTTTTCTAAGACTTAGATTCCTAACTGAAGTTGACGATTCCATTCTAAAAGGGGCACTTTTGATGCGTAAAAAAATATTACTCTTTATATACCAAAATTTAATTTAATTTTTTATGGTGCTCTTTAAATTATTAAAAATTCTTTAGCTTTATGACAGTGTAACTGTAGAAGTAAACAATATATGATCTTGACATTATGGTTAAAGACTTACAATTTTGTACCATATTACCATGTAACGACAGTTATACCAAAAACCGAATTTAATTTATTTTAATTAATCTCCATTTTTTGCTATTTCACCCCTTGTGCATCGCCATCATCTATATATATAAAAATGGTGTAAAAATGTATAGTAATTCATAAAATGAGAACGGCTAGGCCGATTTCTGTAAAATTTTTTGTCAGTTATTCGTATTTTCGAGGAGAAGGTCTTTACGGAAGAAAATTTTGGAAAATCTCTCTGGAAAAGTCGGAAAATTGGAAAAATCGAAAATTGAGTTTTTGTATGAAGTTTTATTCCTTAATAGCGAGACGAAGTTCGCCGGGTCCGCTAGTTTTATATAAATCATTATATATAGTAACTATAACATAATGGTAGACCTGCACAAGTTGTGTTATGTAGGTTGACCACAGGCATTAAACCAAAACACGACATACTGTACAACAGTAACAGGGAAAATGAAGACAAAAACCCCAAAATGCAAACATTTGACCCACAGCTATTTCCACCATTTTTGACATAACTCAAAATGAGCAAGCAGGGAGCAAGTTTTGTTTGCGCAATATCAAAGAAAACAATCAAGAGAAAAATACAAAAAAAATTCTCACGACCTTCTCGACACTCTTTTTTGTTATACTCCAATACATTTCAAAATTATGCAAAATCTGGACACATTTTGAGGAATTTTTTAAACACATTTCTACAAGACTTTTCCACTTTTCCTCTGCTTGAAATATCTATTTTGAAAATGCCAAGTTTATGTAGCAAAAACTACGTTATGGCGATTTAAAAGCAGCAAAATTTAATACTTTTCACCTGTTTCTTAAATTTTAAAAATATGTTCAACTTTAACACTGTGCTACACGAAAAGTAAACAACATACGACTTTGCTATTTTGGCTAGTGAGGTAGAATTTTGTACTCGTTAACCCTGTCAAGACAGATTATCAAAAATTTGTGTTTCAATTTTTCAATTAAGACCCGTTTTTTTCAATCTTGCCCCAACGTGCGCCGTGTCAAAGAAGAACACATTTGAGTTAGTGGTGCACATGCAAGCGGTTAAGCAACCTTTAATGTTCGTGTGTGTGGCCTAGTGTGTAGTGTGTTCGGCTACAAATCAGAAGTTCGCAAGATCAAATCCAGCAGTTGGCGAAATAAAAACATAAAATAAAAACATATGAAGTGTGTTGAAATTGAAAACAAATTCCACTCAACTGTTCTAAAAATAGAAAAAAATTTTAGCTTATAGCTTTTTTTCAACTTCCAGAGGCCATGGAATAACTAGTTATTCTAGTGGTCATAGAATAACTAGTAATTCAGTGCTACATGCCCTTGTTAAAATAATGGGTTAGTAGGGGCATTTGTAAGTAGTTACGGCTGCCAAAAATCCCTTATAAAACCCATTATTTTGGGAGGATTATTTTTGCTGGATGAGATCAAGGGAGCGTAAATTTCAATGTAAAACACATTGAAATGTATGCTCACTTGCTCTCAATAAGCGCTCACTGGATATCTGTAACATATACACACATTTATAAATAATGGTGGTTGTTTATTGAAACGCACGGAAATAAGCAACAACAGACACATAGCTACATAAAAAATTCCAAAGAAATACATAACAGACTTTAATAAAAGAAAAACGGAATGAAATTATTTATAAAAAGTTACACTTTTAAAATGAAATAAATATATAGAAACATCGATGAACTCTTCTCCTTAGTTGTGAAATAAAACACATTTTCCTCAAAGTTGAAATCATCCGTGGGAAATCGACATATGGAATTAAATGATTAGAAATGTATGTATGTATTTAAAAAATGTATTGATGTAATTACCAATATAAATGCGATTTATTCCTTGTCCAATAAATTATTTCAATTCACCTTTTTGATTCAATTATAAAATTTCCAATTATAAAATGTATTGGGCATTTAATTTACTAAAAAGCACAATTTCTTTAAGAAAACACAAAACACTGATTTATTCACTCACATTACCGTCTTTATTCAACGATTTTATTCAGACAACTGAAAAAAGAACAACGTAATAAATTTTTTACTTTTCCTCTTCGCTTGCTACGTTGGTTAACAACAACAAAGCACGAAACACACGATTTTGGCCAATGCTTCTGCGTATCCTATTACACCATACACACAGCTCTTTCCGCTCCGTTCCGCAAAATGAACTAGGTCGTTCAGTTAGTTCCATAGTTCCTTTTAGTACCAACCTTTATATGTATACCCACCCTCACACTCGTCCACTCAGCTCATATCGTTCGTGCTTCTTCTTCATCTAAACAATAGAAAACAAAAAATTTATTGTTTGCCACCGAAAGATGGCAGATTACAACTATTTAAAACAAATTTACAATCGGCAGGTTTTGCAAATTAAAAAATACTCCAGTTGCTGTTTACTGACTGTTTATAAATTTTTTGTATTCGGTCAAGATCAGTTTAGTAAGAAATGGAAAACGAAATGACGCTATGACATTTCTTATTCACTAATAAAAGAGAGAGAGAGACAACTGATGTTACATAAACTGACAGAACTATTGGTGTGTCTTTTTACTTACTAAATGTTGCTGAAACATTTTTGTCAGCAACTTTTCCTTTATACAACTGTCAAAATCTGCAACATTAATTATTACAAATTATCACGTAAAAAGACACAGCTTATATCAGCTTGTGAAACCGAATGAACAATAAGAGCAAAAAGAATGGGAGAAAAACGAACGAGGGAGCAAAAGGAACTAGCTGCACCGCATAGTCGGACCTAGTACCGGTCGTTCCTTTTGTGGAGTAGTTCCTTTGAACTAGTTCGTTCCGGAACGACACAACTCTACTCTTTGTTATAAAACAGCATTCCGCATCCGCGAGAGCCCTGTTGTTACTCTCTTTGACAAAAATCCTCTCTCCACCTATAAAATAGGGATACGCAGTGTATTGCAATAATCGGTTTTTTGATTATTCGGTTTTCGTGAAAAACTTAAAACTCGATTTTCGGTTAGTCGATTATTTGAGAGTGTTCTAAAAGTCGATTAATCGTTAACCGCCGAAAACCGATAATAATCGAATATAATCGACCATTTTCGTTGATGCGATCCGTGATGGTTATATGTATAAAAAAAGTACCATCGATTACGCGGTTTTAGCACACCCACACGACTAATAGTCGACCACGATTTATAGGCGACTACGAATAATAATAGACTACGACTAATGGTTGTCTGCGAATAATAGTTGACTCCGTCTTCCGAAAGTCGACTAAGAATAAGCGATTATCCGGTTTTCGCACAGTCAATAGTCGACTACGACTTTTGGAAATTTTACGGTTAATAATCGAATAATTGATTAACCGAAATCGATTTTACGTATTCCTACTATAAAAAATATATTCTAAGAGAGAGATATGTTACAAAATGTGGCAAACATATATTTGTTTGGACACAAACATATTATGTTTGGATCCAAACATATTTCTAACATATATATTTCTGCGTGTACGTGTACCAAGGCCAATGAATGCAAACAAACAAAACGATTGCCTACCATTCACAAAAAGTAAAAAACTTTTCATTAATTTTCTCCTTTAGAGTTAAGCTTGATGATCGGAAATTATTTGCAAGTGAAAAAGGAAAGCCAAGGACTCGAACCCACATAGTCACCAAATTACGTTACCTGGTTTCACTGCTGGTAAAGCAGATCTTCGGACGTATCGACTATGTAGTGGCTTCTCTCTCGTTTTTCAAATGCAAATGTGTTTTATACATTTACGCGGATATTTGGCCGCTAAAATGTTTTTTCTTCACGACAAACGCTTTTTTGCGCTGCCTTTGAAGTTATAAGTTTTGGCTTTGAACGCTAACACGCCGTGACAACATTTTTTGATATGTTTTCAAGGACGTGGGTTCAAATCCCAGCCAAAATTGTCTAGCAGAAAAACAAAGGAGCTAGAGTTAGTCATCGCTATTTTTGTTTAGATAAAAATGAAATTTTTTGTAGTTTTTGGAAAAAGGGTTCGTTTTTTAGCGCAAAATGGGAAAAAGTACTAGAGCACAATTTACGATTCCAGGTTCTGGAATATAACTATAATTAGAAGTATACGTTTTTAATATCCACATATTGGATTTGAATATATTTTATAGTGTTTAATCCTTTATTCAGTATATACAGACATAAATTGGCAATTTTTGTTCTTTGTGGTCAAAAAGCTTCTTTAGAAAAATGCTCTAACTGCCGCTTTAATATTGATGACATGGTTTTAGTTTAATGCATTAAAAATACATAATTTTATAATATCGATCTATATTGTACGCATACAACCGCTTAATGCAGAATTGCAAAATATTCACTCCTCGTCGAAAAGTAATGCATTATTGTTATACCCATCCACGATGAATAATAAGCAAAATGAAGAACGCCCAATGATTAGTGCAAAATAACATCACTTAGAAAAACCACACAATAGAGTGGTAGTGGTAAAATAAGTCAAAAACCTTGGAATTGTCTTTAAAATGGCAAAACCATTCACACATTTCTGCTAGAAAAGTATTTGGAATGCTGAAAAAATATAGTTCATTCATTCCTGCTACAGGAAAACAATTTTGATAGCACAGTCGAAAAGTCATAACCCTTTTGTATACACAATTAATTAATTTATACCTGTCCGTGTACTCGATAATTTGTGCTAAATATTACCAATGCTTCGAATTTTGACAGTTGTTTAATGGAGAAGTTGGTGAAAAATTGTTTCACCTACATTTAGTAAAAATTATCGAGTACAAGGACAAACTTTTCATGACACATTAGTCCTGTTGTATATATATATTAAGAAAAATATTCGCCGCAATATTGTCATTAAAGTTGTCAAATGCACTACACACCTCAAAAGCAAATATTTCAAGGAATATTAATTTACAAAACGATGAAATTCCACATCTGTCTCTAGGTTTGCTTACATCCTGATGTAAACTTTAAAAACGCCATATTTCTAGCACTACTTTCACAATCTGATTGGCTTTTTTCTGGAACAAATACGGGCAATGCTAATAAAAATGTCCGGATTGTCGAGTAGAAAAATCTCACTATTTTTTACACGTAGAGCACTTTCATTTAAGTGTATCAGCAATTACAATTTAAAAAAAATATTATTATATAACTTCCACGAGTGATTTAATCATATAAAATAATTTATTTTCCTTGCAATTCGTTAATCCGAACAATTTGATAATTCGCACACCACCGAATCCTGTGGTGTAGGGATTGTCGCGAATGTACTGTATATATGGGAGTAATATCCAAATCTGAATCGATTCTTACAAAAATAGGGATCGCCCTAGGGCCAAAAAAATCCCCTATTTTTATGCGAATTTGTCTATAAATGTGACCTGTACTTTGTTTTCAAAAAGACATGGCGAGATGGATAAGTGCGAATCTATGCAGATCATCAAAAGGAACTGTGGGTCTATTTCGTTTCATTTTGCACGTTGCAAATTCATTAACTAAGACATAATACCCTTAGGGTATTAAAATATAGTTATCAGTGCAATCATGAATAAAAATTCCGTGCGGAATTTGTTTCCTTTCCCCAATTTCACAATTTTTTGTTTCCATATTTATGCCCAAAAAGGGAATATTTTTGTTGATTCGACTAGAATGCGCCATAATGAAGCGAATCTAGTAGTTTTCAACTTTTAACAAATAATAATTTTAAAAGAATTTCACTTTTTAAAATTTTTTTCCGTGTGGAAAATTCAGAGGGAAATATTCATGATGGCACCGTATATATTTTTTATATGTTTTTAATAAAATATGAATTATTTTATGTAATATTCAATATTTTCTTAGTCTTAATTTCTAGCTCATTTGTTATTCTGTCAGACAATTTTGGGCGAGCAGAAACTATCAACATATTTGGATACGTACCTTTTGACATTTCTGATTGAGTTTTTGAATAAATTTGTATTAGAAAGCAACTTATGTTGTTATAAGAAGGCCGCGTTATAGGAAATTTTCTAAGTCTTTTAGTGCAGATTTATTGCTGTGGCGCAATAATAATTAATAACATGATAATCTGCTAAGAAATCGACGTTTAACGGCAATAAACATAATTTAGAACACTTTTTGATGAGTTTCCAAATTTAATTTGTTGATTTTTGTCAAAAAAATTACTTGCATATTTTTTGCATATTTTGCATATTTTTTGCATATTTTGCATATTTTTTGCATATTTTGTGCATATGCAAAATATGCAAATATGCAAAAAAAAATAAAAAATATGAGCCTGTCATTGCATTCAGTTTTCTTCAAAACGAATTTTGGTCCATTCAGAATTTTCGTATCTTTATTAATAAAAAATATGCAAATATGCAAAATCCGATGTCTACTGATAATGGAGCTACATTATTTAATTTGCGTGGAAGTTATGACCGCGCAAATGAATAAACATAGGCAAAAACACGTTGAAGCTAGTGAGGTTTTTTACGTTGCTATTCGATTGCTGGTTAAACCATTCAAATGACGGACATCTGTCCAAAATAAAAGTAGAAGAATACAAAATTAAGATAACACTTCTAATGTATCACTTTTCAAGATTTCCACTACATCCATCTTTTATGGATGCTGACATTTTGAAGCCGGATTTTGAAATATCGCGGACTAACTCGCGTTGTGGATCGTTTCCATTTCAATGAAGAAACTGACACATCACCCGCATTTTTGCGAAAACAGAGGTTTAAGAAACTTAGTGGCATGGGAGCAGTATCCCATTTATCCCAAAAAATGCTGCGTGATGCTACATCCACGATTCTTGATGGATTTTATTGAAATAGGTTTAGATTCATGTATTTTTTCATGGTTGTACATAAAAAGTGTATGCAAGTTGTGCAAATTATAAGCGTTATACAGTTTTTTCATATATATATATATATATATATATATACACTGCACCCCCTCTCTGCTTAACTGCCTTTCCCGTTTAATTGCCTCACAATCTGAATCCCCAAAGTTTTTTTCATATAAATGAGTTCAAACTGTCCCACTTAACTACTTTTCTATAAGTACCCAATTCGGATATTTGCCCGTCAAATATTTCCCCAAAAAGAACAGTTAATAATGTTTTTCTCGGTTTATTACCTGCACTGGTGTATTTATGAGAAAATCAATTTCGACGACAACGTGAATTGTGATAAAGATGTCCAGTGTTATGTTATGGCGTTATGCTCACTGATGGCTAACTTTCTTATTGATTAAATAATATAACTTATATATTTTTAGACTTTTTTACTATAGACCGTTCTGTTTTTTTTTTGGCGATTATGTTCTAATTGTTATCATTTTTTGTAAGGCTGAGATGAGATTTTTGTAACTACCCACATGAGGTAGTTATGCGGGATTTTCGTAGCTGCCTTTCCCGCAAAACTGCCTCAATTTTTTGAAATTTTATGAAAGGTAGATAACCGGGTTTGGGTGCCACCGTGGTGCAATGGTATGCACACCCGCCTTGCACGCTGAAGGTCGTGGGTTCGATTCCCCGGCCAGTCAACATCAAACACTTTTCAACGGTGGCAAAATACCCCTCAGTAATGTTGGCGACATTTTCTGAGTATTTCAGCCTTGTACAACTTCTCTACAAGTGGTGTCTTAGACACGCCGTTCGGACTCGGCGATAAACAGTAGGTCCCATATCATTGAGCTAATATGAATCGGGGTGCAATCATTGATATGAGAGAAGTCTCCCCTGTCCCTCCTGGGATGTTTGTGGAACAATTATATTATATATAGATAACCGGGGTGCAGTGTACATGAAATAAAAAATATGTGTGGGTTAGGCCAAAAACGCATGTTACTTTTAAATCAGGGTGTTTGCATTTTTAATTTTACTGAAGCGAAAAGTTGAATCGGATTGAACTGGGACACAATTGGACTTAACATCGGACTTAACAAAGAAGAATACGCAGTATTAATGACCTTATCACTAACAAGTCATTTATGTACACCTAGAACTAGGCAAACACTTGACGTGGCCCACAGGAAATATGGTCTAATATTCATAATGCATCACGTGAAAGCCAATGTTACATACACAGTCAATAATTCGACCTTCCCAGTGGAACAGATAGGTCAAACATGTTTGGTATCTGTACTGGAATGCTGTAACTCATTTTTGGTTACCGACAAAAGTCAGTGAAATTAAATCGCAAAATGATGAATGAAAAGTACTAATAAAGTTTGAAAACGCTGTTGCTATTTGTAGAAATTTCCGACTATTTTATTTGCAGGCAAATTTCGCTAATTACAGAATTTATATGTAAGCATTTTAGTTTTACCGACTTTTATCGGTAAGTAAAAATATGCGTTAGAATATCCCACTACATGCCACCATTCGATCACGACAACTCTTCAAAAGTTTAATGGCTTAGGCTTCATGTAAAGCCTATGGCTTCAAATGTAAAGTAATTTATAATTCACTACAAATATTTAAATAACATAGATATTTTATTTCAAGAATTTGATATTCTTATCATATTGATATTCATATATTCTATAAAACATTCATTTTATAATAATTAAGAAAGAATTCGAGAGCCGAAGAAGCAGATATTCAGGAAGAAGACCAATAGTTATTATTATTAATTTGTATTATTTAAAACACCAAAATTTATTTTTATTATATATCTGAAGAGATTTTGTATATTTTAAAAATGGAGCCAAAATGGCCTAACCCTCAGTTCCTATCAATATAGTTCTTTTAAATGGATTCCAAAATGTCCTACGCCACTTTAATTTTTTATTAACCGTTTAATACAGCCTATTTCTAAATTAATTATTATTTTAATTCAGTTTTTCTCAGAACCATTTTTTGAGCTTTGGCGCTGAGCGCCTCATATAGCGTTTAAAAAGGGCACAGGGGAGGTACCTTACCTTCCTCCGAAATTCTTCCAAATACATACAGTTTGACAACAAATGTATTGCAAAGACCAACATTGCAAACATTATGTGTGTTCGTTTACTCAAAATTTGTACAAATTGTTACTGGATGTTGTTCGTTTACTCTACAGTACAATGCAAAAGACCTTAGCCGATTACAAGAAGTTACTGGACTTGTACAAATTTGTACAAATTGTTGAGTAAACGAACACACCTATTTTCATATTATTGTTCGTTTATGGCAACAAATTATGTAAAAACTAGGAGGGTTGGCTTTTTTTGTTTTTGTTAATTTATTAGTGGGAAAAAATTGGCGATGTTTACCAAGGGGTAAGGCAGGGAATACTATAGTTTCAGATCTCGCCACAGATCTTCATCAGTTCCCTTGTTTCCTGTTTTTCAACTAGAAACTTCTTATACCCAAGTGTCAATTGCTAGCTCAAATAGATACGTGCGCATACGTACTATACAATATTCCGTCAAAATATGCAATGTTTATTTGCGGTTTTTAATAAATACTGCCAAAAATATGAATTACCTACTACTTTGTGGTGACAATAAATGTACCAAAAAGTGTTTCTCTATAGCTTTGTTCCTTAACTTTTTTTGGTAAGAGTGGTAAAAGAGAAAAGTGTCAAAATTGCTCTCTCATGAACATTTTTACCAGAAAAGTAAAGGAACGGAAAATGGTATATCTGGCAGCAATGTCAAAATGAAACATAAAAAATCAATTTTCGTCTTTTATTTCACAGTTTTTAATTTAGTTTTGTCAGCGTTCGACTGTTTCTTCTGTTTTTCGTCCATTTTCTTCTTCATTGTGAAATAATCGTCAAACAAAAATCGAAAAATCAGTTCTGCCATTTTTTACCTGCAGAAATTTTGCTGGTAGCCTGTGGTAGAAGAGAAAGCCATTTTCGCTATCTCTCCCCTCTCACTCTCTTAAAAATTGCTTCCAGTTTTGCCACTTTTCGGGGTTAAGGAACGCTTTGCAGGTTAAAAATGGTAACAAATGGTAAAAATGGTAACCTCAGGTAAGTAAAGGAACACAGTTTATAAGTTGTTTATCCACTTTGGACATTCATTGGAGCTTTAATCAACTTAGTTAACCCAAAATTAAGGCTCGGCATGTTCCACTCTAAGGGTACTGGTTTCCCAATTTTTAGTAAATCTTGATATTTCGTTCGAGGGTCTTTTTCGAGCTTTGTTCTTAAAAAGAACCCACACATTTTATAAGGTTAATATCATGATTTTGGCCCGAGGTATTTATCAGTTTTTGTATAGCTCATGAACGAACTAGTTCAATTGAACGATTCATTGAATAGAGCGTATGAACTAGATCAGTCAATATAGTTCATTATAGTTCACTGAACTATAATCAGTCGGCGACTGTACGATCAACGCTCGAACGATTCACAATCTAGTTCAACATGTCGTTCACATATGCAAAAAGTTACGCCGTCGTCAGTGTTAAGTGATGCCTTCGTAATGAGATAAGTTTTTTTACGTTTTGGATCAAGGTACAATAAATATATGTTCGAAAATGAAGATTTCTTCAAAAACACAACAAATTCCACATATTCCCATATTGAATGTGCCTTGTTCTGGATAGAAAAAATAAAAATAAACACACACGCACAAAGCTTTTTCGCGTTGACAGTTTCTGCACACACAACATAAGATTTTTGCTATTGTTTGTTTGTGTTTGGTGTATGTATGCGTTTGATTGAACGATTATGATCCGAATGATTGAACTGGATAGTGAACTATGAACTAGATTACTGAACTAGTTCAGTTAAAAGAGCTGAACTATTGAACTAGATCTTTCAAATGAACTAGATTGTACAACTCTACTTTGGAATGGTGGTAGTTGAACTATTTCTATTTTCCCTATACTTTTCCACATGTATTTTGATGTTTTCAAATCCAAAATCGGACAGTTTTGCATTGGTCCATTATCCGAAAATACATAGTGAGTCAAATATTCATTCTTTGCATACTTGTCTGTGCATACTTGTTTATTGTTTATATGACTCCTCCATGACGGTTTTTTATCACTGAACTTTATCACATTCAATACTGTTAGTCCATTACACTGTGCTACAGTGAAAATTTGCAGAGGTTCTGATACATAAATTCGGTATTGTGGGAGTCCACGGAAGACGAAAATACCTTTGATTTCTTTGGGACACTTCGTTTTTTTGATTTTATAACGGTAAATGTAGTGAAAAACGGGGTTTCTTGGAATTCCAAATTAAAACAGACATAACTTATGTTTTCCACAACGGACTTTTACGGCTTATTTTTTATTTAAAAGGTGAAAATCAAGCCTTTCAAACAGGCCATAATTTTAAATAATCGGGTAACAAATGGTCAAGTTATAATGATTTAAGTGTGACAAAAACGCTTTAAAAAAACAGGAAAATGGGATTCCTCGTGCTCTAGGCTGCGTAGAAGACACTAAACTGCGCAATTATTTACATTTATCAAAAAGGAAATTTAGTAAGCTTTACAAAATTCGGAAAAACAATGAAAAAACAAACATCTACACGGAGATTTGGTTAACCTAACTCCGTAACAGTATTTATATTTGGCTGACTTCCGAAACGTCAGATGCTTTGTATTGGTGCATGAAACAAGGGGTTCTTAAATCGATTTCCCTACTACTGCAACGAATACAAACCCTGCCAGCATATGGGGGTGAGTTTCTCACTTCCTCTATCAGAAACGATCGCATTCTGAACTTCTTTTCTATAAAATAGCGACCCTTTATCATTTTACAATAACAAATGTATTGCTGTCCCATTTTGAACTTCTTGAACAACTACTAATGACCTGTTTCTCAAAGACGATTCGAATACAAATTCTTTCGAATAACTACCAAACTCCTGTTGTTTTAGAAAATGTTTGTTTGATTGAAAACAAAAATAAATCGAATATTTTTCAAAAGGCATAAGTTTGGTAGTAATACGAACGAATTTGTATTCGAATCGTCTTAGAGAAACAGGGTATTAGTGTCAGAAAAGGAGATCGAAATTCTATTATTGCTTGTTTACACTAACAATGCTACTACTTACGATTGTCGCGTGGGCAGACACTTTCTCTGGCCTATGCAGACACTTCGATTGTTTACGTTCATTTAAGGCGTGTACAACCTTGAACTAATATCTATATCAGCATCCGGCAAAAAGGGGCACACGTGCCCTTGATGAGAATAACAACAGAACCACCACCACTCAGTCTTAATTCAGAAGTCAATGAAGAAGGTTTTTTTTTATTGAAGTTGCTATTTATTGAATTCCATTTTTATCATTACAAAAAATACATAATAGCTAAAGTACATTATTCATTTAGTAAATAAACTTTCTCTTGAATATTAATTCTTTAGAGACTTCGTAAATTCAATGAAGAAGGTTCTGTTGTCGCCTATTTCAATGATTTTTATTTTTAGCAATGCATTAACGCACAAGCTGTTTGTGGAGAGAGACGCATGCGTGAGGCCGCAAACAATGCGTTTGTATTGGTGCCGATACCTGGTCTATATGATGCTTATATGGTACGGTGGTGCAGTGGTAAGCATGTTCGCTTTGCATTCTTAATGTCAGGCAATATCATATTTTTAAAATGACAAAATTAATGTAGATGACAATTTGAACTAAGAATAGTTCTTTGAAAACGTGTGTACTTTGGAAAAATAATCTGAAAAATAAAAAAAATAAAAATTAAAAGAATTACAAAGAAAAATAAAAAACAAAAAAATATATATTTTTTCGTCTAACCAATTTTATCGCTAAAAGAACTTCTAGAAAGTCTCGAAAGCGGCATTCGCAAGTATCTCGATTCGTTCAACTACATTGATGTTGTATAGTTGATACAGCTCGTTGTTCATAAGACGCCGATATTCGCCGTCAACACATATTGGCCGCTAGATCTTTCGAAGAATTTTTCTCTCGAACACACCAAGCACTGACTTATCTGCTTGACCCATGCTTCGGAACCATACATTAGCACGGGTAGTATCAGTGTTTTGTAAAGTGTTACTTTTGTTTGGCGAGAGGTGGCTTTATTCCTAAACTGCTTACTCAGCCCAAAGTAGCATCTGTTAGCCAACACTATTCTTCTTCGTATTTCACAACTGATGTTATTTGTTGGAGCGAACAAGTGAAACGAAATATCAGTAAGCTACATATCCCAGATTGGGAAAATACAGCAGCAAACAGAGAGGATTGGAGATTTTTTCTTAGTTCGGCTTATGGAACAAATGTTCTGTAAAAGGCCAGCTAAGTAAGTAAGTAAGTGTTATTTGTTGTGTTTATGGCGGTGCCGAGGTAGACGAAGTCCTTTACTACCTCAAAATTGTAGGTACCAACATTCACAGATGGCGTGGGGTTTGTGGACAGATTACGCGTCGATACCATCAACTTGGTTTTTCGCCGTTTACTGCCAGACCAACTTTAGCAGATTCTCTTTCGACTTTTGCAAAGGTGTCAGTTACTTCCTTTACCGATCGATGTCAATGTCGTCGGCATAAGCCAGTAACATATGGCTGTTCGTGTATATCGTTCCATTTCTTTTGACCTTCGCGTCTCGTATGACCTTTTCCAGCAGGATGTTGAATAGATCACACGACAGGCCGTCTCCTTGTCTGAAATCTCTCTTGGTAATAAACTCTTCGCCGAATGAGCTTTGCAGGAATACCAAAATCAGACATGGCTTGGAACACCTTTGAACGTATAGGGCTGTCGAATGCTGCTTTATAATCGACGAAAAGATGGAAGGTGACGATCTGCATTTCTTGAGTCTTTTCCAGGATTTGTCTCAAGGTAAATATCTGGTCAATGGTGGATTTGCCAGGTCTAAAGCCGCACTGATAGGGTCCAATAATTTCATTGACCATAGGCTTTAGTCTCTCACATAATATTCCAGATACTATCTTATATGCAATAGGGAGCACACTTATGCCCCTGTAATTGGAGCACACAGTCTTATCACCCTTCTTGTGGACTGGACATAGGATGCTCACGTTCCAATCGTCGGGTACGCGTTCTTCCTGCCAGATGGTGCTAACTAGCTGATGCATACACCTTATCAGCGTGTCGCCTCCGGTTTTGAACAGCTCGGCTGGTAGGCCATCTGCTCCTGCCGCTTTATTATTCTTCAGTCGGTTTATTGCTGTCATTACCTCATCTTGGCTGGGCGGTATACATTCAATACCATCTTCTGGGATTGGATCTCTGGTATCTTCGCCATCTTCACTGCTATCGGATACCAACAGTTTGAAAAATGTTCTTTCCATATCCTGAGCTGAGCACACTATCTGCATCAGTTACCAAATTACCTTGTTGGTATCTACAGAAGGATATGCCTGTACCAAAGCCATCAGTTTGATGCTTCACTCTTTGGTAGAACTTTCGGTCTTCGTTCTGTCTCCTGTACATCTCTATTTGTTCACACTCCCTCTTTTCCATCTCTCTCTTTTTCCTGCGGAAAAGACGTTTCTCCTCTCTCCTTTTCTCCCGATACCTCTCTCGAGCGCTACGCGTTGCTACTGATTGTAAAGTAGCCCTATATGCCGCATTTTTTTTCTTCGGTAGCAGCACGGCACTCCTAGTCATACCATGGATTCTTTGGTGGAGGTCTCTGGTATCCAAGTACTGGTTTTGGGCTGTTTGCATGCAGTGGGCAATATTTTGCCATAGTGCAGATATGTTATCGGGACGAGAAGCGCTTTCATTAAGCAATTGGGTCAGCGATGTCCAACTTTCGTGTTGTGTCTGTCCGTGCTTTATTTGCAACGTTTAGACGGGTACGTACCTTTGCTGCAACCAATATAAAGTTAGTCGAAAAGTTATCTAGAGATTAAGCACTCTGAAAACAGAAACATGTACCTTCTGCAAAGTTTTTGTGTTTGTCGCATCCAGTTATAGAATACAGTGTTGATGGACTGAACATATTCGTACATACGAGGGCGGTTCGGAAACTTCTTATCCTATCAATGAAAGAGAATAGTTAGTTTTTCAAAAATATTTTTATTTTTCAATATAATTTCATGAAACGTCAATACACTTAGTCCAACGCTTTTCTAGCAATTCTATCCCTTGATTAAAATAGTTTTCCTCAAGGTCTTCAAAATAGTGGTTTACAACTGTAATTGCATCTTCATTTGAGGTAAAACGCTTGCCAGCAAGGATTTTTTTTAGATTTGGGAACAAGTAAAAGTCACTGGGAGCTAAATCAGGAGAATAAGGTGGGTGGTCAAGCAACTCGTACTTTAATTCGTTTAATTTAGCCATTGTTAAAACACTCTTGTGCGCTGGTGCGTTGTCTTGATGAAAAATCATTTTTCTTGTGTTGTAAGCCAGGACGTTTTTCTCGAATTTGTACATTTAATTGATCCAAAAGGTTGCAATAGTACTCTGAATTTATTGTTTTACCCTTTTGCAAATAGTCAATCAATAAAATACATTTGAAGTCCCAAAAACCGTTGCCATAACCTTACCAGCCGATTGAATTGTTTTTGCCTTCTTTGGGGCACTTCCTCCAGCCTCAGTCCATTGTTTGGATTGTTCTTTTGTCTCTGGAGTATAGTGGTGGATCCATGTCTCATCAACAGTTATGAAACGACGCTCAAAATCCATTTTATTTCGCTTAAAACGATCCAAACAAGCTTGAGAAATGTTCATTCTTATGCGTTTTTATCGACTGTTAACAAATGCGGCACCCATCTTGCAGAAAGCTTGTTCATCTGGTGTTCTTCATGCAAAATTAAATGGACTCGATCATTTGAGATGCCCATGATATTAGCAATTTCACACACTTTTATTCGTCGATCATTTAATACCATATCATGCACTTTGGCTACAATTTCTGTTGTTGTTGCTGTTTTTGGACGTCCACTACGTGGTTCATCTTCAATGCTTGTACGACCACGTTTAAATTCAGCAACCCAATTTTTTACTGTTGCATATGAAGGAGCACTTTCACCTAACACATTCACCATATCATTATGAATTTCTTGTCCCGATAAACCTTTTTTATGTAAATATTTAATGACAGCACGCATTTCTAATTTTTCCATTGTAAAAAATTGCGGATGCGTCTTTTTTGAACACCTGTTTCTATGTGAAGGAGTTGCCAGATCGAAACAAAATTTAACATGTGTTCATAACAGAGATGGAAATTCCAAAACACTTAACTTTTTTCTATTTATACCGCTCTTTTTGTGCTAGGCTAAGAAATTTCCGAACTGCCCTCGTATTACTCATATTATTCTGGAATTAAAAAGGAACACAAAGGAAATATACAAATTTGCCTCTTCTTCTCTCTAACAAAAAAGAGAGAGAGAGACAAAGGGAGGGGGAGAGAGAATATGAAAAGTCAAAAATAAAAAACACACAGAAACAAAAATTGTTTTTTTTCACATTATGTTTTAAACTGACTACAAATAGGCAAAAAAGTTAGTTTATTATCAGTCGAAAAGTTATCTGGCGTTGGACAATACTGACTACTCAGGCGCTCATCGCCTTGTAAAATTAGTCAGTTGGCATAAGGGAAAATAATCGATAAAATGCCACTTATGTTTAAAACAAGTAAGAAAAGCGTTAAGTTCGGTCGTGCCGAACTTTTTATACCCTCCACCACAAATTTCAGCCATTTCGGTGGATTAATGTGGCCACAACCTTCAAAATACCGAAATGCGGAAGGTACCGTTCTATGGGGGCTATATGATGGCGTGGACCTATACCTAAAAATTTCTGGGGGAAAGTTTTATACGCCTAAAGAAGACTAAATTTTAAATTTCAGCCATCTCGGTGCGATAATGAGGCTAAAACGTTCAAAATATCGAAAATCGGGAGATATTGTATTATGGGGGCTATATCAACACGTGGGCCTATATAAACATTTTATGGTAGAAATGTTTCTTAGCCTCTGGAAACACAAAATACAAAGTTACAACCGATTCTTCGGTCAAATGGGTCTAATACATTCAAAATATATTCAAATGACGCGTACTTTATAAGGGGCATTATGTGGGGGCTATACCAAAACGTGGACCCATATAACCCAACTTTGGTAGGAATGTTTTCTGGCCTCTGAAGACACAAAATACCAAATTACAACCAATTCTGTGGTCAAATGGGTCTAATACATTCAAAATATATTAAAATGACGCGTACTTTATATGGGGCCTTATATGGGGGCTATACCAAAACGTGGACCTATATAACCCAACTTTGGTAGGAATATTTTTTGGCCTCTGGAGACACAAAGTACCAAATTACAACCAATTCGGTGGTAAAATGGGCCAAATATCTTAAAAATTCCTTAAAACGACGACGCGTCACGCGTCATTTTGTATGGGGGCTATACGAAAGCGTGGACCTACATAGCCCGCTTTCAATACCAAAAGTCCTACGTAAAAATAACATATTTTCCCAAAATTTCATCAACCTACGTCAATCCGTTCGGACGCTAGAGTGATTTCCACAGACGGACGGACATGGCTATATCGATGTAGAATTGCACGCTGATCAAGAATATATATACTTTGTGGGGTCTACAATGATTATTTCGAGTAGTTACAAACGTAGTGACAAACTTAATATACCCCCATCCTATGGTGGAGGGTATAAAAAAAGCTAGCCTTATGTGAGCTTTAAATCGGCCAAAGTCCCTACAGGGCAGCGATTGTAATTAAACTATCAAAACAAACATGAAAAACAATCAGAACAGTTTGATTTCGGACGGCTCACAGCACAGACAAAAATTTCAATTGAATTCACGACTACGGGCTTAAAAAAATGATAAAATTGCGGTGTTAAGTTTTCGCTTGGCATCCCACGTGTTTTAATTATCAAGGATTTATTCCTAAATATACGATTTCTTCGCAGAAGACGACTTCGTAGCTCCCAACTGCTATAAAGCCGACCTTTTAAATGAAGTTTTTATTAATTTACTAAATTTCTGAAATATAGTTTTTTTATCTTGTCTTTAAAGTCTATTTTTGTTATACCTTACTTTAAGAAAAGTAAGGAATAAAGTTCGCTTTACAAGGAATTTGTTATTATATCTTCCATTTAAACTAAATGTTATATTTTGTAAAAATATGGCAATGTCAAGCAAAAAAATCTGTATACCTCAAGGTTTCTCAAATCTGATTGGTTCATTTGAATTTGCTGACAATTTTTTCTTGCTTTTGGTGCAGCATACTCCCAGGCGCAGTTTAAATTTTAAAAGGAACACAAAGTTCCTTTAAATTTATCTGACACTTATGCCAAGTTTACACTTGCGCTCCAAAATCCACTGGATTTCACGAAATCCTGTAATACACCCCGGTGTTTACACTTATTTTTTGTTGATTTCAAACATATCACAATGATCAAGGTAGATGCATATGCGCAGCTGATCGAACATGAATTTTCAAAACAAGTTGTTGTAAATTGAATTAAACATCAAAAATATACGACAATATAGAACTTTACAACTTTATTTCGAAAATTATCGTAAAATTATCAATATATCGTATTAATTGTGTATAGTACAAAAAAAAATAAATAATGATTTTATCGTTGAGACATCATAATAATAAATTTTGATAGATAAATGTTGTGCCCAGAACCTGCAAAATATTAGTACTTGCAGTAGTTTTCCCGTTTAGTGCTAAAAATGCGTTCCCGTACACCGAAATCTAGCAAGACTTGCACTTCTCTTTAAACAAAAATAGCGCCGAATAACACCCTCTTCTCCTGTTTTCTGCCATAAAATTTTGGCCTAGTAGAAAATAGCAGCAAGCATGTTCATATGTTCATTGGTATCTAATATTATAACTGATGCGCTGATTTTGACATTTCTGCTGGAGTTTTTGCAATTTCCGTCATTTTTCCGTTCCCGTACTTTTTTGGAAATTTGTATGGGGAAGCAATATTTGACACACTATCTGTATCAGTTACCAAATTACCTTGTTGGTATCTACAGAAGGATATGCCTGTACCATAGCCATCAGTTTGATGCTTCACTCTTTGGTAGAACTTTCGGTCTTCGTTCTGTCTCCTGTACATCTTTATTTGATCACACTTTTGATAGATACATGTTGTGCCCAGAACCTGCAAAATATTAGTACTTGCAGTAGTTTTCCCGTTTAGTGCTAAAAATGCGTTCCCGTACACCGAAATCTAGCAAGACTTGCACTTCTCTTTAAACAAAAATAGCGCCGAATAACACCCTCTTCTCCTGTTTTCTGCCATAAAATTTTGGCCTAGTAGAAAATAGCAGCAAGCATGTTCATATGTTCATTGGTATCTAATATTATAACTGATGCGCTGATTTTGACATTTCTGCTGGAGTTTTTGCAATTTCCGTCATTTTTCCGTTCCCGTACTTTTTTGGAAATTTGTATGGGGAAGCAATATTTGACACACTATCTGTATCAGTTACCAAATTACCTTGTTGGTATCTACAGAAGGATATGCCTGTACCATAGCCATCAGTTTGATGCTTCACTCTTTGGTAGAACTTTCGGTCTTCGTTCTGTCTCCTGTACATCTTTATTTGATCACACTTTTGATAGATACATGTTGTGCCCAGAACCTGCAAAATATTAGTACTTGCAGTAGTTTTCCCGTTTAGTGCTAAAAATGCGTTCCCGTACACCGAAATCTAGCAAGACTTGCACTTCTCTTTAAACAAAAATAGCGCCGAATAACACCCTCTTCTCCTGTTTTCTGCCATAAAATTTTGGCCTAGTAGAAAATAGCAGCAAGCATGTTCATATGTTCATTGGTATCTAATATTATAACTGATGCGCTGATTTTGACATTTCTGCTGGAGTTTTTGCAATTTCCGTCATTTTTCCGTTCCCGTACTTTTTTGGAAATTTGTATGGGGAAGCAATATTTGACACACTATCTGTATCAGTTACCAAATTACCTTGTTGGTATCTACAGAAGGATATGCCTGTACCATAGCCATCAGTTTGATGCTTCACTCTTTGGTAGAACTTTCGGTCTTCGTTCTGTCTCCTGTACATCTCTATTTGTTCACACTCCCTCTTTTTCCTGCGGAAAAGACGTTTCTCCTCTCTCCTTTTCTCCCGATACCTCTCTCGAGCGCTACGCGTTGCTACTGATTGTAAAGTAGCCCTATATGCCGCATTTTTTTCTTCGGTAGCAGCACGGCACTCCTAGTCATACCATGGATTCTTTGGTGGAGGTCTCTGGTATCCAAGTACTGATTTTGCGGTTGTTTGCATGCAGTGGGCAATATTTTGCCATTGTGCTGATATGTTATCGGGACGAGAAGCGCTTGCATTAAGCAATTGGGTCAGTTGAGTGGAATATGCTGTGGGTATCTGTTGTATTTGCAGCTTAGCGATGTCCAACTTTCGTGTTGTGTCTGTCCGTGCTTTATTTGCAACGTTTAGACGGGTACGTACCTTTGCTGCAACCAATATAAAGTTAGTCGAAAAGTTATCTAGAGATTAACCACTCTGAAAACAGAAACATGTACCTTCTGCAAAGTTTTTGTGTTTGTCGCATCCAGTTATAGAATACAGTGTTGATGGACTGAACATATTCGTACATACGAGGGCGGTTCGGAAACTTCTTAGCCTATCAATGAAAGAGAATAGTTAGTTTTTCAAAAATATTTTTATTTTTCAATATAATTTCCTGAAACTTCAATACACTTAGTCCAACGCTTTTCTAGCAATTCTATCCCTTGATTAAAATAGTTTTCCTCAAGGTCTTCAAAATAGTGGTTTACAACTGTAATTGCATCTTCATTTGAGGTAAAACGCTTGCCAGCAAGGATTTTTTTTAGATTTGGGAACAAGTAAAAGTCACTGGGAGCTAAATCAGGAGAATAAGGTGGGTGGTCAAGCAACTCGTACTTTAATTCGTTTAATTTAGCCATTGTTAAAACACTCTTGTGCGCTGGTGCGTTGTCTTGATGAAAAATCATTTTTCTTGTGTTGTAAGCCAGGACGTTTTTCTCGAATTTGTACATTTAATTGATCCAAAAAAAATTGATCTGAATTTATTGTTTTACCCTTTTGCAAATAGTCAATCAATAAAATACATTTGAAGTCCCAAAAACCGTTGCCATAACCTTACCAGCCGATTGAATTGTTTTTGCCTTCTTTGGGCACTTCCTCCAGCCTCAGTCCATTGTTTGGATTGTTCTTTTGTCTCTGGAGTATAGTGGTGGATCCATGTCTCATCAACAGTTATGAAACGACGCTCAAAATCCATATTATTTCGCTTAAAACGATCCAAACAAGCTTGAGAAATGTTCATTCTTATGCGTTTTTGATCGACTGTTAACAAATGCGGCACCCATCTTGCAGAAAGCTTGTTCATCTGGTGTTCTTCATGCAAAATTAAATGGACTCGATCATTTGAGATGCCCATGATATTAGCAATTTCACACACTTTTATTCGTCGATCATTTAATACCATATCATGCACTTTGGCTACAATTTCTGTTGTTGTTGCTGTTTTTGGACGTCCACTACGTGGTTCATCTTCAATGCTTGTACGACCACGTTTAAATTCAGCAACCCAATTTTTTACTGTTGCATATGAGGGAGCACTTTCACCTAACACATTCACCATATCATTATGAATTTCTTGTCCCGATAAACTTTTTATATGTAAATATTTATTGACAGCACGCATTTCTAATTTTTCCATTGTAAAAAATTGCGGATGCGTCTTTTTTGAACACCTATTTTTATGTGAAGGAGTTGCCAGATCGAAACAAAATTTAACATGTGTTCATAACAGAGATGGAAGTTTCCAAAACACTTAACTTTTTTCTGTTTATACCGCTCTTTTTGTGCTAGGCTAAGAAATTTCCGAACTGCCCTCGTATTACTCATATTATTCTGGAATTAAAAAGGAACACAAAGGAAATATACAAATTTGCATCTTCTTCTCTCTAACAAAAAAGAGAGAGAGACAAAGAGAGGGAGAGAGAGAATATGAAAAGTCAAAAATAAAAAACACACAGAAACAAAAATTGTTTTTTTTTCACATTATGTTTTAAACTGACTACAAATAGGCAAAAAAGTTAGTTTATTATCAGTCGAAAAGTTATCTGGCGTTGGACAATACTGACTACTCAGGCGCTCATCGCCTTGTAATATTAGTCAGTTGGCATAAGGGAAAATAATCGATAAAATGCCACTTATGTTTAAAACAAGTAAGAAAAGCGTTAAGTTCGGTCGTGCCGAACTTTTTATACCCTCCACCACAAATTTCAGCCATTTCGGTGGATTAATGTGGCCACAACCTTCAAAATACCGAAATGCGGAAGGTACCGTTCTATGGGGGCTATATGATGGCGTGGACCTATACCTAAAAATTTCTGGGGGAAAGTTTTATACGCCTAAAGAAGACTAAATTTTAAATTTCAGCCATCTCGGTGTGATAATGAGGCTAAAACGTTCAAAATATCGAAAATCGGGAGATATTGTATTATGGGGGCTATATCAACACGTGGACCTATATAAACATTTTATGGTAGAAATGTTTCTTAGCCTCTGGAAACACAAAATACAAAGTTACAACCGATTCTTCGGTCAAATGGGTCTAATACATTCAAAATATATTCAAATGACGCGTACTTTATAAGGGGCATTATGTGGGGGCTATACCAAAACGTGGACCTATATAACCCAACTTTGGTAGGAATGTTTTCTGGCCTCTAAAGACACAAAATACCAAATTACAACCAATTCTGTGGTCAAATGGGTCTAATACATTCAAAATATATTAAAATGACGCGTACTTTATATGGGGCCTTATATGGGGGCTATACCAAAACGTGGACCTATATAACCCAACTTTGGTAGGAATATTTTTTGGCCTCTGGAGACACAAAGTACCAAATCACAACCAATTCGGTGGTAAAATGGGCCAAATATCTTAAAAATTCCTTAAAACGACGACGCGTCACGCGTCATTTTGTATGGGGGCTATACGAAAGCGTGGACCTACATAGCCCGCTTTCAATACCAAAAGTCCTACGTAAAAATAACATATTTTCCCAAAATTTCATCAACCTACGTCAATCCGTTCGGACGCTAGAGTGATTTCCACAGACGGACAGACGGACGGAAATGGCTATATATATGTAGGTTAGGTTAGGTTAAAGGACGCGCAGCTGTCGTGTTTGGACAGCCACTCCACTCGGAGACCTTATGGTCCATTGTGTTCATCCTATAGTAAGGGTAGGAGAAAAGAAAAGAAATAATAGCATATCGAGTTTAGAAATAGGAAAAAGGAATAATTAAGTAAGTTAGAGGATAGTTGAGAATGATTAAGTAAGTGCTACGGATTGAGAGATTATTTGTAAGGAGAGAGAGCGAGTAAGGAGGTTAGCCGTATTAAGATGCTGTAGGTTGTTCGTGTTGAAGCCACTTCAGACCCTTGACGAGAAGAAGCAGTGTTGTCGGCTCGGCTTGGCAGAATGTTGTCAGAGATGATAATGTATGTTCACCCATTGTTTGAACTCTCCTGGTCCTGAGCATTGGACAACGGCATAATAAGTGCTCAATCGTCTCTGTTTCTTCTTCGTCTACGCATAATCTGCAGTAGTCCGTGGGGTCATCTCTATCCCATTTGCAGGTCATTGATCTTATCCTGCAGTGTCCCGTGATAACTCCAATCATTAGTTTTAGATCGGGTTTTCTCATAGAGAGTAGGGAAGTGGTCTTCCTTTTGGAGAGGTTGGGCCAGATTGCCTTTGATACCTTGCAGCCAGGTTCGTTATTCCAGATCTGACCAGCCTTCTCCCTGTATGTTTGTTCTAGGAGCCGCATGAAGTGACACAGGGGTGGCCTGATTGAGTTATCGATTTCGATGTCGTTTGACTCAGATCCGCGACGTGCCAGTTCATCCGCCTTTTCATTTCCCTCGATGTCGCAATGCCCCGGGACCCAGCACAAGGTAACGATTGATCGTAGTGCCTTCAAAGCTTTCCTGCAGTGCAAGACCGCAGCAGATTTGATTGAATGGGATCTAAGTGATTTTAGGGCCGCTTGGCTATCCACATAGATAGTCACCGGTCCGGCTATATCCCCTTCCATGTTTTTAATCAATTCTGCTGCTTTCGTGACCGCAAAGATTTCGGCTTGGAAGACGCTACAATTTTCGCTTAGCTTGTACGAGATCCGTAAGTTGAGGGTATCGCTGTAGACGCCCGCTCCTGTTCCCTTTTCCATCTTGGATCCGTCGGTATAAATCTCTATACCGGGTAGAGGTAGGGAGTTGTGGGTCCAGGCTTCTCTGTCAGGTATCCGAACTTCAATGTCGTCGAAGTGTAATTGTGGTGATATATAGTCACTGATTACCTCCAAACCCACCGATAGTCCAGATTGTCGTAAGATAGCAGCATGGCCGTAGTCGAAGTTACGCCATGAATTTAACTCCTTGAGTCGGAGAGCACTCTTTGCTGCCAACTCCTGTACCACGAGATTCATCGGATGAAGATCCAGTAATACATTGAGAGCAGCCTGTGGAGTGCTTTTCATGGCACCGGTAATTAGGAGAGATGCCGCTCTTTGAACGACATTAATCTTACGGAGAAGGGATGTCTTACTCAAAGCATTCCACCATACCAATGAACCATAAGTTAGAATGGGGCGAACTATGGCCGTAAAAATCCAGTGTATGACCTGTGGTTTCAAACCCCAACTCTTACCAATAGAGTTCTTGCAAGAATAAAGGGCTATAAGTCCTCTCTTGGCACGTTCCTCGACATTCCTTTTCCACGTTAGTTGGTGGTCCAGGATAATGCCAAGGTACTTGGCCTCTAGGGAGAGCTTTAGGGCCACTCCATCCAGCGTTGGTAGGGTGAATGGTTTGACTTTTCTCTTGTTCGTAAATAGAACCAGCTCTGTCTTAGATGGGTTCACCCCAAGTCCATTGTTGTGTGCCCATCTTGATAATTTGTCCAGAGCTCCTTGCATGAGTTCCGATAGCGTTTGTGGGAACTTCCCGGTGATCATTATGACCACGTCATCAGCATAAGCTACAGTCTTTTTACGTAGTTGGTCAAATTCCTTAAGTATTTCGTTAATCACCAGGAGCCACAGCAGTGGTGATAATACACCTCCTTGTGGTGTGCCCCTGGTGACAGACTTCCGAATGGAGGTCTCACCGATATTTGAATTGATTATCCTGCCGCTAAGCATTCCATCGATCCAATTGATCAGTGTAGGGGAAACACCTAAGTTCAAGAGTGAATTGTGGATGGATTCGAGTTTGACGTTATTAAAGGCGCCTTCTATATCTAGAAACGCTGCTAACGTATAGTTTGAGCCCATCGTATTCCTCTCGATTAAACCAACGACTTCATTAAGTGCAGTCTCCACCGATCTGCCTTTGATGTAGGCGTGTTGGGCAGGACTAATAACACTGTTTCCAAGTTTGGACCTTATTCCTAGGTCAAGCAATCTTTCTAACGTTTTCAATAGAAAGGAAGATAGGCTGATTGGTCTGTAGTCTTTGGGAAGCGTGTGACTTGACTTCCCCGCTTTGGGGATGTATGTCACCGTGACCTCCCTCCACAGAACCGGTGTGAACGATAGACGTAGACAGGCCCTATAAATATGATCCAGGTGTGGTATCAACACCTCCAATGCGTTTTGTAGCATAGCAGGGAAGATACTATCTGGACCAGGTGATTTAAAGGGCTTAAAAGTGTTTATCGCCCAAGCTATCTTTGTGTGACTTATGATCTCCTCGATGACACTCACTTCCCCTGTGGCTTGGTTACACATTGGTGGATCGGCTGAGCGATCTGGTGCATCCATGCAGTTGGGAAAGTGGGTGTTGGCCAGGTGATCCAGAGTTTCTAGACCGGAGTTAGTCCATGTGCCATCATCCCGCTTGATACTGCCGATGGATTTAGGGTCCTTCGACAGTACTCTACGAAACCTGGCTACATCCTTTACTCCCTCTATAGACTCGCTAAAGCAGACCCAAGATCTGCGTTTAGCCTTCTTTATTTCGCTGTTGTACTTATTGAAAGATACCTTGTAGTTCTCCCAATCTGTGGACAACTTCGTTTTGTTGGCTTTATTGTAGAGCCTTCTGCTAATCTTCCTGAGATTAGCCAGATCTTTCGACCACCAGACCGGTTGACATCTTCTGCCTGGGTAAGTGAGTGGGCAGGCGGTCTCATAGCTGTCCACCAAAACCTCTGTCACGTGATTCACTGCACTATTAACCTCTGTGGCTGTTTGGGGGTATCGTGACACTCCCAGCTTGGAGCTTACTAGTTCATTGAATTTGTTCCAGTCGGTTTTCCGTGGATTTCTAAATGGTGGCTGTCGAATGCCATTAACAGAGACTTGGAAGAATATCTTCCGATGATCCGAAAAGGAGCATTCTTCCGATACCCTCCAGTCACTGATAATAGATTCGTCTTTATTAGTGAGGGTTATGTCTATAACCTCCCCCCTGATTCTATTTTGAAAAGTGTATTCATTTCCCCTGTTGCATATTCTGAGATTATATTTTAAGATAAAATCGAATACGGACTCACCTCTGGCATTTGTGTCTCTGCTGCCCCAGTGGAAATGGTGAGCATTGGCATCACATCCTAGGATGATGAGGCAAGTGCTACCCATCTCTTTGACAAGCTTCTCCACGTCATTACCCGGTGGGTCAGGGCTCTCGAATGGCATGTAAATGGACGAGAATATGGTGGCTCCATGGGAGCTGCATTCCATCCTTACAGCCGTAATATCACCTCCGCTGAAATTAGAGAGGAATATTAGTTTAAGACTCTTCTTAGCAACTACACAGGTTCTTACCTTGTCCCCGTTGGATGTGGCGAAGGTGGTGTAGTTGCTATCGTTTAATCCAGCAACCTTATTCTTGTATAAGTAAGGCTCCTGGATTAAGACGATGTCAACTTCAGACTTCTTGAGGGCTAGAAGAAGTTCAGCAGCAGCCGCTTTGCAGTGATGCAGATTAATCTGCATTATGCGAAGCGGCTGCTGCCTCCGTTCCTCCACTACTTTCGTCCTAGGCGGAATCTGATCCATCCTAGACCAAAGTGTAGTTTGCCCTCACGAGTCCTTAAGTACTCTTGCCCCTGAGTGTCTATTGACACCCTGATGGCAACACCTCCATTTTCCGGATTGTGGCTGACCAGATTCCATGTGCTGGTCCGGAGATTGGGGTTTTGTCTGCCGAGTATGGTCAGTATGCGCGCGGGATCCACAGGTGGAGGTGGCACCCAAGCTGACAACACTCTTCTGAAAGGGACCTCGTTGACCCCAACGACTGCCAATTGACATCCCTCCCAGAGTTCGCCAAGACCCTCTATCGTGGAAGTGAGGAAATCCAGAGATTCCCTATTTTCACAACAGATGACCCTAACGCCTCTGTATGGAGCGGCACTGCCAAATTGGGTGTGTTTAGGAGGTTCCCCTTCTCCTGCGAACACGATGTCACGCAGACGAGTTTCGATAAGTAGCCATCGATCCTCTCTGATTATCCAATCAGGGTCAGATTTATCGATGACCGCTGCTCGCAACTCATCCGGCACCATCGGTCTGCTTGTTCTTTTTCCCCTGCTGTTGGTCTTGAGATGGGAACTGGAAGATTCCTTGTGGCCCAAGTTAGCTTGTGAGGCTGAACTGGCTGCGGCATCTTTCCTGTTCCCAGTCTTAGGGCAACCGGCTGGGGAGGTATGAATAATGGGTTGTTGACCTGAAGTGGGCCTCTTTGCACTGGGGAGTGGCTCCTCCATTGACCTGTCTCTCTTCACCGCGATTTTTGGTGAAGATGGATTGGGCTTGGTAGGTGCCCCCCCAGGTGCGGAGACCGGTGTTCGGTCGGACTTCCCAGATTTTTAACTCTTATGATGCGTCCCCTTCGGCTTGGCTGCCTTCTTCTTTGAGGTTTGCCCTGTCTGTGTGACGGGACATCCCTTTGAAGAGAGCTTTGAGGTCGAAGGAGGCGAATCATTTGATGGTTTACGGATCATGTCAACATCGCTCCCAGTTTGGCCCTTGGGGGCTGTGGGAGTCGATGTAGGCATTGACCTAACCTCTTCGTTTGCCGTAATAAGAGAAAGCTTGCTGATATCAGGTTTTCCCTTGGGTAAGTGAGGGTGAGATCTTTCGATCTTTTTCACTACCTTGAGATTAATCCTGATCAGCTTGCATTCTCTCAGCGTTATAGATGAGGGTTCCCTGTCAATGAACTTCCTGAGGAAGTGCATTGCTCTGTGGTACGCCTTCCTCTTTTTGGCCCAATTACTAGCAGAGCTATCTGAGGTGGTGGGAGCTTTTCCGGCCGGTATTTTGGTCGGAGCTCCTTCCTCAACAGCAGCCAGTCCTTTTGAGCCAGCAACATCGGCTGCGGCCGATGGTTGGGTAGCTGGTGCATCGGTTGGTCCAGAGTTCATACAGGTGGCTGCTTCCACTGAGGTCGAGGCCGGCTCATCGTTGACTACAGTCGCTGGAATGACTGTGGTGTTCATTTCGTCATCCGATGAGCCGTCCTCGGCCCCAGTAGAATAGCCACCCTGACTGAGACGCAGGGCCAACGTCTGCTCCAGTATCTCCAGGAGTTTCCGGCTTTGTTCAGCCAAACTGTCAGTGACAGCTCCCAGAGTGGGTACCTTCGGTCCGTCCCCTCCCGACACTACCGTCCCGTCAACCGTTGGCTGGGTTGCCCCAGACTTGGTAATAGATTTTGAATCTGAAGAATTGTCCTTTGGCATTGCATTGTTGTCATCAATCGGATTAGTTTTGGTTGTTTTTTTGTTTAAATTTTTGCTCTCCATACGTCATAGATTTAGTGGGGGAAGTGAGGTCCACCATGGCATAGCCCTCCTGTACCATGGCAAGGACATGACAACTAAGCCATTACTGCGTTGAGATGCCCAGGTATCAACGAGGCTCCGTTCTAATACAGTTGGTACCCTAACTGCAAACCTTAGAACACCGATGGGCACGGTTTCGCCTGACACCCCGGCGTTAGGGGGTCTCTAATAAGTAGGAGACCGCTACTTGGATAACCTTTGGTCGGTCACAGTTCCCCAACTAAACACTTCCAGGGTGTTGAGTGTGGAAACTGTGACCTTAAGCCCCCGCATCGCGTCAAGATTGTTATCCCTGGCGAGAATTGCACGCTGATGATTATTTCGAGTAGTTACAAACGTAGTGACAAACTTAATATACCCCCATCCTATGGTGGAGGGTATAAAAAAAGCTAGCCTTATGTGAGCTTTAAATCGGCCAAAGTCCCTACATGGCAGCGATTGTAATTAAACTATCAAACAAACATGAAAAACAATCAGAACAGTTTGATTTCGGACGGCTCACAGCACAGACATAAATTTCAATTGAATTCACGCCTACGGGCTTAAAAAATGATAAAATTGCGGTGTTAAGTTTTCGCTTGGCATCCCACGTGTTTTAATTATCAAGGATTTATTCCTAAATATACGATATCTTCGCAGAAGACGACTTCGTAGCTCCCAACTGCTATAAAGCATAGCCGACCAAGAAGAGCGAGCGCTTAAATTGTTTATGTGTGGGTAAAATTACACTGACAGAACAGGGTGATGATTTTCATATTGAGTGTGAAATGAAAAATATATTGTTGGCGCGTTCGTTTTGTATGACTTAAATTAAAAATAATATAAATAACTTCATAATTTGAAAAGTATTTTTCTTCATATGTTAATTTTGAGAGAAAAACAAATTGTATATAAAAATGATTTTTTAAGACTTTCTAAGCATACATACATTTTTTATTGTTGCATTGCAGACGAGGCATTCTGCGTCATTAAAAATATTAATACAAAACAAAAATCATTTTCAAATTCTTCCCTCCACATATTTGCTGTACAACTGCAAAATCTTTTCTGTGTACCCAAAAATAAACAAATAAAGCGGCATCAACCTGCTTGCATGAAATTCAGTACAAGACTGAAGTAAAAAAATCAATACATTTGCTCTCTTACTTTGCGTTCGGGTCGCGTGTGTGTGATTTGCCGAAAAACTTCGTAACCAAATCAATACCCACGAACGGGTTTGCTATAAAGCCGACCTTTTAAATGAAGTTTTTATTAATTTACTAAACGCAGTAACCGCAAAATTTCTGAAATATCGTTTTTTTTTTTTTTTTTTTGAAAATCAGTAGACTAATGCCCGTTCTTACATCTTGTCTTTAAAGTCTATTTTTGTTATACCTTACTTTAAGAAAAGTAAGGAATAAAGTTCGCAATACAAGGAATTTGTTATTACATTTTCCATTTAAACTAAATGTTATATTTTGTAAAAATATGGCAATGTCAAGCAAAAAAATCTGTATACCTCAAGTTTTCTCAAATCTGATTGGTTCATTTGAATTTGCTGACAATTTTTTCTTGCTTTTGGTGCAGCATACTCCCGGGCGCAGTTTAAATTTTAAAAGGAACACAAAGTTCCTTTAAATTTATCTGACACTTATTCTTAAAGCAAACATGAAAGAATAAAAAATGGGTTATCTGACCGATACCGGCCAATATTTAACTACAGAAAGGATATAATAACGGGCCTAAGTCAACATCCTTATGACCTTAAGGCAATTTCCAATTTAGTTGCCTTGCGATTTGCAAGATTCCGGACGGAAATACGTGGGCCATTAACTCTTAAATGGAAAACAACAATAAACCCAATCACGAATGAAAATTCGATGCGGAATTTCTCTCTTTTCACTTTTTTTCTTATCACAAACAAAAAATCCGCACGGAAAAAAATTGCGATGGAGAAAAACTAGGTATCATGAACGTCCCCAAACATGTGTATTCCTCCAAAAGAGTTTACAAAAATCTTAGTATTTCCCACAAACTTTGTACAAATCATGCAAAATAAACACTTTGGTTGGGATATTATACTAAAATCCAACATTTATGGTTGGAAATTTATTAAAAACTGAACATATTTTACAAAATAACATTAGGGCATAAGACGAGTTTACCCACTAAGCTCGGATCACAGGTAGATCTCGTCACCCACAAGTTGCGAAAATTCCCTTGTTAAAGGCCGGCTACTTAGTGAAAAATTTACAATTTAATCAATATTTAGCTCCTGTCCATAGGAGAAAGTCTTAAATCCCCGGCCGAAGGCCGCCTATTTAAGAAAGAAAATTTTGTTCGCGTACTGCGTAAACTCGAATTGTTCATTTTTCTTAATTTTTGCGATTATTTAATTAAAAACAATAGTACAATCGTTTTTAATACATTCATGATAGTGGCAGTTCCACTGGAGTCGTTTGCACTATCTCCTTGGAACTTTCCAGTCTCATATGATGTTTTTCATAAATAGTAACATCTTCTGAATATCTTTGATGTATACCAGTGCAATTTATTTGATTAAATTTGTTAATTTTTTCTAAAAACACAAACACTTAACATTTTCTATTTGTTTTCACAAAAATTAGCGCACACAAGTTATGAAAAAGACCTTCAGTGCTGCCAAATTCAATGTTTTTTTAATTTTTCATATTTGGAGGAATGTTTTCTCGAGAAAAATCTATTCCACGAGATTCAAATTCCGCAGGAATATTCTTGATTGGGCTGCATAACAAAACAAATCAATAAATAGCAATCTAAGCGATAATTATGATTATGATTATGTCAAAACAAATGGAAACAAAAGCACATAAATAACATGTAAAGTAAAAACTAGAATGATGGAGAGAATTCTATCCAATAGTTGTTGTTGTAACTCGATTTAAACAAAGTAACTGCTCAATAGAAATCTACATTACATTTCAAATATTTAAATTAACGGAAATTCAACTAAATTAACTTAAACATATCAGTTACACGCGTAACAATACATAGCTTCGTTCCTTTACTTTTTTAATGGTAAAAGTGATAAAAGAGAAAACTGTCAAAATTCCTCAAAACTGCTCTCTCACGAACAGCTTTACCAGAAAAGTAAATGTACGAAAACAATGGTAGATATGGTAGCAATGTCAAAAAGAAACATAAAAAAATAAAATTTCTTCTTTTATTTCACACTTTTTAATTTTGTTTTGTCAGCGTTCGACTTTTTTTCTGTTTTTGTTCATTTTTTCTTCATTGTCAAATAGCCGTCAAACATACCTGAAGAAATTTGACTGGTAGCCTGTGGTAGAAGAGAAAGGAATTTTTATTCTCTCTCCTCTCTTAAAAATTGATTCCAGTTTTACCACTTTTTTGGGTAAAGGAACGCTTTGCAGGTTAAATGTGGTAACAAATGGTAAAAATGGTAACCTCAGGTAAGTAAAGGAACACAACTCATGTGTGTTCCGGAACAAGCAGGAATCTACAAATTTTTACTAGGATAGCATTTTTTCCTTTATGTTATCGACAAAAATAGTACAAATTACTTGATTCTTGCAGTTCTGGGCAGCGTTGTCAGATTTTATTCTGCCCAAATCGCTAAATCAAATTTCAAAAATCGCCAAACCGAAAACACTTCAGTTTATGTTAAAAATTGTACTGCATTTAGCTTTTTAAGTTTGTTTTTCCGTTTGTCACGTATTGAAAAATTAATTTGCGACACTATAAAGTATACCCGGGTTAAATTCTGAGGCGATCTATGGATGTCCGCCCCCTGTCCCTCTGTAGTAATCACTTTAAGATCCAGATACATTCAAATAGGCATAATTATGATTATTCCAGTGCGTTACAAACAAAAAAACTTAAATACCGGAGGTTATAAAAATATGTAAAGGGCTGAGTACATAAGCTGCCTCGCCTGCTTGTCTTGCTTGCTTCTGATCAAGGCCTACAGAGTTCTGTTAACAACTTTTGACAACAAACATAATAGACTGTTCCAAGGCATATTTATACAAGGTAGAAGTGACAATCAGCTGTATTCTTACTTTTTTTGTAAATTTAGTTTTCAAAATGTAATAGGGTCTACTCATGAAATTTGAAACTTCGAAATTTGCTACCATAAAATTCTTCTTTCCACAGTAAACGTATAATAACAATAACCTACGACAGTTCTGTATGCTTTATATTTATATTTTGATTCAAATTTGTTCTATTTTAGAGGATTTTCAAAATGTATTTAGGTTTTTCCTGAACAAATTTTTGGAACGACCCTATTGTTCAATATTTATCTTTGACAATTAATTTTCAATAACAACAATGTTGTTTTTGTAAATTTGTTAGTTGTTGTAATTCATGCATTTACCTTATATGAATATGCCTTGGACTGTTCATTATTGTGATTTGATTTCCTTTGTATTTTATGTCACAATAATGCATTTGACAGCAAACTAAATAGTCAGGGCTAACTAGTTTGGGCTGAGTGTCCGACTCATGATGAAATTATAAGGTGGCGTAAAATGACCAGCTGATTGGTTTCAATCTGTCAAATTTTTTGTTATTGTGAATTAATTGTATGAAAAAGTAAACAAACATTTTGACAGTTTGAAGAATTTTCGGTCAAATCAGAGTTGTATTTGTGCTCTTTACGTGACCTGTTAAATAGATCTTGGTCCGACTGTATAGACTGTGCTTCTGATAAAAGAATAAAAGCGAAAAGGACAACATAGTTCGAAATTGGCTCGGCCTTCTTTATTCTTTTATTTTTGTTATGTCAGAAATGAAGCAGAAAAGCAAGGCAATCAGGCGAGGCAGCTTATGTACCCACGCCTTTATGCCTATCACATGCATGGATTTATTGTCTCATATAAAACAACAAAATGCAAAAAATTGCTTAATTAATAAAAGGAGGAAATTTCCAACAATATCGCCAACTATTCTGTAAACCGCCAAAACAATCGCCATGTCGCCAAGTGTAACTGCTCTCATATAAATTGTGTGCTTTTAAAAGTAAGGGAACAATTTGCGGGTAAAATGTGGTAAAAACTGGTAAACTCAGGCACGTAAGGAAACACGGCTACTGTTAGAGTTTTTGCAAATTTCCATTTCCGAACTTTCTGAACAAATTTGTATAAGAAAACTATTTTTGGCAATTCCCTGTTTTGCTAAGTCCATATTTACATTAGGCAATTTTCCTGCCGGCAATTTTCAGTTTGTTGGTGAGAGGTACACTAATGTATAAGGTAGGCCACAGCTAACAGCTGATTACAATTTTTTTTCTTGTTATGGCCTATTCTGTCAAAAGCAGGGTTGAAATTTTTTACTGTTGTTGACATTATGCAATTATAAAGGTAGATGCATCGGTGAATTGTTCCAACAAAAAACTGCTTTAACACTATATCTTAAAAATGAAAACAGGGACAAGAAATTTTATTCGCGTGGCTAAACAAAATTGTTGACTTTTTAATATGCAGTAATACTTGCGAATGAACGATTTGTCAAGTATTGACATTTATTGAAATTTGTTCTAAAAGTGCGGAAACCGAAAAATTACAAATATTGTACAATTTCTAACTAAAATGTCGCCGTATCTGCATATCGGATGCCAGCTATCACGATGTTAGATCAGCCAAACTTTTCAAGTAGAAGATAAGAGAATGGCATTTTTGTTTTCGCTGTCCTAAGTTTTGGGCACAACTTTTGCTATTTTTGGAACACTTATCTAGTAATAATATTCTGGAAAATAACTGAAGTGATATTTATTTTTTACTCTATTTGGCACTTTTAAAATAAACAGTGAAGTTATAATGTTCATGTTTTTTTTTTCGATTGCTTGAGTGAAGTATGTTTTTGTAAAACCGACTAACTATTCATATACATTTACCTTTATTATTGTTCCATGTCATTTGACGTTTTAAGCCATGGCTACAGGGTTGTATTTTTCAGCGATTTTCATACCTGTCCTATCTCTACTTTATTATACCATGGGCAAGGGGTTACCATATGCCTCACCTCTCTCTACATCAAACTGACAATTGCCTAACTTCACCAGTAAAAAAAATACTGAAACACAATGAAAAATTAGCATTGTATTCTAAAACGAACTCATGAAATGAGATGAATTAATTTTTATAAGCGAAATAATGGTAAAATTTGCTTGATTACGCGAGAAATCACGAAACACATACGATGTCGCAAAACGATACCAAATGTAAACCAGCTATAAAATAAATAAAAATTCAATTCATGGTTTTCTAATTAAACCGTGATTCTATTATTAAAAGGAATTGATGTTTTGCTTGGTTTATATTCGGCGTCGTTCCGTGATTTCGAAGGCGTTTCGTGATTTCGCGTGGAATCAAGCAAAATATATCATGATTTCACATACAAAAATGAAATCATCTCATTTCGTGATTTCAGCCAAATCAACATCGAAATCACAGTACTCATGATAAACAACCCTGCTTTTTGCCTAAAAAGTACCAAAAGTTGCAACACTTTTTACGTATCACAATAAACAAGGAAGATGGTCAATTGCTGCAACAAAAAATTTTAAGTCCAATTTACATATGCACATTAAATGATTTCGTTTTACGAAATCCTAGAATCAAATGAAGTGTATTTACATCTGTTTTTTGCGTCATTTGCTTACGCACACAATCGCACATACACACTTATGCAATAACACAAACTCACGCACACAATATATTTATTCAGAGAAATAGGAATTTAACAACACAAATGTGTATCAAATAACTTAAATTAATTCTAAAAAAAAAATTATTGCAAGTTATGCAAGTATCTCAATAGTATATTTCATACACATGGCAACACTGATTCTATGTCAGTGTTTTGATCAACAGATCAAAACGTATATCTTTAGCTCTGTTCCTTTACGTGCAAGAATCTTCAAGTTTTACCACTTTTTACTCGAAAAGCGTTCCTTTACTTCATACACCATACAATTCATATGGGAGCAGTTTACAACTTTTGCTACTTTTGCCGGTTTTACCACTTTCAAAAGTAAAGGAACAGACCATTTAATTACATAAAGTACTATTTAAATATTATCAAACGCGTGCTTATTTTCAATATAAATACACAACATTAGTATTACACACAATTAATACGATATATAGGTAATTTTACGATAATTTTCGAAATAAAGCAGTGAAGTTCTATATTGTCGTCTATTTTTGATGACTAATTCAATTTACAAAAACTTTTCTTTTAAAATTCATGTTCGATCAGCTGCGCATATACATCTACCTTGATTATTGTGATATGTTTTAAATCAAGAAAAAAATAAGTGTAAACACCGGGATTTATTTCAGGATTTCGTGAAATCCAGTTGATTTTAGAGCATAATGCCAAGTTTACACTTGCGCTCTAAAATCCACTTGATTTCACGAAATCCTGAAATACATCCCGGTGTTTACACTTAGTCCCAATTTACATTGGGCGAGTTTACTTGCGGCAATTGTCATTTTGTAGGAGAGAGAGGTGAGGCATATGGTAACCCTTTGCCTCTCAGCACCCTCTCTCACCTACAAACTGACAATTGCCGCAAGTAAACTCGCCTAATGTAAATTGGGACTTATTTTTTTGTTGATTTCAAACATATCACAATGATCAAGGTAGATGCATATGCGCAGCTGATCGAACATGAATTTTCAAAACAAGTTGTTGTAAATTGAATTAGTCATCAAAAATATACGACAATATATAACTTTACAATTTTATTTCGAAAATTACCGTAAAATTATCTGTATATCGTATTAATTGTGTATAGTAATAACAAATGAAAAAATAAAAAATGATTTTATCGTTGAGACATCTAAATAATAAATTTTGATAGATAAAAGTTGTGTTCGGAACTTGCAGCAGTTTTCCCGTTTAGTGCTAAAAATGCGTTCCCGTACTCCGAAGTTTAGCAAGACTTTCACTTCTCTTTAAACAAAAACAGCGCCGAATAACAAACACCCAATTCTCCTGTTTTTTTGCCATACAATTTTGGCATAGTAGAAACTAGCAACATGTTTATTATCATCTAAATACGATAGCTGATACGTCGATTTGCTGAAGTTTTTGCAATTTCCGTAATTTTTTCGTTCCATTATTTTTTAAGAAATTTGTATGGGGAATCATATTTTGACAATTCGCTCCTTTTTCTAACATTACCATTAAAAAAAGTACAATAACACACTGAAAAATAGCATTGTGACAAAGTAATTTAATATTTTTTTCACATTGTTTACAAATTTTTATACTAAAAATTTTTGTTGCATCAATTGACCATCTACCTTGTTTATTGTGATAAGTGAAAAGTGTTGCAACTTTTGGTACTTTTTCAGGCAATAACAGGGTTGTATATCATGTGTACTGCGATTTCGTTGAAATCACGAAATGAAATGATTTCATTTTTGTATGCGAAATCATGATAATTTTTGCTTGATTCCGCGCGAAATCACGAAAAGACGCCGAATGTAAACCAAACATAAGAGTAAATTTGGCATTTGATGCAAATGTTTTCTTACTAATTGAATGTAACAACTGTGGCAACAATTACAATATGGCATTACTGTTTTGAAATGTATAAAACTTGCGCCGTTAGTTTGCCGAATTGGCCGCCGTAGCCAATGACGCCGTCGTCTACATTTATAGTTTGGCTTAGAGTTGTCAAACTATCGATATCGGCCCATTCAATTTTTTGTTTTAAAATATCGATAAAATCGATACTATCGTGGATTTGCCACCTCTATTTATTTAGAATCCAAAACGGGCGAATGGCCAAAATTGAAATTTCGTTGTAAAATTCAATTTTAGAACGTAGCAAAGTGGTTCAGAATCGTTTTTTCCTGGTCAAAACTCTGTAACTTTTGAACGGATAGACATTTTTTCATAATTTCGACATACATTAAAAACATTCGAATTCGGTATAGTAGTTCAGAGGAATTAATTGGTCTGTTCCAGTACTGCAAGAAGCTACTACTTTTTACTACGATAACATTTTTTCCTTTATGTTATCGGAAAAAATAGTAAAAATTAGTAGATTCTTGCAGTACTGGAACAGACCAAATAATTCATGGTAGGTCCATGGTTTAATAAGAAAGGTTAGCCAAAGCTTTTTGTCAATTTAAATTTTTTCATTCGAATATGCCTAAAACTTCAAAACAATATAACCAAACTGTGTATGTGTGTGTGGTGTTTGAATAATATGCCAAACAATTTTAAAAACAATCGAATTCAATGATTTTTCAAATTGTTTTTAGACCATTTGTATGGAAGAAATTTGTGAGATTTGCATTGAAACAATCAGTTTATCATATTCACAACTCGATTATGTGGAGAAAACTTAACTATTCATTCATTTTTCGCGTTTTTTATAAAATGCTCAAAAAATAGATTGTAAACAAACCCACTTGTTGCTTTTATCTTGAAGTTTTAGGAATTCAAGAAAAACAAGGGTTTTATAGATTTTTTTCATTTAAATCTACCTCTTTACTTATACCATGGGTAGGTCAAAGTTAAAAATTTGAATTTTTCAAATGTTCTAACTATTTCAAAAAGAGCAAACACCAATAAGCAAACCATGCAAATATCAAAAATTAAAAAAAAATGGAAAAAATGTCTTTAAAAAATTGTTTTCAAAATTAAAAAACTGAATAAAACTCTTATAACTCTTATAAAAACTCATTTATTAAAACATGTCCATATATAATAATACTATAATTTATATGAAAAAAACTCATATTGCCCATGTAATTTCAAAAAATTATTAAACGGACGGAAATGTTATAAATGGACTGAAAGATGACACTCTCGGGCATCGTTCTATGAAAGCTGTTCCCTAAAAGTTTTAGTCCTCTAAAGTGGGGTTCAGACGATCAGTTTTGACTGACAGCTTTGTTCAAATAATCGGTTGCTTGCCAGTGTGGTTCATTTTTCATTTTTGTCAGTCATCAGGCAACCACAAAATTTTTTGTGGATGTTGGACAGTCAGCTGTTGGTTGTTTGTTTGTTTGACCGTGTGAACAAAACAACGTCAGTCAAGGAATAAATTAGCAGAGTAAATATCAAATAAAAGTTAAAAAAGTCGTGTGTTTTTATTAATTTGATTGATTATTATTGCAAATAAGAGATAAAAATAGCAGACAAAAATCTTTTCCTTCATTTTAATATCGGCCAAGCAAAAAATTGCAAACAAAACGACAAACATGGACAACGAAAATGAATTTTTAAAGGAATTTTTATGTGGCTACGAAATGCAAAGATGCCTCTGGGACATAACCAGTCCAGAATATATGATGCGCGACATTAAAACAAAAGCATATGGAGAACTACTAAATGTTATGAAGAAATACAAGAAGGATTGTTCTATTGACGACGTCAAGAAGAAAATAAACGTAATCCGCTCATCGTACAGAAGGGAATTGAAAAAAATAAAGCTATCTGAATCTTCTGGAGCTGGAGTGGACAGCGTTTGGCTCAGAATCTCGAATTACTTTTAAAATATTCACATGTGAATATTGTTTTCGGGAGGCTATCCATTTTTTTACCCATTTCCTTCTTCTTGTCACTTTATTTTCGCGAAATGATCAAAAATGCGCATCCAATCTTTTTGTCATCCATATTTATTAATAAAAGTTGTTATTTATATGATTTTATAGCTATGTGAACACAGTAATTTTTCAACTTGACTGTTGGTTTGTCATCCAACTTGAATGACTGTTTGGCCGCTACGAACAGCACAACAAAACTGAAGCAATCGATATTTGACCAAAAGCTGTCAGTCAAAACTGATCGTCTGAACCCCACTTAAAGTTGGAATTTCACTAAAATTTTTACCTGAGGAAAAATAAACAATAGACTGCTTTTAACTCAAAGGGAAAAAATCTATGTCGGATTTTTAGGCGGCACCCCTCTAATGTGTTTAGTTTAAGATTGCCAACGTTTGAGAAATTACATTACACGATATTTTTTTTGTACATATGAGTTGTCACTTTTTATATACAAATGCTCTGTTCCAGAACCTGCAAAAAGCTACTACTTTTTACTACGATAACATTTTTTCCTTTATTTTATCGAAAAAAATAGTAAAAATTAGTAAATTCTTGCAGTACTGGAACAGACCAAAAATGGCTTAAAACGGTCTATCCCACATGCCCCAAAAAATCAAACTGACTATAAAGATTTAACCGGAACCTTTTGAAATAAATACTAACCCCCTGTTTTTGTAACTTAGTTTTGTTCGTTCGTCTATATTCGTAATAATTTGGGCATCCATAGCTCAGCACCCAGAGGACATACATACCTAATTTTTCGTATGCCCGTTCCATATATAGTTAAGAATTTCTCATTTAAAAATCAGCGCGCTACATTTGCGCTAAAGCGAGTAAATCGATCTACAAAATTTGACAATTCGTGTGAGAAGAATAAAAAATTTTACAAAAACAGGGGGTAAAAAAAAACTCCATATTGCATTAATTTAACAGGTAGTATAACCTATGCTCTGTTCCAGAACCTGCAAGAAGCTACTACTTTTTACTACTATAACAGATTTTCCTTTTGCTCTGTTCCAGAACCTGCAAGAAGCTACTATTTTATACTACGATAACAATTTTTCCTTTATGTTATCGAAAAAATAGTAAAAATTAGTAGATTCTTCCAGTACTGGAACAGACCAATTATGTTATCGAAAAAAAAGTAAAAATTCTTGCAGTACTGGAACAGACCACTAGTGTCATACAATGCAATATGGAGTTTTATTAGTATTTATTTCATTATAGTCAGTATGATTTTTTTAGGCATGTGGGTTGTGCTAATGCTAAGTTTACATTTACGAAATCCACTCGATTTCAACTGTCAATTCCATAGCTCAAACGTCAAATGAAATCTCATCTGGATTTCATTTGACGTTTAACCTATGGATTTGACACTTGAAATCGAGTGGATTTCGTAAATGTAAACCAAGCATTAGGCCGTTTTGGCGCAAGGAAAATACCCAATATTGCACATATTAGCGACTGTATAATGTATAATAAGTACCCAACACATAAGCGTCCCCAAAACGAGTTCCATACTAAATTAATTTTTTTTTATTGTTGTATTGGAGATATGAAAACGCCTAATTTCATGAAATTTGTTCAATGAAGTCCCTGTCACCGGTCCACACTAGACCGGGGCTAATGCCTTGTTCAGACTGACGGCAATTCGCTCTCTGTTCGTTGTTCGACCCCAACTTACGATATAATTACTTCATTTCCCATACAAAATTTTGAGAACGAACAACATTGTTCAATTTAAATTACTCTCAGAACGACGATAAAATATGTCCCATCTCTAACAAATGAGAGAATTTATCGAAATAAATTAATTATGACAGGAAAAATATAAAATTTAAAAATTTATTAAAAACCCAAACATTTTTAGAAAAACTGCAAAACATGAATGAAAAGTAAACGGTTTCACGATTATGCTTGGTTTACATTTACGAAATCCACTTGATTTCAACTGCCAATTCCATTGGTTAAACGTCAAATGAAATCCAATGGATTTCAGAATGAGATTTCATTTGACGTTTGAGCAATGGAATTGACAGTTGAAATCGAGTGGATTTCGTAAATGTAAACCTAGCATTAGTATACATTCAAATCCTAGCAATTTTTCAGTTCTCTTCTATTGAAGTTGGATTTATTGTCCATCGTTTCAAATTCGCGTAAAGTCTGTATACCAAAAAAAAATTCTCGTTAATTTTGAAAATAAAAAATTAAAAAATGTGCTGAAAACACCAAAATTGTGAGAAAAAATAGAAAAGATGAATGAAAATAATATAATTTAATATTAAAAAGATATCAGAAAGAAGGACAACTATTTTTTCAGTTCATATCAATTAATTTTACACGTCTTTTGGCTGAAACTTTCTTTAAAATCAGAAAATATGCCCAGCAAAATGTTTGTAGCCAAAGAAGTAGTTAAATCATGAGTGCAAGTGATTCCGGACTACATCTTTTTACGTGAAAGAAGTCATGATTTTTACAAGGGCATGGTGCAGTGAGGATACTGTCTAATTTACTTCTTAAGAACACATTTTGCATTAGTTCTTTGTAGTGAATAAATCACAACAACATATGATTCAACTACTTCTTTGGCTACAAACAAAGATGTAGTTCGAAATCACTTTTATTATTTTTTGTATAAAAATTACTTTTTATGGATGCAAACATATTGCTGTTATTATAATTAACAAGAAACAAATTATGTTCTTTGTCTTTTTAAGTTTTTTTTTTTGCAAAATTTTGAAATTTCTAAAACGTGAAAAATTTATGAAATGGATTCAAATCGGACATTGTCAAAATGTGAAGAACGGACTGCATTTTTCATGACTCTGCGTGGACTGCTTCAAAAAAAGCTATTCAATCACTACTTCACAAGGAACAATTTCAAATAAATTTTGCTGGGTGAATCATGTTGAAATGAATTGTGTACCATGTCGTATGAACAGGTTAATTCGTGTACATACCCAGCAGAAAAGTTTGGAAGTAGTGCAATGCAGAGTTATGATTTCAATACATCTTTCGATGCAGTCCACACGGAGTTATGAAAATGCACTCCGCTCGATACATTTTAGAAGCACTCGCTTATAGGCCCCTAGCCAAGCAAGCCTATTTTTTGATCCCTACAGTCGCAGTCTTTTTTTCTAAACACAAGAAAGAATTTGTTTTAAAAAAATAAAGAAATACAAACTAAAGATACGAACATTGTATTAATTCACGAGACGCAAATTTTTTTTGAAGTGGAGTTGGAGTTATTTTGTCAATCTGAGCAAAATCAATTGCGGTGTCAGAAAATGCAGAGCAGAGGAAGTAAACTCAGTTACGATCAAATTAAATGGAAAATTTGTATGATTTGTGTTAATGTAATAAAGTTAATATGTGTAAATGTAATAAAATTAATAATCTTTTCTTACACGAATAAGCAATGTATTTTATTTATTTTGGGATATTTGCAATGGCTTGCATTTTATATCATCTTTAGACTGCATTTAAATTCAATCCAAAACACTACATCAAAGGCTGTGATTTGGATCGAAAATGGAGTGCATCCTATCTGTGTGCCGTGGAAGCAAAATGGAGTGCATCCTAGCTGCGCGCTCTCTTGTAAAACTCATAGGTGAATTCATAGGAAAAGATGTACTCCAGCGGCAATTGTTCTAGTGATTTAACTGCATCCGCGGATGCAAACTTTTTGCTGGGTATTTATGAGAGCGAACAACGTGATTCAAATGCTGATATGAACATGGCATAAATTTGCTTTAAAAATTCCGGCCATCAAAATGTTCGATAATATCGATATAAAAAAACCATTCATCGATATTGGCGTAAAAAATAAGTATCGATATTTCCATCGATGGTTTGCCAGCTCTAGTTTGACTGAGTCTCTGGGATGGAAGTGATAGTGGTGTTCGCTAAAATATACGCAAAAAATCTTATTAATCCGATTGTAAATTAAATGGACACTCTTTAAAATTCTATTTGAGAAGATGAATGATTTGTTGCCGTGAAGTATCTGTCTAAGTTAGAAGTGTTTTATTTGTGCAAGACTGAATCGTGTTTGCAAGATTATTTCCATCGATGCTTTTTACAATTTTTTTCACATAGACGCCAAAAAAGTAAATAAAACTTGAATTTTTTGCCAATTGTAGCAGCGTATGTGCATTACTTCATCGCCACATACATTTTAGCGCGTAAATATTGTGCACTCTATTCGTTTTTTTATCTGAGACATAATCGACAAAAATTTGTAAGTATAACATAAACAACACAAGCAACAACAATTGCAAAGTGTGATGTTTGTATACGGATGTTCCTATGTCTTAACTTGTCTCAATGCACCAACAAGCCATACATAAGTGCATCCATTCGTACACTCACACATACTTCCTTCAAATGAGTAACGAATATTGGGACGACGAATAAAGGCAGGGACGCCAACGTCGTAAATATTCAATAATTTCTTTTGTATCGGTGAGAATAGAGAACAGAGCCAATCGAAGAGAAACTGCAGTTAGTACCGCCGTTTTTTTAGAATTTTGCTGTCAGTTGCGTCTTCTATCCCGGTGATTACACATGCAAGTGACTTGCAGACAGTGGTGTATACTATATATTATAGTCGAAACTTGCATGGTCTTATGCCAGACTATGAAATTAAAAAATTCTTTGTTATGGGTACTTTACACGATATGTTATTTTACATATGTGCTGTCACTTTGAATATACCTTTATATAAAAACTGACAACCCATATGTAAAAACATCGTGTACGAGGGCGGTTCGGAAACTTCTTAGCCTATCTATGAAAGGGAATAGTTAGTTTTTCAAAAATATTTTTTTTTTCAATATAATCTCCTGAAACTTCAATACACTTAGTCCAACGCTTTTCTAGCAATTCTATCCCTTGATTAAAATAGTTTTCCTCAAGGTCTTCAAAATAGTGGTTTACAACTGTAATTGCATCTTCATTTGAGGTAAAACGCTTGCCAGCAAGGAATTTTTTTAAATTTGGGAACAAGTAAAAGTCACTGGGAGCTAAATAAAGCAAGTCGTACTTTAATTTGTTGATTTTAGCCATTGTTAAAACACCCTTGTGCGCTGGTGCGTTGTCTTGATGAAAAATTATTTTTTTGTGTTTTAAGCCAGGACGTTTTTCTCGAATTTGTACATTTAATTGATCCAAAAGGTTGCAATAGTACTCTGAATTTATTGTTTTACCCTTGTTGCTGTTTTTGGACGTCCACTACGTGGTTCATCTTCAATGCTTGTACGACCACGTTTAAATTCAGCAACCCAATTTTTTACTGTTGCATATGAAGGAGCACTTTCACCTAACACATTCACCATATCATTATGAATTTCTTGTCCCGATAAACCTTTTTTATGTAAATATTTAATGACAGCACGCATTTCTGATTTTTCCATTGTAAAAAATTGCGGATGCGTCTTTTTTGAACACCTGTTTCTATGTGAAGGAGTTGCCAGATCAAGACAAAATTAAACATGTGTTCATAACAGAGATGGAAGTTTCCAAAACATTTAACTTTTTTCTGTTTATAGGTGTGTACGATAACCCAATAATTTGTACAAATTCGTACAAATTTTTGCTGAATGCTGTTCGATAACAAAATTATCCAGCAAAAGAGAGCGAGTTTGGAGAGATTTTTGGAGAGTTTTGTGACTGAGAACTTGCAAATTTTTGCTGGGAAAATTTGTCCCGCAAAAATTTGCAAGTCTGATCAGCTGACTTTTAATCACATGTTCAATGTAAACAAATCGAAATGTTAACATTATCGACCAAGAAAATTTCACGATTGCACATTTTTTTAGATTCTAAAGCGTTGTGAATATGATTAAAGCATTAAATAAGTAAAGTGCAATTTTAAAATTTATGTTTTTGTTCCGTTTGTCCCAATTTACATTGGGCGAGTTTACTTGCGGCAATTGTCATTTTGTAGGAGAGAGAGGTGAGGCATATGGTAACCCTTTGCCTCTCAGCACCCTCTCTCACCTACAAACTGACAATTGCCGCAAGTAAACTCGCCTAATGTAAATTGGGACTTTGGTTTAAAATATCAAAAGAAACAAAAACAAATTTCGTACATTTTCGGAAACAGCTGACTTTCTTGCAAGTTTTTGCAAAATGCTGTTCGATAACTTTCTGCAATTTTTCTTGCTTGAGAGAGTAAAATTCACTGAGAGAGGTTGCTGGAACTGACTGAGTAATTATTGCTGGGAAAGTTATCGTACACACCTTATATCGCGCTTTTTTTGCTAGGCTAAGAAGTTTCCGAACTGCCCTCGTAAAGTACCCATTTTTCTCCTTTAAATTTGCATTAACGTCCACACATACAGTGACACAGAAAAGACAAAATAACCATAATTACAAAAACGTATTTTAATCTAATGGGTATATTTAATACAATTGAAGAAATTCAATTTTCACAACACAGAAAAGTATACATACACCCCAAGGAAATACGAGTATAATCGTAAAATTTATGGAATTAGTCGCAAAATTTATACATTTTTTAGTTTTGGCGAATGTCTCTGGGTGTCTGAGATATATTTTAGAGAAAAGAAAATAATTTTTGGGGGTCAAATGCGGTTATTTAGGGTCAAATTTCTTATATACCTCGTTAATGCGGATCCTTGCTTAATTTTTTGCGTTTTTAGCTATTGTACTTTATAAAAAGCACAAATTTAGTATCAGATGGCAAATCTGGAAAACCTAGAAGGCTTTGAAGTTGTTTTTGTGCGAAATATACCTTCCTGAACGTCGATAAACGCACGTTTTCTCCCAGATTTCTCAGGAAGTGAATAGATTTCCGAGGAATTCTTGGTGCAAATTACATATAGATGGCCTTGAATTGCCTTGTAATATTGTCGGATACAATCCTTGGGCATCAATCGACTCAGAAATGTACAATTATACGAAACGTTTCGCGCCTATAGTAACGGTAATGATCATAATACGAAAACGACGTTGTCACAGTACAAATTTCATGCTTTTTTGGTAGTGCTTATATTTTGTTGCTTTAGCAACTTTGGGAACAGGTTTGTAACAAAATATGTCACATTTCTGATTTAATTAATGTCCAAGGATTGTATCCGACAATATTACAAGGCAATTCAAGGCCATCTATATGTAATTTGCACTAAGAATTCCGCGCAATCTATTCACTTCCTGAGAAATCTGAGGAAAAACGTGGGTTTATCGACGTTCAGGAAGGTATATTTCGCACAAAAACAACTTCAAAGCCTTCTAGTGTCTCCAGATTTGCCATCTGATACGAATTTTGTGCTTTTTAAAAAGTACAATAGCTAAAAACGGAAAAAATTAGGCAAGGGTCAGCTTTAACGAGGTATATAAGAAATTTGACCCAAAATAACCGCATTTGACCCCCAAAAATTATTTTCTTTTCTCTAAAATATATCTCAGACACCCAGAGAAATTCGCCAAAACTAAAAAGTGTATAAATTTTGCTACTAATTCCATAAATTTTACGATAATACTCGTATTTCCTTGGGGTGTATGTATACTTTTCTGTGTTGTGAAAATTGAATTTCTTCAATTGTATTAAATATACGCATTAGATTAAAATACATTTTTGTAATAATGGTTATTTTGTCACCAAAGAGCCACACAGTGCAGTTGTTACTGTAAAAAACCCAACGATTTAGCCAAAACTGCATTTTTGTAGGGTGTATGTATACTTTTCTGTGTCACTGTATATATGAAATCATATGAAAATTTGGGAATCATTTCAGATTACAGAACCTTGTGTACAGATTTAACACCTCTTACCTATAAACTCATTTTCGTGTTAATGAAAATTTTCATAGTCTGGCATAAGACATGTATAAACGTTCGGAAAAAAATTGAAGTTAGTCCATATCTACATTAGGCAATTTTGCTTTCGGCAATTGTCAGTTTGTTGGTGAAGCAGGGTGTTGAGAGGCAAAGGTTACCATATGCCACTCCTTTCTCTTCAACAAACTAATAAAATTGCCTAACATAAATATGGACTTATTTTTGTCACTTGCATGTGTAAATGGGGGGTAACAAAACAACCGATATTTACGAGTTGGGTAATCTAGTTCCTTGTACTAGTTCCGAAACGTATGAGTAACATCACGAAATGTAATGTGTGATATTAAGTATACACAGTTTGTTCAAAGAAAAAATGTGGGCCATTGGAACTGCGAAGTGAACTAGATATAGTTCCTTTGGCACAACTCTAGTCTGCAGCAGATTGAAATGTCAAAAATACGTATATATATTGCGGTTTACACAGTTTTCTATAAAATTTATTTATTTTTATGTCAATTAATCCGCCAAATAATGAAAACAAAAAGATTTGCGGAACTATTTCGGTTTCGGAACTATTTGGAACGAAGGAAACAAAAAGAACGATCGGTCTCGGAACTAGTTGGAACTCTACTAAGGAACAAGTTCCTTTTAGAAAAGGAACTAGAAAGATCGATCCGTCCCAACTCTAATAAATTTATTACAAAGCAACATTAAGTGTTCACAACAGTTAATTTAAAATTTCGTTTTTACCACCTTGTGGTAAGGGGTATTATGTGTTTGTGCATTTGTATGTAACATACAAAAGGAAACAAGATAGGCCCCTCGTTCCTTCTAGGGATGTACAGAATCACTTTCTGAGTCGATTTATGCATGTCCGTCCGTTTGCAACGTACAGGTCGCATTTATTATCCGATCCAGCTGGAAATTAGGGAATATCATTTTTTAACCATCGGAAGAACGCTATTGCTTTTGACGAAAATCGGTTCAGATTTGGATATAGCTCCCATATGTATTGTCGGCCGATTTCATGTATTTCGATTAAATTTAGAATGTGTGACGGAATTCAGTCTAGAAATAAGCGTGCCAAATAATATCGAACTCGGTTCAGATTTGGATATGCTCCCATATATATTTTCGGCCGATTTTAGGTATTAGGTGCACGAAACATGCTATTTGCGTCTAATATTGATGAAATTTGGAATACGTGACGGAATTTGATCTAGAAATAAATGTGCCAAATTATATCGAAATCTGTTCAGACTTGTATTAAGCTCTCATATATATTTTACATATGCACAGTGGTGTAGAGTATCATATACAGCCCAATTATGAACGGCATCTCACCGTGAGTTTTCTCTTTCTCGCCTCCTCCCCTATTATAAACATCATATCGCCGTGAGTGCTGTTATGTTCTCACTCTTCCCTTATTATAAACAACAAGAGGGTAAGCAAAACTCACGTTCGTGAAAAAATTAGCTATTACAAATGTAAAAAAAGTGAGAAAAAGAGGCAAATTTGTGCTGAAATTTCTCACTACCGAAATCAAAGTGAGTTGAACAAAAAAATTTAAGTGTGGTCATTTATTTTAAAAAATACGAATATTTTGTATCTGTAATGATAATTAATTGTATTTTAGGTTGAAAGCAACAAAAAATAATTAGAAATTTTTTATGTTTTGAGGTTATTGTTGACCTTTGGACGCTTTTTTCTTTGGTTTTAATTTTGGCTTGAGGTCAACTTAAGAATTAAAATTTTTTTGTTTTTATTCTTATAAAAAGAAAGAAATATCATTGTTATTATAAATTTCTACAATATTGTTTATAGTTGCATAAAACAAATGTTCTTGTTTTTGAAAGCCAATCCCTGAGGATGACCATCAAAGATGGTTGAAATATTGGAAATGGAATAGATTCTACCTTATTGTGATAAGAGTTTCTTTATATTTTTAATCGCAATATGTTTTCGACAAAAACAAATATTAGGACATTTACCGCTAACATTTTTTCAGAGTTCTTTACGAATTCGGTCTGAATCTCTGAATTCTTTCAGAATTTGGTACAAAATTGGGTCTAACTTCAGTTCCAAGAATGGGATGTAACTATCCACTGAAGTTAAATGACTAGGTTTGGCATCGCACCTTTAAAAGACGAAGAGTGCTATGCATGGTGCTATCAACATTTGCCCTATAAGAATTCAGACGACTGCAATATCCCGAGTATAGTTGAGCAAAAACTACTCTGGTTTGTGGTGGACTTTATTCACACTATATTTGTTTACATTAGAAACTGCGACTATGTGAAAGCTATACAAACCTACTTGAAATGCTTGTTGAGCAAGGGGTTCTCTCCTGTATCGTTGGGCTTTCCTCTCTAGAAAGTGAAGATCATTCTTGATGGACCTAGTGTGTCGGGCCAACCTACTAGATGGTGATTGGGATGGCTCTCACGGTAACGCCCAAGCAAGTACTGTAACTAAAGCGTTCCCCGTTTTCAGGTATGGACAGATCAAAAAGGTGCATACTGTATAAAGCGGTTCACAAATATACAAGGACCCAATCTGGAGCAACCCATGTCTGCGATTGTTGTTCCTAGAGAGAGTAATGTACACGATTTGGAACTTTTGGGGTCGCAGTCTTGGAAAAAATGGGTGCTGGTGCTAAAAAGATGACATGTCCAATCACTTGCCCTCAAGCTTGAATAGAATCAAATATTTTGATGTAATATAAGTCCAGACCGTTGCCCCAAAAAGATCCAAACCATTTTGAGATCTTAATCACGTCATCGTCGATAACCCAGTGGAATGGTATCTACACCAAGCAATTTCCTGGAATAGTATTTTAAGTACCGGTTGTTATATGCCATGAACAAAAAAAATTGGAATTACAATTGAAATTTATTGAAATTCTATTTAAAATTCATTAAATTGGTTTAAGTGTTGAAGAAAGCATTAGGAATTATACTTAGCATTCATAGAATTGGTTCTTATACTGGAGAAAATATCGGATGTTTCACGAATTGTATTTACAATTCTTGGAATTGGCTAAATGCTGAACCTCATTTGAACCAATCATTGATCTCCTGTGATGTCCTAACATCGCTGGTACAGCTTCCACTCCATTTCCTTGGTATTCCTCAGAACTTGCCATTTCTGTTATCACCCAAAATGCAACATTAAACATTTACTTATTGTAGCCATTTAATGACGTTTTTAAACGACATTTGTTCACTTTTTTACGATTTTCCAATAAATTTCACGAATTCTTCAGTGTAAATAAACAATTTTCACATATCTGTCAAAACAAAAGAACAGCTGTTACAGATGTTGCCATGTTGTTTCAATGTTGTATTTTCTTTTACCAATATTCATGTTCTTTTACAGTGGATTTTTAATAACCGACATTTTTCTTGCTAGAAATGTTTATTAATTTGAAAATTTATTTACTTTTTATGCAAAAAATAAGAATTTAATAATCCCAAAGTTATTTGTGCAAAAAATGACGGTATGGTAACACAAATTATTATTTCAAGGGTTCACAAGTCGCGCCATTATTTTCCATTTTCCGACTTGTCAACCCTTGTTCACTTTTTGTGCTCCTCCCTGCCCAATCGTAATAGCTCGAGCAGGTGAGAGTGAACTGCAACTCACTTGTGAGTAGCTCCCTACGTGAAGATTCATAATCGCTATGATAGTTTTTTCTGTTTTTTTTTTTTTCTGTAAATTACAACATTTTGACAACTCATTGTACCATCAGCTGTGTTGATGCGGCTACCTGAATAGTTATGACTGACTTTATAAATGCACACTCCCATGAGTTCATAATTGCTTAAAGTAGGGTAAGTGCACCAGTAGTCGGCACTTTAAGGATTCTCGTATCTTCAGCCGTATGTCATTCCGAGTCTAAATATCCAATCAAATTAAATTTAAGTTGTTATGATTCGTTATTTTGTGTAGTTTTAGATTATATAAACAATTTTTTTGATTATTTCTGTTCAACATGCAAAAAATACAATTTTAGTGAAATACTGCTTTTTCACCAGTAGTCGGCACCATTCCCCAATAGTCGGCATGATATGATCCAATAGTCGGCATGTTATATTTAAATAAAGAAAAAATGCATACTTTACATTTTTTCTTAAATATTTGAAAGAACTATAGCTTAAGCATTAGTTATTTATACATTTCTAGTTTATTTGTATACATTTCTATTGATTTTACTTCAAAAAATAAGGGAATTTAAACATATTATTTAAATAAATTAGTTAGTACCAGTAGTCGGCATCTATTACCCAGTTGTCGGCACCCCACAACGTACGTACTTCAAATCATGGATAATATTGCTTAAAATCGCTAAAGTTCCTTTCAAATTGAAACTATTTTTTTTTAATTAGCCTTTAAAGTATTTCTTTAGAATTTTTTATAATTTTTAGCTAAAAGTAATCGATAAAAATCAATGTTTATAACCCCATGCCGACTTCAGGCAAATTTTATATTTTTTTGTCCCTAAAGTCGGCATCAGCAAAAATTGCACAATTATAAATATTTTTTAAAAATTTCTTTTTCCGAAGTGTTCTTTTAACTGTTCTCTACCTATATAACAAAAATGTTGTGGAAAATTTCTTAATTTTAAAATAATTACAGAGCTTATAAGGTTAACATCTCCACAATTTTTTTCTTAAGAAACATGCATTTTCGGTTGTGGTGAAAAACACTCACTGACAAAAACTTAAATTTCGATATAATAATTGGTCCTAGCTCAATGAAATTTTATATAAAGTTAGCTGACAATATTGTTGAAGAATTTTTAAGATTATTTTCCTATTTTGTTTTCTTAATTTTTAGTTATTTGAGTTCAAATTCAAAAGGTGCCGACTACTGGTACATGCCGACATTAGGTGCACTTACCCTACTTTTATATGCACAACGTTTACAAAATTGGACAGTGTTTTCTTTTGTGTTCAGCCATTAACGACATTTATTTGCTACTGAGTCAATAGGCAAAAAATACTTATATTAGAAATGTCGGATTAGTTAGGATTACCTGCATATTTAAAATTGCAGACTTCTACTACTTATCACTTTCAATGTACATGTACATGTAGTATAGAATATGTATGGAAAAAAGCAACAACTAATAAAAAAGCCGGTAAAAATTTCGAGTCGATCGGAGCAAAACTGGCTGTGATATGCCCGTTTCTCTCGAAACGACATTTTTGAAATGGGCTGGACCGATCTTCATATGTTTTGGTGAGCTTATTTTTGAATGACGTCAGTTTTGAATGACGATCTTTCGTAATTATCGATAACTGCCCAACCGTTTAACAACTTGCTTAAAGACTGATTTCGGCATATCTTTCCTTTACCGACCCACCTCAGAAAATAATGAAAAAATTACCAAATATAGTGCTTTTTATCCCGATTCCAACCATGTATTGCTTTTGTTGCGGAGATGTATACTTCCCGAGATATGGGCCTCCAAAGTTCCACAAAGGCCCTAGTCTAAAATGTTGGCAAACCACCACAGAAAATTATTAAAAAATTACCACAGATAGTACTTTTTACACCAAATCCAACGAAAATATTTAATTTTAAAGAAGAAAATGTTGTTCCCGTTCCAGAGATTTGCACCTGTCCATAGGAGAAAGTCTTAAATCCCGGCCGAAGGCCGTCTATTTAGGGAAAAATATTTAATTTAAAAGAAAATTTTGTTCCCATTCCCGAGATTTGCACCTGTCCATAGGAGAAAGTCTTGAATCCCTGTCGAAGGCCGGCTATTTAGAAAAAATAGGTTGGGCCTTTGTGGATCTTTTGAGGCCCATACTTTCGGGAATTATACATTTCAACAAAAGCAATACCTCGTTGGATTCGGTTTAAAAAGCACTATCTCTGGTGATTATTTCATAGTTTTCTGCGGTGGTTTGCCAAGATTTTAGACTAGGGCCATTGTGGAACTATGAAGGCCCATATCTCGGGAAGTATACATTTCCGCAACAAAAGCAATACATCGTTGGAATCGGGATAAAAAGTACTATCTGTGGTAATTGTTTTCACAATTTTCTGCAATGTTTTGCCAAAGTTATAGGTTGGGGCCTTTGTGGATCTTTGGAGGCCCATATCTCGGGAAGTATACATTTCCGCAACAAAAGCAATACATGGTTGGAATGGGATAAAAAGCACTATCTGTGGTAATTTTTTCATAATTTTCTGCGGTGGGTCGGTAAAGGAATGGAGTTCCCTGATTTTTATAAAGTACGGGATCAGGCCATATGTATTAAGCTCCAAGTAAAATGAACATGTTAAAAACTATTCATTTGCAACTTTTTACAGTTGAAAAGTATATTTTGGATTGGCAAGGTATTCATTTTGTTATCCAGAACTAGGACTACAAGTTTGCCAATGATCCAAAAATGGAAATCCAATCGGTTTTCGAGGTATGAACCCAACATCAACAACAAAAATAGTATCCGTACTATGGATATTAGTTGCTTTGAGGATACGTACGATGATTTTCGACCATTACAAATAATTTTTGAGAAAATACTACCGATGTCTTCCACTATGTGGTAAGTTTTTCCTTGAAAAATTTAATTTTTTTATGTTTATGACCATCTGGTCTGCAGTGATGCACTAAAGGCAGTGATGATCTACATTTATGTACATATTGTCAGTATTTCGTCTTATTTTCATTACAAAATACTTTTCAACTTTAAAAAGTTGCAAATGAATAGCTTTTAACATGTTCATTTTAATTGGCTTACTTGCACTGCTATTATTTTACACACGAAAAAACCTTCCTGAGCAGAAAAATTCAATGGCTTTTCTTAATAGTAGCATATTTATGTAAAATATGTTAGCCCGTAAGGTCTGGATGCTTATAAGCATTCGCCTGATACAAATAATTAAATTCCTTTATGGATTTATAGCATTATTATTGAAATTTTCGTACATAGCAGTTCCGCACTGCTATTACTTTGCACGCAACTGTATGTAATAACAATAATTGTTCCACAAACATCTCAGATGGGACAAGGGAGACGTCTCTCATATCAATGAGTGCACCCCGATTCACATTAGCTCAATGATATACAGTGTTGTGCATATCAAAAGCAACAAATCGAGGATTTTGCAGTAATTCGATTTTTGGATCCGTTATAATTTTTAAAAACGTAATATTTTGTGCCCAGTTGTTCTTTATTATGTACAGAGAGCTTCCAACATGTTGTTTCTGTACTTTGTAGTTGGATGGGATAACAACAACAACAATATTGACTGATCCTCGAAAACGGGGATTGCAAAACAAAAGCAACAATAGAAAATTATTAAAAATGGTAGTGTCATCGGTGTAAATGAACTGTACTTTTGACTTAAATTTGTCTTTTGGGGCATGGTAGTATCATTTTAAAAAGAATTTGCATTTGTTATAATAACAGGGTTGCCACTTTCTCCCACTTTTCCCATAGTCTAGGGAAAATATCGTAATACCCTCAAATCAAAAACGTTTTCCCTCATATAAAAATTTAAATTTTAAAATATTCATTCTGCAATTGGATTAATATCAACCGTTTTTTGTTTGCAGTATAATAAAAAAGTTAAACAATTAAATATTGGTAAACACAATACATCCTGGTGTACGCCCCTTCAGGCCATCGGCACATTTTGACAGAAATAGTTGGGGAAACTTTAAAAATAACGCGAATAGGAACTTCCAAGAATTAGTTGGGACTCTTATTTCCGATATATGACCTAGAGTACTTGGCAGAAGAAGTTTTGAAAACAATTTGAAAAGTTATACACTGACCAAGAAACCATTGTCATACCCAAAGGAAGACAATTTATGAAACACTGGTAGAAAATTCAATGTTTTATATGGTTTAAACGACCCTATACGATTTTTTTTATTTTATTTTCAATAAATTATATTAAAAAAAAGATTTAATAACAAAAAATATAAAGAAACCTTAATTATTTAGCCATATGAGGATATTTTACCCACTGTTGGTTGAAACAATGGGTTCTTGACCGTTGTGTTATTTGAGTTGGGTGCTGTATAACTTTTGAAATTGTTTTCGAAACTTCCTCTGCGAAGTCCTCTGGGTCATATATCGGAAATAAGAGCCCCAACGAATACAAGTTTTCCCAACGTTTTTTAGCCAAAATGTGCCGATGGCCTCAAGGGGTTTACGCCAGGATGTATCGTGCTTACCAATATTCGGTTGTTTAGCTTTTTTATTATGCGGCAAACAAAAGAAAGGTTGATATTAATCCACTTTCCGAATTAATGTTTTAAAATTTAAATGTTTATATGAGGGAAAAAATTGATTTGAGGGTATTATGATATTTTCCCCAGACCATGGGAAAAGTGGTAAAAAGTGGCAACCCTGTTAGAATAACAAATGCGAATTCTTTCTAAAATGACACTACCAAGCCCCAAAAGCCAAATTTAAGTCAAAAGTACAGTTCATTTACACCGTTGACACTACCATTTTTAATAATTTTCTATTGTTGCTTTTGTTTTGCAATCCACGTTTTCGAGGATCAGTCAATATTGTTGTTGTTGTTATCCCATCCAACTACAAAGTACAGAAACAACTTGTTGATAGCTCTTTGTACATAATAAAGAACAAGTGGGCACAAAATATTGCATTTTTAAAAATTGTAACTGATCCAAAAATCGGTTTACTGCAAAATCCTCGCTTTGTTGCTTTTGATATGCACAACACTGTAGGACCTACTGTTTATTGCCGAGTCCGAACGGCGTGTCTAAGACACCATTAATTCAACAAAATATTACATTTTAAAAGTAGGTAGGTAACGGCTCCTAAAATGTAGTTAATCTGAAATCCATGTTTTGTTGTCTTTTTTTGCGAAGTATATACATTTACAAGGCCTATAACCAAAAAAATACTACGTCAATACCATGTGGAGATTATTGTCCTGGCAACGAAAATACTTTCTTGGGTCGTTTCGGTGAAAAAGTTGCCGCGCCGAAAGCGATATCTGAATGGTCCAATATTGAATATGACCCAAAAATTCATAAAAAATATATTATTATAGAACGATATTCCATTGTAATGAACAAATTAAAATATAATTTTACATACATATAACGAACTTGAAATCAAAATAACAAGTTATTTTTTAATATACATTTGCTAATTCAAAGAACACATTTGTATTTTTTTGCATGTTGTGATATTTATAGGCCAAATGACATCAACAACAACATATAAATTAATAATATAAATAGAACAAAAACTGCGAAAAACATACTAACAATTATTTATTTATTTCATTTGTAATACCAACATTTTTACTGTAAAAAAATAAAATGTTATGTTATAGTACCTTTATATATAACCAGATTTAACAAACCCACTGGGTTTCAAATGTCAATTCCTTTGTGTATACGTCAAATAAATCCTCATTAAGAAGGTTAACCTTACAAAAGGCTGTAATATAAACATTGCCTTAGTTTCAAAATAATAAATCAAGGTCCATATTCCACCGAAACTAATACCCCCCCGGTTACACTTAACCGGATTAACCCAGTGGGTTTGAGTTTCAAATGTCAATTCCATAGCGCAAACGTCAAATAAATCTTCATGAAGTGGGTTAACCCGGCAAAAAACTCTAGTGTAACCGTAATATAATACTTTCTGTCAAAGTTGAAAATGTTCAACGATGAAAATAAAGTAGTCGCTAAGCCCGACGTTTCTCTTAACTTTTATTTTAAATTGTCATTCATAATTTTGCATTTTAATTTTATCGATTTGTGTTGGTAACCAACAAGATTTAGGGAATTTTAGTACTGTTTAAAAAATTAATCTGAGAGGTTTTTTACTTGTTTCAGAGCGTGGTGCGAGAAAGAAGGTGATACAATAATACCAACTGATGTCTTCATTTGCTGTCAAAACATATTTTAAATCAAAAATAAATAATAAATATTTCGCTTCTATAAGTAATATCTTTGTACATCATCATTATTTAAGCTTCGCGAAGAATTTTTTGCCGTTTTCTTCAAGCTTTTGTGGATATTTCGCGCAAAAAATGTTGACAGCAAATGAAGACTACGGCCTGAATTCGCCTTTTTATTACCTTCCTAAATTCGCCTTGCTTCAGAGTAATCGGAAAATTTCAAATATCAAACAGACCATCCAAAAATAAAATAAAAAAAAATCTGTCCTGCGACTAGAAATTCAAAAAGACTTACTTCTATTTTAGGTATACATTATGGAAAAAATTAAAAAAAAAAACTATTTCCAACGAATACTTTCGAAGATAAAACGGACAGACTTCTCTCATATAAATGATATTCATCCTTCTTCGATTCTGAACGACTTGCGGCACATAGTATGACACAGCTTATAGGAAAGTTTCTTAGATCGAGTTCCCCACTACACCAATTTCATAAAATTACTCCACACCATCTTCAACTGTAATTCAGAAATTCCATTTCAAATTCAGATATTTTATTTGTAATTCAGAAATTCCATTTGAAATTCAGATATTTCAATTGTAATTCAGATATTCCATTTAATATTCAGAAATTCCATTTGAAATTCAGAAAATTCATTTTAATTTTACATAAACAAAGAGACAAAGCAATTTTTAATCATGCATGAAATTTTCTGAATTTCAATTGAAATATTCTGAATTTCAGTAGTGCGATTATCTTACTCATTTTTTGAGTTACCGACAATTGTCGGTAAAATTAAAATGCTTATAATTTCGGTAATTACCAATGTTTTTCGGTAAGTAAGTCCCAATTTACATTGGGCGAGTATACTTGCGGCAATTGTCATTTTGTAGGAGAGAGAGGTGAGGCATATGGTAACCCTTTGCCTCTCAGCACCCTCTCTCACCTACAAACTGACAATTGCCGCAAGTAAACTCGCCTAATGTAAATTGGGACTTAGCGACGAATAGAAAGCAGTCGTAAAGTTCTACCGATAGCAAGAGTGTTGTCAACCTTTTTTGAAATTTTCGTTCATAATTTTACCGATGTTTGTCGGTAACTCAAAAAATGTGTTAGAGAATCGCACTACAGATGTAAATTCTGAAATTCAAATAAAATATTCTGAATTTGAAATGGAATTTCTGAATTTTAATTGGAAATTCTGAATTTCAAATGGAATTTAGGAATTTCAATTGAAATTTTCTGAAACTAAAATGAATTATCTGAATTTCAAGTGGAATTTCTGAGTTACAACTGCTATTTTCTGAATTACTGTTGAAAATGGTGTAGTGTGGACTCGATCTAATAACTCCCAATTTCGTGACATTTGTTTCATGAAACCACTCTAGTGCGGGCCTGAGTTAGCGATTTTTATCGTCATATCTCTTAAACTCAACGAGTTACAGCTCATTTATTACTGGTTCGTAATTCAAGAAAAAAGTTTTTTTTTTGAGTTTATGAAGCACTAAAACACTTCAAATCATGCTTGATCTTCTACAGAAATTTAACACTGATATTTGGCTAGCTGTTTGCAAAATATGGTCCAAGTAGAATAACTACTACTTCTTTGTGTAATAATCCTTTTAATTTGAGCCTTTGAGTAAATGAGCGATATGTATGTTATTTTCAGATTATTTGTAGACTTTTAGTGGTCATATAATAACTTGGCGTTTACACAAATACAACTCTGATTTACTAATGCATACAAACATTTGGCTAGTTGCCTCGGCACTAGGGTTTTGGGTTTTCCCGGTGTTTATCATTCCCGGGAAACGGGATTTCCCGGTAATTTTTAAAATATGAGAGTGGATCAATATTTCCGTGATTGTTTTTATCTTTCCATATATACTTATATGAAATACAATATTTTCAAAGAGTTGCAGGCTCAAAAATGGATTACACGTTTTCGCTCTATCGATTAAAAACGAAAAAAAAAATTTCATTATTCAACGCTTAGCGATAATTGTTGAACTTTTGTGAGGAAGGTACCTAAAGTAGTGGACCACCGATATGGTCCATCTTCGAACTTAAACTAAGTTTGAAAAAAAATCTCGAATGCCAAATTGTTTACCTGATCGGTATCTTCGTTCGAGAGTTATCGTGCGCACCAGCCTGCCAGCCGGGCTGTCTTTAGCCCAATGGCTGAGTGTATAAAAATGGGACTTTAAAATAGAAAATATTCTTTCGCACATAAATGGAACAGATTAAAAATTCGTCATTATAGTCCATGTTTTTGGTGCGGATGTTATAACTTTTTTCCCTGAAAACTCTTTTGTAGATTAAAGTTATTTCCAAATCTTTTCTAATTTATTTATTCTGTAAAATCTAATCGAATTCTGATTCTATGGTATAAATATAACGGGCATAGTTTATTCATTCAATATTAGTTGTGATAAATGTAAAAAAATATTTCCCGATTTCCCGGGAAATATGAGAATTTCCGAGAATTCCCGGTGCAGGATTTCCCTACCCAAAACCCTACTCGGCACTGTCTGGTAATTTTCGTAGACAGTAAACATGGACATTTTTCAATAAATGTAAACAAAACTATTTCATATAACGAAAAGGATGACAGATTAAACATTGAGAAAATTGATAAGTAATATAAATTCAAATTTATAAAAATATCATTTCATTCATAATTTTAAAACTGTTTTTGCAGTTGCACACAAGCACGTTTTGGGTTGTTGACAACCAATACATGAACTGTCCTGTCATGTGTAAACGGTGACATGCCAGTGTTAAAATAATGGGTTAGTACCTTGATATGTAGCTACAAAAGGTAATATATAAACAATAATTAATAAATAATCATCAAATAATAAATATATGTAAACCTGCTATTTGGTAATGGGATTTATAATAAGAATGACCATGGATTGTTGTACCATGAATGCAACCATGAAACAATCTACGAGGTTTATAGTACGTTTACATATAACTGGATTTAGTAAATCAACGGGATTTAAATTGTCAACACACAATATATGTACAACGTAAACCAGCTCTGATGATGGAACATGAACTATAAAAAATCAAAGCAAATAAATACGCTACTGGTATCAAACAAATTCATAACACTACCTAATTCATTTGCCTTGATCAAAACTGATTGTAAAGTTTATACCCCGGTCACCCTTAACTGGATTAACCCAGTGGGTTTGGGTTTCAAATGTCAATTCCATTACGCAAACGTCAAATAAATTCTCATGAAGTGGGTTAACCCGACAAAAAGCTCTAATATAACCGTGCTATAATTCGTCGTTTAAGCATACGGCAAAGTAGAACATGTTCTTATCTGTTTTTTCGCTTAGACATTTAAAAAATTAATAATTTAATAAATAATTGCGATTGATTAAAATCAACATAGTATACCAAAGCGAGTTTAATTTATTTCACCGTGTTTACATTGTTAGCATTTATTTGTTGTAGCAATTCATCGACAACGATATATCTACCTTCATTATAGTACCCTGCTGAACAGTAATACAAGTGATTTTGGGTAAATATTTTTTAGGCAGACTCATGGTACAATAAGAAAGGTAGATGCATCGGCGAATTGCTACAACAAAGCAACTTTTTTTGTAATGTAAACTGTCAAAATTTTCGCCAAATGGTCTCTTGTTGTCTCTTTTTATCGCTTGTGTTTGTCTATAAAGTGTAGACATGCTATCTCTTACTTACCGAATCATATGGTTTTTTGTTTTGATTTTTCATGGCGAATTCATAGTTTTTTGACGTTTTAGATTCGATCAGCTGGGCTGAGGCATCTACCTTTCTAATTGTACCATGGGCAGACTGTATTCGTACACAATCACCGACTATGGACGGCGTTGTTTTATTATTGCTAACTCGGTTGTCTGATGATATGTCAAAAGTACATGGCAATTAGTGTATTTGTTTACGTTTACTAAGCTATTATTCTGATTATTCTGCAATTAAAAAGTGAATTGTTTTATGCGGTGGCTGCATTAGAACTAAAACTGTATGGGTAGCGTCTTGTGGCAAACAAGTAAATTACGACGTTTAATTATGATGGTAAGCCTGATTGTAATTCACGTGCAACAATTGATACTTGAAAAAAATGTTGTCCATGTGAATAACAAAAACGAAGAAAACAGATAATCGCATTTATGTTTTGTTATTGTGATTATATAAAAAAAGTTGTATTATTATATTTTGTTTAAAGTGCATTGAGTTTTATTGATGTATAAAAACATTGGAAATAGCATATCCACATGTGGTCAGTATCTTAAAAATGATAACACGCGTCGGCCCCTATAAACAAACAACTGATAAGTACTCTAACTTATGGCAAACTAGTTCTAAATCATTTTTGTTTCTTTTAAATTATTATCTGAAATTATATATACGTACCTAAAAACATATCAAAACCAATAACACGCAAGGCATGTAAATTATACAAATAATCACATACTCCAACCCATACTCGATCACTGTTGAGCTGCATTTTGTACCCGGCCTTGTCAATATTCAGCGAAATTAACTGTTCGATCAAGCTGCAAGATACGCAACAACAAACGGTTCTTATATTGACATTGCTCTGCCGGTCGCTGATGCAATCAACATGGCTCAAAACTCAATCTGGAACGAATGGTCCACTCAATATTCAGCCATTGCAAGTCAAGGGAACTCACACTTTTATAGGATTTTCCCCACACCAATAATAATACCTTGATTTAAGAGCAGTAATCTACATACGGATGACCAAAAGGTAATTAATCTAGTCTTCTCAAATCAAAGTTTTTGTAAGCATACACTTGAAAGAATGTTCTGCCTTCTGGGATGTGTGACGAATGTAATGAAGACGAAACTGTTTCACACATACTTATTTGCTCTACACATACTCCATTGCTCTAAATACAATATCATCCGAATGCGCTACTCCTCATTTCATGGAATCTTCTCAGTGGAGGATTTCATTGAGAAACACAAATTTGGTCACTTATATGACATTGCTAAATTCATAAGAGAGACTTAAGGTAGGGTCACATTAGGCAAATATTTGCCGAAAAATGACAAATATTTGTTTGCTTCAATCTGACCAGCAAATATTTTTCAAGGGCAAACAAGAAAACAGCTGATTTTGGGGAAACAAATCCATTTGCCAGCAAACAAAAAAATTTCCAGTTTGCCCATAATGTGAACACTCTTGAGCAAATATTTTTCACTCTTTTGTGCAAATATTTATTTGGTCTTACAAAAGTTTTGTAAGAGCAAACAAGGGCAAATATCTGCTGAAACACATTGTTGTCACCTATTAAAAAATCATATTATGAATATAAAAAAGTTAACATTATTTGTAAATATGTAATACAAAGCGAATATTTAATGAATAAACAATTGAAAGGTGAGGGATATATATATTTATGTAGGTGTGTGTGTGTGTATTCTCTGATACTGAATGATGCCCAAAATCAATTTTTCCGAATTCTCTGGACCAAATTTGATAACATTTTAGTTGCAGATTTGTTAGGTATAGGAATAGGCGACGGAAATAGAAGAAGCAAAACGCGAAATTTTATTGTGAAATCTATCGTTGATGGATGTCTTGGAAGTAGAATACCGCTAACCAAACCTATTTTGGAAAACCTCATAATTAGAGAAAATATTTCTAAATTTAGTCAGTGGGACTGGAAAAATGCCATGAACATTGATTTCAATGCTTGCATTACAATTAAATAATTATTTTGGTTATTAGTGTACTACTTCGTGGATTTATTTTTTAGTGTCTATTGTCTTCAAGAAGTCGGCCAATTTTTACAAAAAACTACATCTTTATCACGGTGCGCCTCAACCTAATTTAAATGGTAGGTGCTTACACCTGGGAAGTTTCGTGGATTCTGAAACGCGTTGCCGTTTAAAGTTCATATTTTTTGGGGTTTTTTAGGTGTTTTATTTTGCTTGGAAACAGCAAGTCCTATCGAAATGGGACTAAAGAAGGCGTTGAATGGAAATTCTCTTCAATGATTTTGCTTGAAGTCTTATAGAAATTGGACTAGAGATAATCTTATAGCTGTGAATATTCTCTACAACTTTTGTAATTTTTTCCTAGATTGTAATATTTCTTGAGATATATAACTTTAAATTGTGACATTGCAGTCACATGCAGTTATAAGCAGTCGATGGAGTCAGTGCATTGTCCCAATTTGAACTTCTATATCTCAAACATTGTAAACAATAGGAAAAAGTCATAATGGTCAATCGTGTATAGAATTTTCAATGTTACATTTTCACTTACGGTTTCCAAGCCAAATCTTGAACGCCTATAAAGACCCGAAAAATGTGAACTTTGACCGCGACATATTTTAATATCGCTTAGGCGATTTTTTGTTTTTTGATTTTTCATTGAACATTGTAGTTTCAAAATCCGAAAAAAACTTCCCAGGTGTAAGCACTTTCCATTCCAAATCGATTCAGGCGCACCGTGTTATCTGTCAATTTTAATAAATTAACACAAAAAATCCTTTTTTGGTTTTGAAAACATTACATTGCAAACTAAAAAGTAAAAGCTGTTAATAAAAATAATTTTCCAAAGCACAATTTCAATGTGCTATCATATACATATGTATGTACATACATTCGCAACAATACGCAAATAAACTCACTCCGACAAGGCACTCATTGCCCAACAGATTTTATTCTCATTCTCCACAACAAACAATAAACGAAACGCCATATTTTTTATTTCTCTCTTTCTATTTTTCTAGTCCAAATAAATTTATGTTTGTCGACAGTTTGCTCAAACAGTTTTTGGGTGAAAATATTTTTTCAAATGTGAACACATGGCAAACATGTTTGCCCGTTGCGTTATTTGTCACTGTTTGAGCAAACAAAATAGGCCAAATATTTGCCTCTAATGTGAACGCAAACAAAAATTTGCATGAAATTCACATTTGTTTGGGCAAATATGAGGAAACAAATTTAGAGCAAATATTTGCCTAATGTGACCTTACCTTTAGGCACCCGTGTTGCACGTAGGCCGAGCCTACGCAATTGTTCGTGGTGTTAAACACCTTTTTAGGCAAAAAGGCAACTTAATATAGAAAAAATAATCACATACAGTTTGTCAAGTAATTGTTTTCGAACCAAGAAAACGTTCAAATATATATATATATATATATATTTTTTTTTTTTTTTTTTTTTTTTTTTTTGAATTTTTGAAAAAATTACCGACAATTGCGGTAAAAATTTCTTTTATTTTTTGCAAAAATTAGTATGCCGACAATGTAGAATGCAAGGCCTATAGAAGGTGGGCCATTCAGAGTTCTGTTAACAACTTTTGACAACAAACATAATAGATTTTATATTATTGTGATTTGAGTTTCTTTGTATTTTAAATCACAATAATATGTTTGACAACAAACATAACAATCAGGTGGGCTTAGTCCAACTGTATAAACTGTGGTAGAATGTATAAATAAAAAATTTTATTACGTAGTAAAACAATAATAGCCAAAACCTAAACATGTAATGTAAGTTGTTGTAAGTTACAAAATGTTACTGAATGTTGATGTTTTCCCCAAAATTTGACAATTGAATAATTGAAAAGTTTCTAAATATTACTGTAGAAATTCGATCAGTAAAGTTTGTCCCAATTTACATTAGGCGAGTTTACTTGCGGCAATTGTCAGTTTGTGGGTGAGAGAGGGTGTTGAGAGGCAAAGGGTTACCATATACCTCACCTCTCTCTCCATCAAACTGACAATTGCCGCAAGTAAACTCGCCTAATGTAAATTGGGACTATAGTAAGTTCAAGGACATACCTTATATTAGGTATAGAATATCCTTATTAAGAGGATTGCCATATGGACTTAGGGTGTACTAAAAGTGGCTTTGCAACCCCCATTACTTTTCGAAAACATTTGCTGACAACTTTCATTACGCGTAGTTATTGATTTCGATTGATTTAAATCCTAATAAACACAGTGGACGATTGGATATTGGAGCTGTTTAAAGTTATCTTTCTGGATAGGCGACGCTAAATGTACATTCGTAAACAGTACAAATTTAATTATTCCGCAAATTTTACGGTTATATCCAAGGTCTGTACATACATAATGTCAAATACATAATCGTGATTTGAAATATAAGGTCGTACAAATTGCTACAGACTGTTGTCTCTTAACCCATTTTTTACAGTTGTTCTTCACTGAGAACTTACAACTTACTGTAGGTAAACAGACACCCATAGTACCAATCTATGTACATTAGCAAGTTTAGTTGCGGCAAGTATCTGTTTGTAAGAGAGACGGGTAGGGGAATGGAAGTGGAAAAAAGGTTGTTCGTACTGCAATTTTCAGGCAATTCTTTTAAAAATGTTCTCAATTGACATAGTTTTCATTGTTTTGCTTCTCAAGCGCCCCTTATTTGAATAATATTTTTAAAATCCATTTTCAATTTCATTAAAATATTCACCAAAATTGGAGATATACGATTTCGGTTTATGGCAAAACGAGTCGAATCGTTTTCCATCACATACCTGTATGTTTTGAATACAAGTATAGACGCAAGAGACAATTTTAAATTTTGTTTTTGTTTGTAATATTTGTGTCATCGGTATATGCAAACAAAACAAGGAAATTTTTATAAATTATTATTTTATAAATTTTTGGAATCAAAAAGTACATGATCATTAGGGCTTCATTTTTTTCAAATGTAACAATATACCACACATGTTAACAGATGTTGTACTGCTTCTATAAACGGTGTTTTAGTGTGCGACACGTCGTTCGGACTTGGGGAAGGTTACATGTCATTCATATGAAGTCTTTATGGAAAAAAAATTTTTTCTGAATGATATATTTTTCCTCAAAAAAAAAAAAAAAATATATATATATATATATATATATATATATATCCCTAGTATACATTGAAAATAGAAATAAATATATAAAATGTCATACGAAATTTGACACTAACATTAAAGCTCATTTCAGTCGGCTGGGTATCGCTGTTACCTTATATTGTTCTGCCATGAAAGGGAACGAAAAAAAATTGTCGCAAACGTAAATCAGGACATAGAAATAAACTAAAACCACAATAATTAGTAATCAGACAGGCCTAGTGTAAAATCTGTTATGATTATGGTCAAAAGTAGTCTAACTGGCCGACCTTCTATAGGCCTTGGTTATATCCACATTTCCTTGTAGTGTACGTAATTTTTAAATAGTGCAATCTGCACATCAGAAATGGTATAATTTTTTGATCTGGAGTAGAATTCTATAAAGCATTTTGGGATTACAGACAAAAATCGGTAAAACTAAAATGTTAATAATTTCTGTGGTAAACAAAAAATTTCCGTAAATTAGGGATCAAATTAAAGTAGTCGCTTATAGCAACAGTGCTGTTAACTTTTATATGAAATTTTCATTCATAATTTACGTTCTATTCTCAGTACTGATCAAAAATTTACCCTTTGAGAGGTTATAATTTGTTTCGAAGGTATCGCAAAATTTGTGCTAAATATTTGTTTCACTAAAATATCAAACACACCATCCGAAAATAATTCTAAATTAATTTATTTGTACACTATTACTTTATATTTATTTTGACACATTTAAAACAAAAAAGTCCTACATCTTTCCATATTGACGTCTGGATGCTGGTGTAATCGATGAGCACTCTCTTTGATCTTCGCGCTGACGTTATTTTATAGTGATTTCTCGCTCTTCCATTTTTTATTGTAAACATACAATCTGTATTTTTTACTCTCTCATATACATATCCATCCACATAGTCCAGAATGGATATTGTTTTTAAAATTCATTTAGTAACATTCAGAACTTGAATTCGTTCGCAACATCAACGTGTAAACGAATATAGAAATCCCAAGCGCAAAAGAGCGCATAAACTGATTTAAGTTTGTTGAGAATTTTTATTTATAGAAACACGAAATGGAATGAAAAGAAAAAGATCAGTAATTAGGTAGAAAATATAGAAATTTGAATCAGAGCGACGAAGCTGAAATCACATATGTACATCGCATAAATAAATCACTTTGGAAGTTGTATAATTTCGACAGCATTTTGAGGACCATGTCAAAAAGTCAAAGAAATGGCCAGGCAGACTCCTCCAATACGTCTTCTACAAAAAGCAATCGACCACGAAAGCGATTTAAGAAATGCTGCAGAAATTTTGTTACATTTATGTGTACACAAGTGGGTGTTGGTGCTCTCATTGTTATTTATGCTATATGCGGTGCATTTTCCTTTAGGAAAATTGAGGGAGAATCTGAAGACACAAAAGAAGCAGAGGTTGCGGGATTGCGTAGTACATGTGCCGAAGAATTATGGAACATAACCGAAACATATAATACACTGGATAAACCAACATGGCAAAATAGCACCGACATCATTTTGCAAAACTACCAGAGGCAAATTGCTACAATAATAAAACAAGGTTACGATTACAGGACACCTGCTGATATTTGGTCTTTTCCTGCAGCTCTAATGTTTTGTCTATCAGTTATTACTATGATAGGCTATGGTAATATGGTTCCACGAACACCTTGGGGCAAGGGTTTTACTGTAATTTATGCCACTTTTGGAATACCTTTGTATATTTTGTACTTCCTAAATATGGGAAAAGTTTTGGCTAGATCATTTCAGTTCCTATACCGGAGTTTGCACGAATGTACCCACGAACGTTCCATTGTGGACCATCGTTTAGAAGCCTTAGAGAATGGCAGTTTGCGCAGTTTACACCGAAAAAAAATCATTGTACCTTCAACAGCATGTCTTTGGGTTATTATATTTTACATTTTGACCGGCACAATAATGTTTGCCAATTGGGAGAAATGGTCGTTCCTAAATTCATTCTACTTCTGTATGACTTCGCTATGTAAAATTGGATTTGGCGATTTTGTTCCTGGCGCATCGCTGGTCACAGGATCACTAATAGAAGTAACTAGCAAAAAAGTTCAGGAAGATCCCACAATTGACCCTAATGCTGTAACAAAACTGCAAAGATCTATTGCTGAACAGCACTCCAAATTGGCTATCAACTTTGTTTACATGCTGATTGGAATGGGGCTTGTTGCCATGTGTTATAATCTAATGAGAGAAGAAGTCCGAGTAAAATTGAAGGAACTCAAAGAAGATACGAAACTTTGTCTGGACGATACACGTAGCCGGTTTGTGGGCTGTTGTGGTGCTCGTCATCCGAATGTGTATGACGACGATGAAGATGGAGAAGATTTCTATTAAATTTCTATGCTGTAGAAGTTCATACCCACCAACTACTTAATCCTATTTATTTCGACATATATTTTAAATAAATAATCTATTTATTGGATATAATTATAAGTGATTATTATGTTAAGAGTAATTTATGGACATTAGTGTTAATAATATAATGCACCGCCAGTATTAAATGTTTGTTCATCGTATTTCTTATAAGGTATTTAAAATGAAGATATGAATTTTATTGTTTTTAGAATTTTTCGCTATTATTTTGTTATTTTCGGGTATAACGTAACGCGTACGCTTAACCCAACTACTACTAATCGAAAATCCAAAATACTTGCCCGAGATAAGAATTCATTATTTTTCTGTATATGTATTCACGATGATATTGTTTATCGTAAAGCCAGCCTCTTAATACTATATGGGTAACCCGAATTCGAAATTTTAATTTCCCTGTATTGACATAAGTAATTCGTCAGCAACAGTAACGTTTTGTTTCCTTTTTAAATCCGAATATTTTGTTCCTAGTTTTTTATAACATTTCCCTCCATGTCGACCGAGTGGCGCTTCACTTTTCGTAGGGATATAAGGAGGCAATTGATAATATTAAAGCATAGGAACTGCCGAACTTCTTTATAACGAATACTTCTCTATTTTTTTTTTTTTTTTTGAAACTTTCCTATCCCCACTATTCCCCCGTGGGGCGACCACCGCTTTACCTAGTACACATCATGATCCGGAGCATGACGGGTAAAAGTAAGGATTGAATACTAGCTACAGAATATGATTGACTTCCGAAACGTCAGTTGCTTTGTATTCGTGCATGAAACTAGGGGTTCGTAGATCGAGTTCCCAACTACTGCAATTTCATAAAATTACTCTAGTATGTCCCGCGCCACACTAGAGTAATTTCATTGAAATTTTGACATGAAACTTTGCATTTTTTGGGAAAAATTCATAATTTCAAGAAACTAGTGTACACGGTTTCATGTGTTCTGCAATTTTGCTTTGTTGCAATATTCGTATGAAACAAACAGACCGTTTTATTTTACATTTTCTTTTACTTTCATGTCAAAATTTCAGTGAAATTACTCTTTTTGTGTCCCGGGACTATGGAACTCGATCTAAGAATCAATAGTTTCATGCACGAATACAACGCAACTGACGTTTCGGAAGTCAGTCATATTCTGTAGCTAGTATTCAATGCTCACTTTTACCCGTCATGCTCCGGCATTGCCATTAGGCATATTCTACTCATATACGAAATTATTCTAGATTTCATAATATTTATTTAATAATATTTAATAATATTTAAACCAAAGCACTATAGGTAATTTGGCCTGTTTTTGAGGCAAAAATTAATAGCGGTGGATATGTGGGCTTTTTATACATTTTTATTGCTTTATATGCAAAAGTAAGATAAAACAAAGAATTACAACGTAAAATTCGGATATAGCGAACATCGGTTATAAGAAACTGCGTTTATAGCGAACAAAGTTTTATGTTTCCAAAGAATTTTTCTTAATATTTGTACACACATTCAACTTCTTAAAACGACCACGACTATAACAAACAAAAGCTGTTACCCCGCGAATAGAATTTTTTACAATTTGTTACAATTTTCAGGCCCGCTTTAAAGCAGAAGCGGATAGCGACGAATTTAAGCACTGTTTCAAATATTTAAATATATGATATTTAAAAGTAGGCTTTAATAAAAATTTTACAGACGAATACGTCTATAACGAACGCAGGATATAACGAACAACTTTTCTTTTTCCTACCCCCTATTCTCATTTTACCTATTTTATCCGTTCCAACCCAATAAAAGCGGTTACAATAAAAGAAAAACGGTTACAATGAACTAAAGTACTGATCCGCCAAAAGATTTTTATAAACATTGATATGTTTAAAATATTTATTCGCGAAAAGATCTGTATAAATATTATATTTTTAAAGGACCAAATAAATCACGCAATCATGATCCCTAGTTAGAACTTATTACAGCTATAATTAACAAAAATGTTGACCACAACACGTATGTACATTTTTAGAACACATGGTGAATATTTCTTTAAAGAAAATGTCTTTTTAGGTCAAATCGGATGCTTTTTCGTATTTAATATTTCTTTCACCGAACAAAAAATTAAAAAAATATATATTTTTCTGCAAGGAGGGCACCTTCAAAAAAGTGATATAACTCAAAAAACGCAAAAAATCGCACCTTGGTAATTATGTAGTTGATTCAGAACCCTTTGCTGAAGATATTCCCAATAGCAGAATCACGGCCAAACACGGCCAATTTAGTATAAGACAATATGAAGTGAGTTTAAGAAAAATAAAATATTTATTTTTGACTTTTGGTGTTTTTTGGTCGCTACCCAAAATGTTTAAGCTATATTATATATTAAATAAATTCCTCTCGCAATTACCAATCTATTCCATTTTACATATATTTACATTTGGTTTATTTTTCCGCGGTTTTAAATACGTTGAAATATGTCTTACAATATATATATTTTTTAGTTCTTCTTCGAAATTCTCACTTTGACTGCAATTTAAACCGCGATAATGACGCTATTTTGAAATATATCATTCATATTAATAAATTTTGACATGTTCTTTTTTTAATTCCAACTAAAAAATTATTATTATTAAAAGTTGCAAAATCGACTTTTTGCCTCAAAAACTGGGCAAATTACCTATAGTGCAAAGTCCACAATAAAATATAAGGAATTCAAATCATCACACATTCTGCAGACGGGTTCTCAAGATGCAAAATTTGTGCGATGAAAATTAATATAATATAATAGATGAAATAAGGAAATCTGAAGGTATATCGCCATTCAAATATTGTTTTACCATAATTGTATTGAACATTACACGTCTACTTTTTAATGTTGTTAATCTGATTGGCTTAAGTCTGCTGGTATAAGGTGGCAAGACGAAATCACTATTCTAATGAAAGCCAACTTACTAAGTTGTTTTTAAACCGCAAGTGGAAATTCTCACACAATCTCTCTATAACGTATTAATTTATCGGTCCCAAGTGCTACGTTATAGAGAAGTTCGAATGTAGTAATTTAAAAATAAAAATGTCAGCTTTTATAACTTTTAAACTCGTACTAAAGTCTACAACTCAGTTCGAGTATTGGAAATAGGAACAGAAAATTAAGTTGACAATATATGTATGTGTATGAATAATATTAATTACATTATTATTTACTTTAAGGTAACCATTGAACACTTTTATCAATTACAAAAACGTGTCACGAACTCTGAGGTAATGCTTGGTGGCAGTGCGGATCGTTTATGCACACCAAGCACATCAGCTGGCCCTTTTCGAATATTTTCTGTTGCTGGGTTCCAAAATAGGACGAACGATATTGTTTATTGTCCGCCAATAATAAGGCAACATAATCAAAATGTGGACGAATCTACTGCAGTTGTCTATTTTGGTGGTGATGTTCAGGTAGGTAAAGTCTAAAAACCAATACAAGTTATGCGCCTATAAATATCAAATGCTTTTTTGTTCTAATATATTAAACTAAAATTTCACATGAATTGCTCTACATTTTCAGGATTTCCCAGAAAGTATGGAAACCAATCGTGACAGTCGGGGTTACATGAAATACAATTTAGAAAATTCCGCCATTCTCTTACGTGAAGCATTTCCACGGTCACATATAATAGTGGTGAGACCAGTAAGGTAAATATGGCATTATAAGTTCTTCTAAACATACTTGAGTTTTTGAATAAAGGCATTATTTATTTGCATCTCGAATAACCTTTAAAAAATATAAAATGAAAAATTGGATGGGTTAGCCCTAATTGCGAAATCTTCGTGAGATGCAACACTTTCATTTTGTTTTAAAATACCCGGAGATATTCGATGGTCTAGAATAAAAGTGACGAATTATATCGAAATGCTTAGATTTGGATATAGCTCCCATATATATTTTATGTATTCACAGTGGTGTAGGGCATCATATAGTCGGCCCCGCCCGACTTTGATTTTTCCTTACTGATTTATGATTTTCGACACAAATATTTTATATGTAGTCCAGGTCATATTTTCTGGATATAATTAATGTTTTTTGATGGCAGGCTCCACGTCGTTTTTGTTTTTTCTATGAAATTAGCCAATGTTCAATCGGTCATAACGCACATCATTATTTAGGTTAAGCGATAGATGACCTCTTCAGAGAACTGGAAATCAAAAATAGTAACACATAATATGCTCACAGAAGGATGTAGCGTTATATTTGGGATAAAAATATCCATTTAAAAAAGTAGTAGACAATTTTAAAATTTAGATTTTAACGAAAAAACAAAGGTTTGTAGGGCATAAAACGGTGAATAAAAATGATCTCGTTTAATTACAAAATTTTAATGAGCGCACACTAGTTTCAATCGTTTGCGAACTAGAGTGGAAACAAAAACACCATTTCGAGAGAAACGCATTTAAAGTTTTAATTTTTGTCATGCGACTTAAAGTTTTTGCCACATGTTCTACGCTACGTATACGTACTTCAAAATAAATTAGTAAAAAAATATTCGAATTTTGAAAATAATCAGTTTTGAGAGACATTCATCGAACGAAACTATCTGTGATCTATTTTTGAAGTAGGTTTGGTTAAAAGAAGCGAAGCTGAAGAAATGGAAAGAATCAAATTACAAGTGAAATATTATCAATTATAACGCAAATTATACATATTGATGTGAAAATATAGTGTATAAAATTTTGTATATTTTAAACTGTGATGCAATGACTAATGCTTGTGCTATAATATAGGATTCAAAGGGCACAATGGAACAAGTACCAATAGGTAGAATAGGACATCTAATTATGACCATTGTTCGAACAGTTTGTCTACTGTCCTTTAGAAATATGTAACATAATTTGAAAAGTAAAATAAATAAAATTAATTAGAAACTGACCTATGTTTATTTGTTAAAATCACTTATTCATTGTCATTATTCTTACTTAGAATGGAATTTAAGACATTCAGCTGTTTCGATAACTTTGTGCGTGGAAATAATGCTGGTGTGCCGGATCACACTCCAATGAATCATGCATTACAACATTTGGAAAAGTAAGGATATTTATTTTTTTTATTTACATATGTTTGTATATAATTTATTTATCTTTTTTTCGATGATTCCTAATGCACACAGATTGTTACAAAATTTATCTCAACGTCTGATATCGATACCAGAGAATGAAATATTAGATCAGGCTGCACAGGCGGCAGCCGCTGTTGCAGCCGCTGCTGCTGCAGCTGCACTAGTGTCATCTACATTATCAATTGCATCATCCGATTCTTCATCGTCATCTTCAAATGCGAGTGATGGCAGCCAAGAGATGGACATCGACATTTTACAGGTATTTCTTCAATTCAATTCAATATTAATATAAAAAAAAATTATATATATTTTTTTGTTATTAAGGTGCAAGAAAATGTTACGGTGGACGCAGATGGAGCAGTTATATTTCCAAATTCTTCAGATATAAATTCCCCATCTACTAGTGGATCAGTCTCATGTTCGGATAATGGCGCAACTGACGGTACTTCGCTTTTAATAAATAATCCTTGTGAATCATCTGCATCTGTACCAACCCCACAACAAAACTTGCCCCAAACGGAGCAAAATCATGACAAAATTCAGCATTATAATAATTTAAGTAACAGTAATGATTGTTCGTCGCAACATCGACAGCAGCAACAGCCACAGCAGCAGATCTCGACACAATTGCCCTCTTCGCAACAACACAACAATAATCCCCTATGGTGGCGTGAGAATCTGAATTTAGACAAGTCCAAATTAATTTTGATCGGCTTCAGCAAGGGCTGTGTCGTACTCAATCAAGTGAGTCCATATAAACGGTGTAAAAATCGTAACATTTGATAGTAATTTTACAACTTATACATAATTTTTACTCAATTATTAAATAGTCAGCTTGTATGTGCGATTGGCCTCATATAACAGTTAATTCCAGTGTAACATACGCCGTAGTAATATACTTTCATTTCTTGGCATTAAAATACTTATTTTGTCTGTATTAATAGATAATAGAGATACCACAACGAAGCGACATAAATAAGTTGATTTGTCCGTGGGCATACTAAAAATGTGTGCTTTTTTTCTATCTACTTCATAACGATTTTTTCTCTAAAAAGGATAAAAATTGAAAACACAACTTTTTTCCATCCATTTTTACCTAATTAAACCTCTCTATAACAAATACTTCCCTATAATGAAAAGATGGAAGCAACATTAATTTTTCAACGATCTTAGAATAAAAATCGTTTCAAAATACGTTGAATTTGCAATGACTACTATACCTAGTTTCTCCGAAATTAGACATCAAAAGGTAACCAACTTCTTAGTACAGCAGTAGGAACTGCTGATACTGAAAAAAAATATATATTACTAAGAGAGATATGGTCCCAATATGTTCAAGAAAATATCATTGAAGATGTTACGAATAAAGACTATGTTAATGTTGATTGTTTTTTATTTAGATTCGAACATTTTTCTGATTTTACCCATTTTCCCAGTTAGAGACATCATTTAAAATGATAAAAACTTTTTTTGTGTCGAAAATCTCAATGGTTTGGCTGTTATATGCCAAAATATCCAAGAAACGTAGATAAAAAACTTCAGGTCAAAATCGGGAGTCTCGACTTTCACTGTAGACAAAGACTTTTTGCTCAGTACAATCCCAGGAATCAGAAACACGAAGCGCCTATTAAGTGTTTTTTCCTTCCATACAAATCGCCCCGGCCTAATGCACACACGTTTGCTTATTTCCCACTCATGTATGTACGTCAACAAACAACTTTTCTCGATCTTCTACAATGGGTGATGTGAGACGGACGGAATTAATCTATTAATGTTGTTTTGTGCTTAATAAATTAAATTAAAAAATCTCCGAAATAGTTGGATGACCAGGGAGTCGATATTCATTTGTCGATAACCACCCTCATTGTTGTTAAGAGGTCTGGAAAAATGACAGTTTGTTTCCGCTACTGAAGCTAGGCAGTGATGCCAACAGCAGGGGTATCGTATGTTTCAATTTCACTTTTGTCGCCAGTAGCTAAGTCCTTGAGGCTCCCCAACATAAGCGACAGCTATCCAGTTGCCCATTATCCGCATGGATTTCACAAGCAGCAATTATCGCAATCTCCACACATATCAGTTGAGGATTTCAGGGATCAGACCGTACTATAGGTTAGGTTAGGTTTGGGATTTTCAGTCACTAACTGTGACTGCGTCACTCAGAGACCTTCCGGTCCATTGTGATCATCCAAGGAAAATAAATGGAAAGTGCTGTAAAGGAAACCTATAAGACAAAGAGGGGACAAAAAGAGAACAGAAGCAGAAGCAGATAAAAGGAAATAAAGAAAATGTATATAAAGTAATTAAGTAAAATTGAAAAAAGGTGATTTATAGGGAAGGAAAAGTTTGGGTGGTGATGTTTGGAAGAAATTTGGATAAACGGTTCACGTGTTCAGGTTGCGCTGTCCCAGCCACTTCAGATTTCTGATGATGTTGTAGATTAAAGCAGGTTCCATAGTTGAATAGAAGGTTAGACATGGTGGAAAGTGAACACCCACTAATCAATGCCGTCTGCAGACCAAAACTGGACATCGACAATGTCCGCAGAGTCCTCACAGAGTCTGCAGTAGTCAGTAAAGTCATCGTCCCATTTGATGGTAAAGCCCTGATATAGCAGTTCCCGGTAATAACTGCCGTCATTACTCTTATTTCATGCTCAGGTTCAACAGTGGCTCTTTCGTCGAAGAAAGTCTCAATATTAAGGAAAAGGTGACAAATGGGTGGATTGATTAAGTCAACGATTGCTAGATCTGAAGATTGCGATCAGAATTTCAGTGAAATTACTCCTAGTGTGGACCGGGACTTATTAATATTCAGGAAATTTCGCCAATCTTTTCTTGGAAGTGTATTGTTATCACCGTTGAAAAAAGTAACGTTGTCTGGCCTGGGAATATCTTCTCGGTACTTCTATTCATCTATTGTGGGATTCGCATTTTTCATTTTCATCTATTGTGATACAGACTAAAATCGGTAAAATAAGAATGATTATAATTGCGTTAATTAACGAAGTATTTTGATTTATCGGCGCTGTAATTACCGCAGTTTTACTGTATTCAACAATATTGTATTTTTGCCACCAATTGTACGTACAAATGAAAAAAAAAGAATCATAGCTTGCATGACTACATCTCTTATTGTGCCATGCTTTTCGGAATTCAGCCAAGATAAGTAGATAAAAATATAGATATCCAGTTGACAAGTTTTTCAAATAATTTTGGTATGACATATGGTCTGTCCAGAACTCCAATAACCTACTAATTTTTACTTCTTCTTCGATATCATAAAGAAAAAAATGTTATCATAGTAAAAATTTGTAGATTTTTGCAGATTCTGGAGCAGATGTGACACTACTACCACTATTCAATAAGCCTTGATTAGAAATAAACCCAATTTTTTAAATTCGTTTTCATTTCTTTACTTACACTTTCTAATTAATATATGCATATGTGTACATTAGGCCGGGGCGATTTGTGTGGAAGGAAAAAAACCTTAATGGGCCCTTCGTGTTTCTGATTCATGGGATTGAACTGAGCAAAAAAAGTCTACTAGACCATAGGTCTACGGTGAAAATCGAGCCTTCCGATTTTGACTCTAAGTTTTTATCCACGTTTTTTGGACATTTTGGCATTATTATTTTTTTGAAAATTATGAGAAATTCAGTTATGGTTTTTTGTGGGGTTTTTCAGAATTAAACCACTATAACTTAGTCATTTGTTAACCGATCTAAAAAAAAATAATAACTCGTTCGAAATCCGTTGTGAAAAAAAGAAAATATGCCCGTTTAAATTTGAAAATGTAAGAAACCCAGATTTTCACTACTTTTACCGTCATAAAAAATAAGACAAAGTGACCCAAACGAACTAAAGGCATTTTCGTTGTTCATGGATCCCAACACGATAGAATCTTACGTCAGAACGCTTGAATACTTTTCTGGTCAACTTTTGTAGCACAGTGCCATTTATCGACAGTTTCCGAAAAGTTTGCACATTCTCAAGGCCAAAACTGCTTGAAGGAGCGTTCGAATGATTTTGCGATGTATTAGAGAGTTCTTAATTGCTGTCTTGGCTACAATTTTTGTCTTTGTGTTGAATCGAAAATCTCAATGGTTTGGCCGTTATATGCCAAAATGTCCAAAAAACGTGGATAAAAAACATAAAGTCAAAATCGGGAGGCTCGATTTTCACCGTAGACCTATGGTCTAGTAGACTTTTTTGCTCAGTTCAATCCCAGGAATCAGAAACGCGAAGTGTCCTTTAAGGTTTTCAAATCGCCCCGGCCTAATGTACATGTTATAATACTGTAGAAATGTATGGGAATTAATATAATATTAATGATTTTTTTTTCTATTCTCAGTTCATTTATGAGTTTCACTATTTGAAAACGCTTACTCCAGACGATAGTACAATGGGGCGTTTACTTTCACGTATAAAAGATATGTATTGGTTGGATGGTGGACATGGAGGACAAAAAAATACATGGATAACATCCAGAAGTTTACTGGAGACTCTAACTAGAATGGGTAAATTACATTACATAGATACTACATATCTGAAATATATTAAGCTTTCATTCATAATATATGCGTCTGTTACAGCTATAAATATACACGTACATTTAACGCCATACCAAGTGCAGGACGACCGTCGTCCTTGGATTCGAAAAGAAGAAAAGATATTTACGGATTTACTCAGACGTTTGGGAGCACAAATAACGCGACATTTGCACTATGATAGCCAAACTGCAAATTTGATGACACATTTCGAAGTATTACAAGCTTTTTGTCAACATATTCACAATCAAAATCAACAAATACAGTCTGGATCCATGCAGCATCAGGTGCAGGTTGCCACACAACCAAATGTACAAAACAATGAACAACAGCATCCACTTCAACATCAACCACAGCCCAATGAAGAGAAGTGACATCGCCACCATCATCATCACCACCACCGAAGGCGGTCTAATCATTTCCACCATCACAATTTCCATAACAATCATACTAAGCTGTCACACAAACACAAACAGTCAAAGATGCAACATCATCAACATTCGCAACAGCAGCAGAATCACATTTTGCACTGCATAGCATCCGCAGCAGTAGCGGCCGCATCCTCATCGGCAAATGGGTTGGCTGCAGCTGCTGCCGCTCTTGTTATAAACAGTAGCACTGTTGCTGCCGCAAATGCTTCCGTTTCGCCTTCTTTGACCGCTTCCTCATCATTGGCGACTAATTCAATTGTAAATATAAATCACCCAAATAATTTTTTTAACTATCAATCTTACCAATCGACGTCGCAAAGATTTCGCCCTAATTACAATATGCTTCTGAACAACACTCAGTCGCAACAGCACCCAACTCAAACACAATCTGCAACTGCAAACAATGTTATTAATGTTACCACAACTTCTTCACACAATAGCAATCACCATAACCACAGTCATCACCATCACCACCACCACAATCATCAATGTAAGTCGAAGCGTAAATTACAAAAATTGTATTATACCCTATGTCGCTGAATCTCTAGAGATTTCATTATGTTTTTGCCCATACCTTCAGCGTTTTCTCAATGGAGGAATGTAAAAATAGAAGGTTAAATGTCTTTAAACTAAATGTAAAATAAGTAAGATAAACAATTATGAGTATATTCGTACATTATTTGTTTTAATTATTATTGAATTGTAATTTTTATCAAGTCTCCACAAATTTTACAAATTATATTCTTTTTATAATTTTGCTCCAGTGCAATAAAGTTATAAGATGTCCATTTATGTTCGTTCTATAATGTATTAAAATTTCGAAAATTGTCGAAATGTTTAAATTAAACTTCCCCCATTATGACTGCATTTGTTTCGCTCAGACGTAACATTTTATTTAATTTATTCTCATACAAATATAGCCTAATAAAAATCTATAATTGAAAATAAGTTATTTTCAAAATATATGTTTTTTCTTGTTATTTAATTTTTATAAGACAAATAGTCATACTTTGACTTCCAAAACGTCGGATTTTTGTCATCATTATTATTATTTTTTATATAGGTTGATTTCAGCAGGAAAAATGAGACACAAGCTGTAGTATGTAAAGTACACGATGATCCACATTTTAACCGAATAATTATGGTTGACTTACAAATCGCCAACTGCTTTGACAATGTCTTTATCACGCCCGCTGACTTCTTAAACGTCAGATGCTTTGCAAACGCCTTAGTGTATTATTTCAAAACGCCGTTATACTCAACAACTGTAACACGCTAGTATTTCAATACGTCACAGTTTCGCATTTTTCACGCAGAAAAATAGCAAACATGCGTTATTTTTATTTCTGATGCTATGATGAACATTCATTAATGTGAAACTGAAACATTTTCACGAAATCTAAAACATTATGAAATCTTCTATATGTTCAAGGGGTGCATGACAGTAATGGGTTTCGGATAAATAGCATTTATGGATTCGGGAATATTAGAACAACATCTTCCATTCATTCTTCATGTTAAATTGAATAAAAAATAAATAAATATTAAATAACCAAGTGTAGAGGAATGGTGTTAATACCAAAAGTGTATGTAACATATGGGCAGGGATCTAAAGCGTTTGCCCTTATTTATGAATATCATGTTGCTATATCCCTGTAGGAAATGTCAATAGTGAATCTATACTGACTTACTACTGACATTGTCTACAGTACTACTGACAAACTGTAGACAACTAATGTAATTTCCTATAGACATTTTGTATGAACGTGTCATTCGAAAGTCAGTACTGACAATGGAACTAGTATGTCAATAGTAAGTCAGTAGTTCCTGAGGAACCATGTGTTGACATTGGAGGTAGTGAGTCAGTATAGACAATGGAGGTAGTGAGTCAGTATAGACATTGGAGGTAGTGAGTCAATAGTACCAGATTTTCAATATTAAATTTTTTAGCTTGTTTGGAACTTTTCATAGATAAAACAGCTATATAGTACGTTTAATAAGAAAGAATATGAAGCTACACATTTGTTTCAATACTATATTTCATTAAAGAATAAAACAAATAATATTGAAAATGCTAAAAATTTACAAATAGCGTATTACAGTATTTTTATCTTTTTAAATGGCTAAGCCAAAGAATCCACATAAGTAAACATTAGTAAATAAAGACAATGTTTTCAAGGCTGCTTAAACATTTTAACATATAAATAATAAAAAACGTTTTCGTTTTATTTTCTTGGCCAAGTCGCACCAATGACTTGTCTGCTTAAAATAGTTCTTGTTCTGTTGCACTTTACGTTTTATCAGGCGATTCGCTGAATGTTGATATAATATCTAGGAATTGAAAAGAATAAACATGTATAAATAAACATAAATAAAAAATATGTCATTAAATTTGCTTGCCTATTACAACTGTATAACATTGGAAAAATCTCACAATCGATTTTTGCCAAATAATTCTTCAACATTGTATTATATTTAGTTGCATTCAGCATTTCCAGCGAGACGGGACAATATATACATCAGGCTCCACAATCTTCTCTAAAGGTTCCACATAATGTCCAATTGTCGAAATTTCACCACAAATGTTGTTAGTCGCCTCAGAATTCGTACTTTGCTATAGAATTGTTTATTTTTCACATGTCTCTTATATTTTCTTTTGCTCATACTTGTTATTGGAATTATATGCTTTAAGTTTTCACGATATTTTATTGATTTTTACAAAAACACTGTTTTTCACCAACCGCAAAAATTATTTTACGCCAAACAATTAAGAAAATTAAAAAAAGATGCTTCGTTGGGCTATCATCTGTCAAATACACAATGCTTCTTCTTATTAAGGTAAAGGTATCAATAGTTGACAACCTGGTGACAAAGTGTTGACTTTGTCACCATATTAGTAGACAAAGTGGCGACATGTCAACACATGACCCCACACTTCCTACAGGGATTTTACTCCTGCATTGTAGTCTCTAGACATCAAATCCATTGAAAATTTCCAAAAAAATTTGCCAAAAAAAATTAAATAGAGGCCTATTTTATACCAAAATTAAACGAATGCTGTGTCCAATGGGGAAAATATCACCGGATTACATCAAAACACTCGAGGCTCTAATGTAATGAATATAAATTCAAAAACCAAAAGAAGGTATGCCGAATGTAACGAGCCTGTAGGAAGTGTGGGGTCATGTGTTGACATGTCGCCACTTTGTCTACTAATATGGTGACAAAGTCAACACTTTGTCACCAGGTTGTCAACTATTGATACCTTTACCTTAATAAGAAGAAGCATTGTGTATTTGACAGATGATAGCCCAACGAAGCATCTTTTTTTAATTTTCTTAATTGTTTGGCGTAAAATAATTTTTGCGGTTGGTGAAAAACAGTGTTTTTGTAAAAATCAATAAAATATCGTGAAAACTTAAAGCATATAATTCCAATAACAAGTATGAGCAAAAGAAAATATAAGAGACATGTGAAAAATAAACAATTCTATAGCAAAGTACGAATTCTGAGGCGACTAACAACATTTGTGGTGAAATTTCGACAATTGGACATTATGTGGAACCTTTAGAGAAGATTGTGGAGCCTGATGTATATATTGTCCCGTCTCGCTGGAAATGCTGAATGCAACTAAATATAATACAATGTTGAAGAATTATTTGGCAAAAATCGATTGTGAGATTTTTCCAATGTTATACAGTTGTAATAGGCAAGCAAATTTAATGACATATTTTTTATTTATGTTTATTTATACATGTTTATTCTTTTCAATTCCTAGATATTATATCAACATTCAGCGAATCGCCTGATAAAACGTAAAGTGCAACAGAACAAGAACTATTTTAAGCAGACAAGTCATTGGTGCGACTTGGCCAAGAAAATAAAACGAAAACGTTTTTTATTATTTATATGTTAAAATGTTTAAGCAGCCTTGAAAACATTGTCTTTATTTACTAATGTTTACTTATGTGGATTCTTTGGCTTAGCCATTTAAAAAGATAAAAATACTGTAATACGCTATTTGTAAATTTTTAGCATTTTCAATATTATTTGTTTTATTCTTTAATGAAATATAGTATTGAAACAAATGTGTAGCTTCATATTCTTTCTTATTAAACGTACTATATAGCTGTTTTATCTATGAAAAGTTCCAAACAAGCTAAAAAATTTAATATTGAAAATCTGGTACTATTGACTCACTACCTCCAATGTCTATACTGACTCACTACCTCCATTGTCTATACTGACTTACTACCTCCAATGTCTATACTGACTCACTACCTCCAATGTCAACACATGGTTCCTCAGGAACTACTGACTTACTATTGACATACTAGTTCCATTGTCAGTACTGACTTTCGAATGACACGTTCATACAAAATGTCTATAGGAAATTACATTAGTTGTCTACAGTTTGTCAGTAGTACTGTAGACAATGTCAGTAGTAAGTCAGTATAGATTCACTATTGACATTTCCTACAGGGGAGGTTTTGTCGTCGGCTGGGGTAAGCTCAGTCGCGTCCAGGTTCTCCATAAGGACCTCCTAAACCTTACGAAATGAGAAGACTAGTATTCTTCCTTTCCTGGGGGTTTAATTAAGATCTTTATTGATTAAAAGTAGTTTACAATCTACTCGTGATTAAATGCGATAAGTATATTTAAGGTATATGGGTTGGTTCCGTTGGGGTTGATTATGGCCGCTTCGGCGTTACTGCGGAAGTTTTGGCGGTTGGGGACTTCGTGGCGTGCCCTCTGCTAGATGCTATGGTTCGCTGGTGATTAATCGGGAAACTGTCGGTTCGTATATGATCGGGAATCAGGTAAGTTGACAATGCTCGTAGTTAATCGGAATGACTGTTTGTAGATGTTTGGGACCACGATGTATTCGGGGTTCGGCTGCAGATGTTCGGGACCACGATGTATTCGGGGTTCGGCTGCAGATGTTCGGGACCACGATGTATTCGGAGTTCGGCTGCAGATGTTCGGGACCACGATGTATTCGGAGTTCGGCTGCAGATGTTCGGGACCACGAGGTATTCGGAGTTCGGCCGTCGATGTTCGGGCCCACGATGTATTCAGGGTTCGGCTGCAAATGTTCGGGACCACGAGGTTTCCGGGTTTCGGCTGTCGATGTTCGGGTGTTAGTCTAGGCTACGATCTAGTGTCTACTGTACGCTGATGTGTGCTAAGTACGAAACAGCTGACCCGAAGGCCCTGTGGAACAGCTGGCACGAATGCCCTGTGGAACAGATGACCCGAAGGCCCTGTGGAACAGCCGGCACGAATGCCCTGTAGAACAGCTGGCACGAAGGACCTGTGAAATGTATCAACCACCACAACTTAATGTGGTAGCTTCCAAAAATAATTTCCAAGACTGTTACACCAGGTGTAAGTTGGCGGACTTAGAGCAACCTTTTGTTCCAGTCCGTGTAGCAAACTCCCTGCAGCAGTAAGCTCACCCTTCTCAAGTAAATCTGAAATACTTTAGTGGCCTGGAGTACAGAGTGAATGAGAATTATTCGCAGGGTGCGTTAAAATTGTAACTGCGAAATTACCCTGGAATTGAATTCTCCGTTGGGTTGCATGTTAAACAGAACATGTAAACAGATGTAATGTAGTGACTGCTGCCTATTGAATGGCCGTGCAGTATGTCTGCAGTGTATTGGGTTGTTGTTGTTGTAGCAGCATAGAAACCTACGAAGAAGCATATGTTTAATGCTGGGTTGGCAGCCGCTGGCCGAAACACTATGATGTTCCGGGTCAATCCGGTACGAAAGAACCCGCTGCCGTGGGATTTGAGTGTATTGGGTGGTAGCCAGTATTGTGTTGTTGTGTTATATATTGTTACGAATGTAACTGATAGGTTTAAGTTAATTTAGTTTAATTTCTGTTAATTTAAAAATTTGAATTGTAACGTAAAGTTTTATTACGCAGTTACTTTATTTAAGCAACAACAACAACTACCATGTAGAAATCTCTTCATCATTCTAGTTCTTTACCTTTCATTGTTGTGCTTTTGTTTTGTTTTGCCATAATCATGTAATTATCGTTTAGTTTGTTACTTCTTTATTTCTTGCATTTGTTTGTTGTTGTAATTACGTCATTACTGTGTTTGTCCACTGTATTGATCTTTCCCCATGTATGTGAGTCTGGTTGTTTGCTTATGGGTACTTTACACGATATGTTTTTTGCATATGAGTTGTCACTTCTCCCATACAAAATGTATATGTAAAGTGACATCTCATATGTAAAAAACATATCGTGTAAAGTACCCATTAGTGCGAATGTGCGTCTGTGTGTTCGTTGTACAGATTCGAGGTGTTGCCATATGTTCTAGATATTTCTCGAACAGGGAGACTTTGGGGTATAAATACAGGGGAACTGGGAATGACGAGTTAGTTGTGTTTTAAGCGTTGAACTGAACAGATCGGTTAAAGAATAGCTGCGTGCTAACTAGAGACTTGCTGTGTGCTTTGTAATTAAAGTCGGTTCCGAATAAGTGTAATAAAGTAAATAAAGCATTGTAGAAACGTAATCTAAAACGAACCCTGTTTTATTTGGTACAAATCGTACTGGGGAATAAAACAACGTCTACACGGAGATTAGTTAAATCTAATTCCGTAACAATATGTACGTGATAACGTCACGTTACACAAATTAAAGAAAAACAAAATTAAAATTTCTTACGCTTGACCAAAGGGTAAACTTGGTGGCGCGCAAAATTGTGTTATTTGGTTAAATCTTCATTAATTACCTAATGAATTTTTGAAATTTATTTCACCACTAAATACCTAAAACTGTTGCATTAATATTTTATATGTATCACATCTCTATGTCGGTGTAATTACCCAGTTGGAAGTTGTCTGCTATGTGTCTTCAAAGTTGTCTCCAATCCATTGAAGACGGCTCGACGACAGCCCTTTGCGATCATCGACGACATTTTCTCACAAATGTCGCAAAACTCGTGCACGGTAAGTTGAGCGACAGGGGGCCTAATTACGTGATTCGATTCGATCGAGTATTTGCTCGTTTAGGTTTAGGTTTTGTTTAAAGACTTAGCGGTGTAAACACCAATAGCCAGGTTGGTTCGACAATCAGCAACCCAAGTACTGATTCGTAAATCGACAGCAGACGTAATCAGCAAAACAATGAAGGTTTCAGCAATCCAAATGAGATAAACACTAGTTGTAGATACATATAAAACGACAGCAAACAATAAACACTGCAGACTAATGACGAATATAAACGACGATTCAGCACGTTGTTGATATAGATGAACAGCTGTGGAGCATAGGAGTAAACGAAACAGGAAAATCGGGGAAGGGGAGCAGAGAGTATAATAAGTAAAGGGTTTTCATAGGTAAAACAATAGCGTATAATTCATGCAATAATAATTAATAAAATTTGTATCTTCTAATATCACAGAAGGTTCCAGTTGAGATCACGATCAAACGAACATTTGATCAATTGTAAATGTGTTTTAAATTTTAATATCGGCCTCATTAATAAAATCGACCAGCGATTTATAATGAGAAATTGACTTGGACTTTAAGACCAGTTCGATATTGTTGAATTCATTGAATATTTTATATTTGTATCTTAGTGAAGCGAATTTACTGCACACAAATATGCTGTGCTGTGCAGTATCAGGTACATGACATATCTCACAGTTAGGGGACTGAATTACACCGATGCGATGTAAGTAGTCTTTGTCAAAAGTGTGACCCGTCAATAGACGGTTGATTATTTTAATGTCTTTGGCACTCAAATTTGTATTCAGATACCAAGGTTTTTCAAAAACGTTGTCAACGATGGCCGCAAATCTTCGACCTTTAGATTGAGATTTTAAGGTGAAATCATCATTCCATTCCTCGTGTATTTGTTCTTTGATCATTCTTAAAGCTTCATTAGGAGTGAGCTTGACATTTAGTGGTGCTCCATATACCGAAGCCATCTTAGCAATGGAATCAGCTTCTTCATTGATCCCGATTCCACAGTGGCTGGGTATCCATACGATGTGACACGTTTCAATTCCAGAATTGGCCAATAAGTTGTGAAAAAGGCCAACTGTATAATTGTCGCTGTTCGGTCTGATAAGCGCTTTGCATGCCAAAAGGCTATCAGTGAAAATCACAACCCTTTTATAATCGTCCTCAATAGCTATTTCCAGTGCTTTAAGTATGGCCCAAAGCTCCCCAAACATCGAAGACGCTTTATGACCAATCCTGAAGTAAAATCTGTGATCTTGTGAGTAGTTAAAAACTCCACATCCCGTTGAGCTAGAAGACACAGAGGAATCAGTGGCAAAGATAGTAAAGTTCATATTTGCATAGTACGATAATTCTCTTCTGACTGGGTTATCCGAAATGATGTCATACAGAGCAGTGTTATTTAATTTGATATTGATAATTTCTTTAGATGTAAGCCATTTTGCTCTAAACGAAGGAGGGACTTCCCCAGCAAGAGCATAAATGACATGTACTGGCGTGGACTTAGTCAGACCAAGACATCTCCTGAGTAGATCATTTTGTAGGATCTCAATCCTTTTATTGATGTAGTTTGGAGAATTAGCCGTTGAGGTCCTGGCGTATTCAAGCTTGGACCTGACCACACCCTTATAGATGTTTAAGGCTGTTTTTGGATGGAGACCTCCTTTAATTGAAGTTAGGCATTTAAGCATATTCGATCTATGACGCGCTTCTGGCGCCACCGTCTCATAGTGGTCCTTAACCGTAAGGGAATTGGTAATTATTCTCCCAAGAAATCTTAATTTTCGTGTTTGCGGGACAGCTAGACCATCAACAACAAGATTAATTTCCTTTATGCTGTTTTTGGCAAAGTACATAGTAAACGATTTAGCGGGATTGAAAGAAAGGTTGAGATCGGCACAGTGCCGCATAAAAATTGCTGTTTTACGACGTAGATTTTGTGCAGCCAAATCAAAGTCTTTGTGGAATGACATGATGACAAAGTCATCTGCGTATTGGTACACCAAGGTACTATGATCTTCAATAGCGTGTAACCCTGCTGTATAAATGTTAAAAAGAAGCGGAGAAAGGCAGCTCCCCTGGGGGAGGCCATCTTTAACCGTCACCTTAGCATTTCCCATGGTCAACACTCTTTCAGAGAGAAAGTTTTTAATCCACCGACAGAAGAGACAATCTACCCCTATATGCCAGAGCTGGTTAACTAGTATGTCATTTCTTACGCAATTATACGCGTTGCTGATATCTAAAGATAGGATCAGAACCTTGTATCCGTTTTCTTTCAGAAGAGCCAATCTATGCAATAGTTCGTTGATGCATGTGGATGTCGACATATTTTTCCGGTATGCATAGGACCTTACAGGAAGAGAATTACACTCATCCAACAGCATCTGTATTCTCTCTTTTATCATCAAGTTACGGCACTTTAACAGCACGGGAATCAAGGAGATAGGTCTAAAGTTGCATATTTGGTCATGATCCTTATTTGGCTTGGGTAAAGGAACTATCTTGATAGTTCTCCAACTATCACGGATGTTATTATTCTCCACTGCATTATTAATAGCTGTAAGTACGGCTCGTTTGGATATCTCTGGTAGAGCTTTGATCATTGAGTATGTAACTCCATCAGCCCCTCCTGCCGAGTTCGCTCTTTTATTCTCTAAACACTTCTCAAACTCCTCAAATTCAAAAGGAGCAAAGTTGTCGTAATAGTCTTCCTCCCAGTCAAGTTCATCAGTGCTGAATCCTTCCGGAACCTGTTCTTTAAGGAGTTCTAAATACTGCTGGTTGTTTTCTTCATTCCATTGCGAACTTACTGGGTTTTGTCTTCCTCTAACATTGTTTATAAATTGCCAGGTTTTCCTAGTGTTATGCATTCGATTAACTTCTTCGATCTTTGAGAGAAAGCTTTCTCTCTTGGCCCTTTCTACCTCTTTCTTCCAGTTCTGGCATTTTCCAAGTTGCGGTATGATGGATATCTTCTAGCTTTCTTAGTAGCAGCTGCTTGTCCTCTGTAGAGTGCGAGCAAATTACTATTCCACCAATATTTAGGTGTTCTATTGGGATTAAGCACGTGGGTAGCACAATCAATTTCTTGCCTAAGGGTACTTTCTATACTTTCAAAATCAGGTTCTAATTCAACTTTTCCCAAAGATTCATATAACTTGTTCCTCGACAGGAATTTTTTGGAGCTTATCCTGGAGTTATGAACCTGAACAATAATCGGGAAATGTCTACTTCCACCAAGATAGTTCTCAGTAACCATCCAATCTGCAGACACACCACTACTCACAAATGCTAGATCTAACACCGATCCGTCGGAGTCAATATTCCTCTTGAAGGTAACTTTGCCACTATTGATGCACCTTAAATCCGAGCTCAGAAACAGATTCTCCAAATCCTTGCCTTTCCTTGTTGACACAGAATCACCCCAAATCTCGTTTCTAGCATTACAAAAGCCAAGCAACACAACGTCACCCTTGTCTTCCAAGAAGTTAAGAAGTCTCTCCATCTCTCCAGTGAAGGCATCTGCTGGCAGGGAAGGAGGAAAATAAACAGAGACAATATGCAAATTGGGAGATTGATTGGTGGTTTTCGCAATGATGATATCATATTCTGTGTCAAACTTAACCTTGCAGAAGCGTTTATGTTTTTTAAAGGCAATGGCTACGCCTCCATAACCATCACCCCTAAATTTCTGGATTAAATTGTAGTTAATCATTTTATTTGGTTTTTTATTGTTCTCCGCAAATATTTCGGAGAAAACCGCAATGTCAATGTTATAATTGTTGCAGAAAAAATCTATGTATTGCTTATTTGATTGAAATGACTGGATGTTATACTGAAGAATTCTAAGAGTCATGATTGTAAATGGGAATAGTTATGTTAGAGTGAGAGCTATTGTGAGCTACCCCACATTTTTGAATCCTCGCAGAAAAGTGATTAATGGCATCTAGAGCCGTAGTGTTACCACTCATTGAAAAAACGTCATGAACAAACTTCAAAAGCTCAGAAGTTATCCTTTCAAGCTCTGAAATCCGCTGGTCTTCTCTCGGAAATACCGGAGCTGATGGAGACGGCGGCTGAAACATTCTTTCCGCCATTTTGAGGGATGAACGTACTTTTTCCTAGGGAGCTTAGCTACCGAATTAAAGGTGTAAGGAGTCATAATCGCATTAACTACTTCATCCTTGTTGTTATTTATGGCTTTACCCTCCTTGTTGTTTGATGGCAATTGGGGAAATGTTTCGTCATCAACAAGCAGATCAAATCTGTTCCTTTTTCCATATTCCATAATGACTTCCATTTTCGACATCTTTTTTTGTGTCATTATTTTGTTGGTTTCCATTTCCTTCTTCCATTTAGGACAAAGTTTTTTGTCAACCGAAATATGTCCAACCTTGCCACAAAGAATGCATTTATTTTCATTACACTGACCGTTGCAAGTGTCATCCTCTTTTCCACATCGCAAACATCTTTCCTGTGATCTACATCCAAGCCTAGTGTGGCCTAACCTCCCACACTTATGGCACTGCCTTACCGCTGGATAGTAAGTGTCAACCACTAACACCGCTTTATGAAGGACCACCCAATCGGGATGATCAGTTCCATAAAACCCAATTTTAACTGTTTCCATTGGAATATAATTGTCCGGGTTATTTGGATCTTTCTTGGAAAAACGCTTGACGGATGCCACCTTCTTACTCGACACAATATCTCTCAAAATCTCCTCTTCTGACCAACATACAGGAACGTCCCTGATGACACCAAACGTCTCAATAAAGTTTCTTGGGATGAATGCCCTCAACTTCCTCTTCCTCAACTCTTCGTTGCACACAAAATCATTAGCAGACTTAATATCATCAAACGAGATTTTATAAAGGGTGACCCCTATCGCCACAATCTTCTTGATCTTCTCAAACTCATCTGACTTCAAGCCTTTAATTTTTTCAATAAAATAAAGACCATTTTTCACCCTCTTATTTTTAACATTCTCAGCGCCAGACGTGTCCACAAGGACATGAATCTCACCTGCATGATCATCATTATATAGAACAATCTCTTCATTGAATTTTCTTTTCTTCTGATTTAGCAAATTGTTTTCACCAGGCTCTCTGTCTCTTCTGATACCTTTAACACTGCCGCTCTCCTGCTCCCCTAACTCCATGGCCTCACCACTGCTTTCACAAGCGTTTGTCATATTTCCACCTTCAGTCTCCACATTCTTCACTCTCGGCTTCCTTCTAACAGTCTTTCTCATCTGCTCTTCCGGTTTGTCACTGTCTACGCGACAAACTATGAGGGAATTCGGCACCATTGTGCCATCAGTCCCGTCTATATCGGCCATTACTAATGGCCACAACAATACACACGCCTCTCAGAGGTTATGTATGACGTTAAAACAAAATTATTGAAAATATTAAAAAACTCTGTGGTAAAGATTAAAAGCTCCACAGCACAATTGTGCTTACAAAAAATTAGTTTAACAGTAAGCACGAATACCAATAAATTGACGAAAAAATTATTTAATTTATTCTTCACAGAAAAAAACGCGTGCACACGGAACAAAATGTCGATCAGCTGTCACTACTGTTTGTTTACGTATTTGCTCGTGAAAAAGATTTCGACACGATAAAAAAGCGGCATGACGAGATTCGATCGAAATCGTTGATCGAATGTTTCGAGAGTAACCGGTAATCGAACTATGAAAACCTATGTATACTATAGGGAATTTTATGAAGGTAGATGTAAAAAAGGTGTTTTTTGAAAGCAAGAACAAAAAACAAAACAAAATTATGAATGAAAAATGTAAATATTTGTGGAATTTGTTGAACAATACATTCAATAATAATTTCGGAATGAAGTTGTGCTATGAAAATAAGAAAATTATTAATTCTTGCAAAATCTTTTTGACATTGTTGTAACGGATTGCTGATACATCTACCTTAATAATCGTCTCTCAAAATAAATGAGAGAGAGTTTGGTGGATGTTTTGCACTAGCCTCTCTGAGAGAATATTTCCTTTGGTAAACAACGGGGGATGAAATGTACTTCCCTTATACAATAAAGGCTATTAAATATATTTTTTTTCTTTTTTCCAGAAATGCTTATTTTTCAACTTATTTTTTAACGACTGCAAAAGTAATTTTTGGTTAATGATTGATTGCATGCATTTTAATTCTAAATTTATCACAATTTCTCAAAACGACTGCAAAGGACTTTTCCCAATTTCTCTTGTTATATTGTCTAAAAAATGCTGCCAATTATTTACTAACATCGTTTTTCTTCTATAAAACGACAACAAACAACAATTTTTACATTTTAAACAAAAAAACAATAAGGAAATCTTTCATTTTATTTGTTTACGATAGGTAATTTGGCCTCGAGAAATTACTCGCAAATTTATGCTCTATTACTCGATAACGAATGTTGTCATCCCAACTTTGAGTACTCAGGTCGAAACAACTCGATATCGAATCACATAATTAGGCCCAGGGTAAGCGAAGTTGTCTTCATGGATGATAGAATGAACATTAACTTGTACCAAGGCATATTACAAGACATTTTCGTTCAAAATGTCACACATCGCACATGGAAGAGTGACAAATTTGGTGACACCGTCTTGTTTAAAGACAATTTTGAAATTTTTCGTTGATAAAATGGTCATCGCAGATTCAATTTCCTACTGGGTTGTTCACCCTACACAAATATCAAGAGCCGCAAAACTGAACGGGTAGAGAACCAGGGTTGCCATTCGACCTAAATCTCCACATCTCAACAAATCCAGTGTTCGAAAATACGCAGCAAACCAAATGTCTGATGTCCGACACGTCTGAACAATTTCGGAAACAAAGTCGTTCAGATTTCGTTCCGATTTCTAAACGATTTTTCGGAGAGGAAATAGTTCAGATTTTGTACTGATTTCGTTCCGATTTCGGAACGAATGTCGGAAAGAAATTTCCTTTCCGAATTTCCCAAGGATTTTCTTCAGATTTCGTTACGAAATCGGACCGAAATCGATCCGATGTCGCTCCGACATCTCGTCGAAATTATGTCAACCACTTCATACAACTTTCGTTAAGATATCGTTACGATTTCGGATCAGATATCGGACGTATCGTTCGAATTTTGTTCTGATGTCGGTACGATTGGTTTGCTGGGTAAACACTATGGTATCGTACCGTACCAAGGTGGATAGGTACACTACGATAGTGTACCGCTCCGGAACACAAACAATAAAAAAAATTTTAGTGATACTGTACCGGAACACAACGATAATCGTAGTGTACCGCATGCCGGAGCACTAAAAATCGTAGTGTTCCGACTGCGGAGCACTAAAAATTTTAGTGTTCGACTGCCGGAGCACTAAAAATCGTAGTGTTCCGACTGCGGAGCACTAAAGATCGTAGTGTTCCGACTGCCGGATCACTACAAATCGTAGTGCAACCACGTGTTGGAACACTAAAAAATAACAAAGGTATTATGTTTTCTTAGGGAAATGAAATATGTGGTTAAATTTGGTTAAATAAAAATTAAGATAAACTGTTACATCCATGTATGTTTAAATTAGTAAAACACGTTGCGAAATTTGTTAAAAAATATGAAAAAAAAAAACAATATTTAGTTCTTGTGGAATGAAGCACAAAAACCGTCGTGTTCCGACTGCCGGAGTACTAAAAATCGTTTTGTACCACGTTTTGAAACTATAAGGTAAATGTACCATACATGAATTTATTATGATTTCTGAGGAAATAAAATATTTTATATATTTTTTTAAATAAATAAAAATTAAAATAAAATGTGAAAAACATCTGATTTGGTTTTTGGAAAATGGAGCACTAAAAATCGTAGTGTTCCGACTGTCGGAACACTAAAAATCGTAGCGTACCACGAGCCGAAATGCTAAAAATAACGTTAAGGTAATCGTCTGTTTATTATGATTTGTGAAGAAAATTAAACATTTTATGTTCTTAGGATAAATAAATACATATTAATAAATAAAAATTAAAAGAAAATGTGTAAAACATCTGATTTGATTTTTGGACAATGGAGCACTAAAAATCGAAGTGTTCGACTGTGGACCATTAAAATCGTAGTGTTTCTGTTCCTACTGCCGGATCACTAAAAATCGTAGTGTTCCGACTGCCGGATAACTAAAAATCGTAGTGTACCACGTGCAAAACAATAAGGTAATGTACCACACATGAGTTTATTATGATTCGTGAGGAAAATTTAATATTTTATGTACTATTTTCTTTTGTTTTTTGTTTAAATAAATACAAATTAAGAAATAAAAATTAGTAGGAAATATGAAAAACGTCTGACTGGTTTTTGGACAATGGAGCAGTAAAAATCGTACTGTTCGACGTTTAGGCAATCATCTGTTTGTGAGGAAACTTAAATATTTGATGTTTTTTGGGACAAGTAAAAATTAATAAATACAAATTAAGATGAGCATGTTATATCCATATACTTAAAATTATTTATTAATTTATTTAGTCAATGGACATTCTTTATCCTTACAGACTAAACAAACATTGTTCCACAACATCTCATACGGGACAAGGGAGACTTCTCCCTTACAGACTAAGATAAAATATCTAGTTACAAAATATACAGTGAATCACAGTCAAAAGTATCCAATTCAGTTTTCAAGCGCAGAGTTCATCAAGAATTGTAAGGGAGAGCTGGACTTCGGGTTGGGTTGGCTTTGGTTCCGCTTCTCGCAGCCTCAGTAAGGAGTTCGGGCAGCAGGGCCTTCGCGTGGTGCAGATCAATCTGCATCACTGCAAGGTGGCGGCTGCAGAACTCCTTCTCTCCCTTACAAATTCGGTAATTGACATCGCTTTGGTCCAGGAACCCTATCTCTACAAAAATAGGGTTTCTGGACTAAACGATGGGCGGTACTCCCTGTTCTATTCGTCGAATGGAGAGAAGGTAAGATCTTGTATTATAGTGAAGAAAAGTTTAAATCCTATTCATCTCTATAATTACAGTGATGGCGACACGGCGGTAGTGAGGCTGGAAGTAGGCTCCGGAAGGGCCTTGGTGCTAGCCTCGGTCTACATGCCGTACGAGGTACCTGACCCACCTAGTCGATTGGTGCGCACGCTAGTGGATGAGATCTCGGGCAGTTGTAATCTCATAATGGGCTGCGATGCAAATGCCCATCACTTCCACTGGGACAGCAGTGACACTAATACGAGAGGTGAGTCCATATTCGATTTTATTTTAATTAATAATCTACGAGTGTGTAATGGGGGAAATACGGCCACCTTCCAGAATAGGGTAAGGGAGGAGGTAATAGACCTCACCCTTACAAATATGGAGGATACTTCCATAACGGACTGGAGAGTATCGGAGGAATGTTCCTTTTCGGACCATAGGACGATACACTTTCGAGTCCCGAGTGGAAGTAAACGACAACAACCTCATAGGAATCCCAGGAGAACTAATTGGGAGAAATTCAACTCCATGGCCTCTTCAAGACTGTGTGAAATATCTGAACCTCACACAGAGAGGGAAGTGGACAGACGGGTTGAGGATCTCACAAATGTCCTCAGGGATTGCTATGAAAAGACATGCCCATTAACTTACCCAGGTAGGAGAACACAGCCCGCTTGGTGGAACAAAGATCTAGTTAACCTCAGGAAGGTTAGCAGGAGAGCATACAACAAAGCGAACAGGACCAAACTTAGTACGGATTGGGATCTGTATAAGAACAGTTTCAATAAGTACAAAAGTGAGGTCAGGAAAGCTAAGAGAAACTCCTGGATTAACTTTAGTAAGGTAATCTCAAAGGACCCCAAACCTATTGGGAGCATCAAACGAAATGATGGCACGTGGACGAACTCTGCTCTAGAGACTCTTGATCTATTGGCAGAGGCTCATTTCCCGGGATGCAAGGACGCTGTTTCGTATCCGAGCTCGGAAACGAACAGAACCTATACACCCGATGAGAGGTTCTTCGTCAATAGGTTGATAAGTGACTCAAGGATCTCTTGGGCGATCAGCACTTTTCAACCCTACAAATCTCCTGGTCCAGATGGCGTCATTCCGGCGATGCTTCAGAACGCACCACCGGTATTGATCACCATACTGAAGGTTATTTTTAGGGCTTGCTTATTGCTGTCGCACGTACCGGCACTGTGGAAAGAGGTAACAGTGACTTATATCCCCAAGGCTGGGAAGCCAAGCCACGCGTTGCCGAAGGACTACAGACCGATAAGTCTTTCCTCCTTTCTATTAAAAACCTTAGAAAGGCTGCTCGACTTGGAGATCAGATCGTACATAAATTGTGACCTTATAAGCAGCTCTCAGCATGCTTATATGAAAGGGAAATCGACGGAAACAGCGCTACATGAGGTAGTGAGTTATATAGAGAAGAACATGGATAACTTGGATCACACATTGGCCGCTTTTCTGGACATAGAGTTAGCGTTCAATAATGTGAAGCTTGAATCCATTCATTCTTCTCTAGAGCTTCTGAGTGTCCCCTCTATCTTAATCAACTGGATTGACAGAATGCTGGAAAGCAGACTGATCAATTCCAGTATTGGAGAGAGTTCCGTAAGGAAGTCAGTCACTAGGGGCACCCCACAAGGTGGAGTCTTATCTCCACTGCTGTGGCTTCTAGTGGTGAATGGGATACTCAAAGAGTTTGATAGACTAGGGACTAAAGTTGTAGCATACGCTGACGACGTTGTCCTTCTAATCAGTGGAAAATTCTTGTCGACGCTGTCGGAACTGATGCAGGGTGCGCTGGTTAAGCTCTCTCGCTGGGCTCGCCACAATGGTCTTGGGGTGAACCCTGCGAAGACTGAGCTGGTACTATTCACCAGAAAAAGAAATATTGCCGAATTTGTGCCGCCAACGCTGGATGGAGTGCGGTTGGATCTCTCTACGGAGGCGAAATACCTGGGAGTGATCCTGGACCATCGGCTAAGATGGAATAGGAACACGGAGGAGCGCACCAAGAGGGGTTTAATCGCGCTTTATTCCTGCAAGAACTCCATAGGCAAGAGCTGGGGCCTCAGACCACATGTAATACATTGGCTGTATAGGACAGTGGTCAGTCCCATTCTGTCCTATGGTTGTCTCGTTTGGTGGCATGCCCTAGGCAATAATTCCAATCTGTCCAAATTAGCTACTGTGCAAAGAGCTGCGTCAGTACTCGTTACTGGAGCAGCAAGAAGCACCCCTCAGGCCGCATTGAATGCCATACTGAACGTCCAACCTTTGGACATACTTGTACAGTATCGAGCTTCACGATCTGCGTGGCGTGGTTCACATCTTGGACATGCTAGTGTTCTACAGCGGATTTGTAGCCAGATTGGACTAAGAGCCAGGAGAGATGAGACTGACTACATCTCATCAAGCCTGGACTTTGACACAGCTGACGTATTAATCCCCGACAGGAGTGATTGGACACGAGGCGGACCACTTCCCGACAGCCTGTCGATCTTCACCGATGGGTCGAAGATGGAGGAAGGCACGGGATCTGGTGTGTTCTGTGAAGAATTAGACATCAGGAACTCATATAAGCTTAATGACAACTGTAGTGTTTTTCAGGCAGAAGTTTTTGCGGGTTTGAAAGCCTTGGAATTAATAGTGGGAATGACGGACCTTATAGATAAGGCAGTCACTGTTTACGTGGACAGTCAGGCTGCCCTAAAAGCGTTAGGGTCATACAGTATTAAATACAGGATTGTTCAAAGATGCAGGTCTCTCTTAAAAACATGTAACATATGTAGTTGTTAGGTTTTGTTGGGTTCCAGGGCATTGCAATGTTGAGGGAAACGAGATAGTTGATGAACTGGCTAGAAGAGGATCCCAATCCTCGGACCTCACGGTAGAGGATAGTGTCAAGCCACCTCTCTGCTTCTTCCTCGACAAACTCAGTAAGCTCCACGCAGAGAAAACCGTTAAAGTTTGGCAGGATGTGCCTGGTTGTAAGGTATCTAAGTCAATCTGGCCGGTTATCTCATGGCGTAGAACTTCGTCCCTCCTCTCGCTGTGCAAATCAGAACCGCTGTGGGGGTAATAACCGGTCACTGCGGAATAAGATCCATGACTTGCAAGTGGGATGGCAATAACATTGAGTACTGTAGGTTATGTGAGGATGAGGAGGAAACGGAGACAATCGAGCACCTTCTATGTAGATGTCCTAGACTGATGGTCAAAAGACATAGACTATTTGGTGAACATGTGATTGAATCTCTTTCCTACTTCGCCTCTATTGACCCTACAGTGTTGGTGGTTTACTGCAAGAGCCTTAAGATGCTCTGGGGCAGGCCAACACAGACCTAAAACCATTAGTAATTAAATCGTAGTTAGCTACTAAACCATCTTCCCTCTTTAAATAACCTGACTTCTCCAATACAGTCACTAATCATTCTAATTATTCTTACTCTTCTCTCTTGTCATATCAACTTCCGCTTCCCTTCCTGTCCAACCTTTCCAACATAATAATTTTCCTCCCACACAGCACATCACATCAACAGACATATATCATCATCCACAGGTACACAGCACCACACAGCTCTATCCACAACAGGCACCACATCACTTGTCCTCCACATCACCAATACCTTCACATACACTATCATCATCTAAATAGCCACGCATCATCATCTACATATCTCCTTGTCATCACCTGAATGCACAAATCACCATATAGCCATCAGTTACACATCATCACCATCTACAACTCAACCAACATCAACACACATAGCCATATCCAGCATCTACAATCAAATAGCCCAAACCACACATCAATACAACATCTTTCACCTCTACAACACACATAATTTAATAGTTTGGATGATCACAATGGACCTCAAGGTCTCCGAGTGGAGTAGCTGCCAACATGGCAGCTGCGCATCCTGAACCTAACCTATCCACTTCAGTTTCTTTCATTAAAACTGCGATTGCTAAGTTTTACCACTTTTTACTCGAAAAGCGTTTCTTTACTTCAGCACCATGCAATTCAAATGGGAGCAGTTTACCACTTTTGCCGGTTTTACCATTTTCAAAAGTAAAGGAACAGACCATGGCACAATTACCCAGGTAGTGGTATCGTAAAATTTTGAATATGTTATGTCAAAATATTCTTTATGTTGTTGGAGAAATTACAACAAAAATAATTTTTTATAAAGGGATTTGACTTTCCATATTCGATCAGCTGGTGTGATACCACTACCTGGTAGTTCTGTCATGGAACAGACCAAGTATGCCAGTCAGTCAATCACTTTACTCTTTTATTAATATAGATTTATGTATACATATGTTGTTGTTGATGTCATTTGGCCTATTAATATCACAACATGTAAAAATATACAAATGTGTATTTTGAATTACCCTGCGTTTACAAATGACAGGACAGTTGACTTCATGTATTGATTGTCAAAATCCAACAACTTGCCTGTTTGATGTAGGCGTCCCGACAACTGCAAAAACAGTTGTAAAATTTTGAATGAAAATCGTCGATTTCTTTTTGTTTTCTGTTCAAATATTTCGTTTTTGTTCATGTTCTTTTGTTTTCAACACATTTCAATTATTATTTCACTTATTTTTACAAAAATGTCAAAAATTTGCCTTCCCTACTGTCTGTGAAAAAATGATGGACAACTGGGAGACAAACTACAAATGTATGTATGTGTTAGTAAATCAGAGTTGTATTTGAAGACAAACTGTCTGGTGTAAACGCCTAGTTAGGAAATGTACAGTGACACAGAAAAGTATACATACACCCTACAAAAATGCAGTTTTGGCTAAATCGTTGGGGTATTTACAGCAACAACTGCACTGTGTGGCTCCTTGGTGACAAAATAACCATAATTACACAAATTTATTTTAATCTAATGCGTATATTTAATACAATTGAAGAAATTCAATTTTCACAACACAGAAAAGTATACATACACCCCAAGGAAATACGAGTATTATCGTAAAATTTATGGAATTAGTAGCAAAATTTATACATTTTTTAGTTTTGGCGAATGTCTCTGGGTGTCTGAGATATATTTTAGGGAAAAGAAAATAATTGTTGGGGGTCAAATGCCGTTATTTAAGGTCAAATTTCTTATATACCTCGTTAAAGCTGACCCTTGCTTAATTTTTTGCGTTTTTAGGTATTGTAGTTTTTAAAAAGCACAAAATTCGTATCAGATGGCAAATCTTGAGAAGTTGTTTTTGTGCGTAATATACCTTCCTGAACGTCGATAAATGAACTTTTTCCCTCAGATTTCTCAGGAAGTGAATAGATTCTCAGAGACATTCGCCAAAACTAAAAAATGTATAAATTTTGCTACTAATTCCATAAATTTTACGATAATACTCGTATTTCCTTGGGGTGTATGTATACTTTTCTGTGTTGTGAAAATTGAATTTCTTCAATTGTATTAAATATACGCATTAGATTAAAATAAATTTGTGTAATTATGGTTATTTTGTCACCAAGGAGCCACACAGTGCAGTTGTTGCTGTAAAAACCCAACGATTTAGCCAAAACTGCATTTTTGTAGGGTGTATGTATACTTTTCTGTGTCACTGTATATTAAACAAGTAAAAAAGTGTCAGTCGGGGCTCCGCGAAAAATGGCCCCAGGAAATATGGCCCCAAAAGGCATTGTGAAAAATGGTCCCAAATTTGGGGTGAAACTGTATTGTTACGAATGTAACTGATAGGTTTAAGTTAGTTTAGTTTAATTTCCGTTAATTTAAAAATTTGAATTGTAACGTAAAGTTTTTATTACGCAGTTACTTTATTTAAGCAACAACAACTACCATGTAGAACTCTCTTCATCATTCTAGTCGTTACATTACCTTTTGTTAATGTTCTTTTGTTTGTTTTGTTTTGCAACAATAATGTAATTATCGTTTAGTTCCTACTTCTTGTATTTCGTGTAGTTGTTTGTTGTTGTAGTTACGTCATTACTGTGCTTGTATGTATGTGAGTATGGATGTTCGCTTAGTGCGAATGTGAGTCTGTGTGTTCACTGCACAGATTCGAGTTGTTGCCATATTTCTAGATATTTCTAGACCAAGGAGATTTTGGGTATAAGTAGAGTTACGAATGGCAACATTGGGTGAGTTGTGTTTTAAGCGTTGAACTGAACAGATCGGTTAAATAAGAGCTGCGTGCTAACTAGAGACTTGCTGTGTGCTTTGTAATTAAAGTCGGTTCTGAATAAGTGTAATAAAGTAAATAAAGCATTGTAGAAACGTAATCTAAAACGAACCCTGTTTTATTTGGTACAAATCGTATCGGGGAATAAAACAACGTCTACACGGACATTAGTTAAATCTAATTCCGTAACAATTGGTGTCAGAAGTGGGATTACGATCATCCTACAATGAAGTTTAAGGATCTACGAGTGGAAGACTTGAAGAAGGAGCTAAGTAAGTTGGAGTTGTGTTCTACTGGCAACAAGGCCGAACTACAAAAACGCCTGTTGGAAGAGTTCGAGCGCCGTGGAATGAACATCGACGCATATGAGTTCGACAGTAAGGAGGAAGTCGATTTATCGGCAAAGGGCGAATCCTCCGTTGAGGAAGTTTCATCGGTAGCTGCCAGTGGAGACGATTTGAAATCAATGCTGGCTATGATGATGCTGGAAATTAAGAAAATAGAAGGTAGCTCCATGGAAATGAATAAGAAAAATGAAGAAACTTCCAGACTTATGATGGAGAAATTAGATGCTAAAATGGAAGAAAATTCCAGAAAGAGTGAAGAATATTCCAGAAAATTAGAGGAAAAGTTGGAGGAGAACTCTAGAAAAATCACCGAAAACTTAATGGCAGAAAATTCTAGGATGTTTGAAGAAAATTCAAGAAACTTAAAAGAGGAGTTGGAAGAGAATTCTAGAAAAATTAACGAGAAACTCGAGAACATCACGATAGTGATTGAAAAGAGAGTAGAAAACATGGAGGTGCAAATTAAAGAGTTGGATAAAAAGATTCTGTCTGTTGACGAGAAATTTCTGGCCCATGACGAGAAATTTGTGAACCTGGAGAAGAAAATGTCGGAACTGGAAATCAAAGGTGGCCCAGTGAGAGCTACTCATAACATGATAAAAATCAAGCATCCAGTGTTCGACTGCTCTACCTCTTTAAATGTGTTCAAATTACAGTTCGAGACATTGGCTGCTAGAGATTCTTGGAACGATAACGACAAGGCGGTATCACTCCTTATGGCATTGAAGGGTGATGCTGCTGACGTATTACAGAGTATTCCCGCCGCTTCTAGGAACAACTATGGAGATATAATGGCTGCTCTTGAACGGAAGTACGGTAGTGAACACAAGCAAGAGATCTACCGAATGGAACTGAGGGGAAGAGTCCAGAAGCCAAATGAGACCTTACAAGACTTTGCGGCTGATATAGAGCGATTAGCGCAGCTGGCATATCCAGGAGAGACACATCCATTGGTGGACCGCATAAAGATCGAGACATTTGCTAGTGGTATTCGTGATCCAGAGATAAAATTTGCGACGTATGCGACACCGATGGGAACATTTGCAGAAACCGTGTCATTTGCCCTGGCCCAAGAAACCGCGAAGATGCTGGTGAAACCTAAAGCTTACAACGTGCGGAGGCTGCAAGTTGAGGACAACAATTCCCAGACCGTTGTCGACCTGCTGAAAGATGCACTGATGCGTGTGAAACGAGGGGCTGCTAGAACGAAAAAGACTTGTTATAATTGTCGGAAAATTGGACACATGGCCCAAGAATGCAGATTGCAACAAGCAAGGCCCAGATCAGCCTCATCGCCTTCAAAAAGTGACGACCAACCGGTGGCCAAGAATCTGGAAAGAGAGACATCAGGTGAATCAAATAAAGTGAATTCCGTCAATCACGAGACATCGCTGGCGGAGGATGAAAATGATGGTCCCACAATTTCTATAGCCATAGTCCAGCAGAAGAACCACAACTTAACGGTTAAAGGCTTTATCAATGGTGTATTGCGTACCTTGACATTGGACACCGGTGCAACAAAGTACATTATTAGACCGGATTTGGTAAAAGGGAAGGTATTGCCGTTAAATGGAGTCAAATTGCGGACGGCCACAGGCGAGACTACAACGGTGCATGGAAAGACCTACCAAAGGCTGAGCATGGGTAGAAAATCGGTAAATTTCGATTTTATAGTGGCCGATATTGTGGACGAAGTTATACTTGGTGTAGACTTCATGATTGCCTTCGATATAAACCTGGACATAAAGCACCGTGTGATGACTTGGTCCAATGTGGAAATACCGATTAATGTGGGCTACAAAGAGAAGAAAAGCATGTGTCGCCCTAGCGCAGAATCTGACGAAATCGCTGTAGATGTCCGTACGCTGAAGGTGGAAGCCGCCGAAAAATGGCCAGTACGAAAGCGGAAAAATCTCGCAACGAGGAGGAAAAAGCGAAGATGTACGTCGAGAAAACGTCCATCGAAAAGCGGCCGTACACCAAGGAAGGACAAGTCCGATGAAGACCAGGTGGCACTTAGGAAGGTGACCACAAAGAAAGAAGGTATAACGTCAAGATTCCTGGAGAGAAAGCAACGTCCAGAAGAGCAGAAGTCCAGAGCTGACGCAGTAGAGGGTACATCTGAATCGGTTGCCACCACTACGGAACGAGAACTGCGTCTAGTCAAGAGAAACAGGCTTAAGCGGGAGGCAGTGTTACCAATGCCCATACCACCGAGAGGGAACTGTGCCTATTCGGGACGAACAGGCTTAAGCGGGAGGCAATGTTACGAATGTAACTGATAGGTTTAAGTTAGTTTAGTTTAATTTCCGTTAATTTAAAAATTTGAATTGTAACGTAAAGTTTTTATTACGCAGTTACTTTATTTAAGCAACAACAACTACCATGTAGAACTCTCTTCATCATTCTAGTCGTTACATTACCTTTTGTTAATGTTCTTTTGTTTGTTTTGTTTTGCAACAATAATTGTATTTCGTGTAGTTGTTTGTTGTTGTAGTTACGTCATTACTGTGCTTGTATGTATGTGAGTATGGATGTTCGCTTAGTGCGAATGTGAGTCTGTGTGTTCACTGCACAGATTCGAGTTGTTGCCATATTTCTAGATATTTCTAGACCAAGGAGATTTTGGGTATAAGTAGAGTTACGAATGGCAACATTGGGTGAGTTGTGTTTTAAGCGTTGAACTGAACAGATCGGTTAAATAAGAGCTGCGTGCTAACTAGAGACTACAAGTCGTATCGGGGAATAAAACAACGTCTACACGGACATTAGTTAAATCTAATTCCGTAACAGTATAATGAAATAATGCAATATTGCCCCAACAATAAAATGAAAAATTGCCCCAAGTTTGGGGTAATTTTGCCTAATGAAGTTTTACCCCAAAATAAAAAATGCAATTTCGCCCCAAAAATTTTATAATTTTTATTGGTAATATAAAAACAATCAACCATAGTATCGTTTACATTTTCTATGCAGTAAGGACAAATAAAATGTTTCGATTTACCCAATGTTGAACAACACTTTAACTGTTTGCAAGGAAGCACCACAACAGTTTAAAAATTGTCCTTCCATAATACATATTCACACCATTTCTTCCAACTTTCTGATAAAAATCTAAATATATCGACACAATTAAAACAGATACAATTGAAGTAACTTGTATGATATTGCAAACTAGAATCTATTTTAATATATAATAATTAAGCGGGGAAAGGTTGTATGATTAATAAATCGGAGAAGCCACTAGAGAAAATTAAAAAATCGCGCGATTTTTTAAGTTTCTCTAGTGGCTTCTCCGATTTATTAATCATACAATCTTTCCCCCGCATAGTTATTTCACATAAAAACAGATTTTATAAACTGTGTGAAATCGATTTTTATTTGTAATACTTGTGAAGGAGCATAGGTGAATTTTTTTTAAAAATCGCGCGATTTTTAAGACAATCTCACCAATGCTCATTCACAAATTTGAAATCAATTTTTAAAACAAAAAACAGATATTATGAACTGTTTGAAATCGATTTTTATTTGTAATACTTGTGAAGGAGTATCGCGCGATTTTTAAAACAATCTCACCAATGCTCCTTCACAAGTATTACAAATAAAAATCGATTTCAAACCGTTCATAATATCTGTTTTTTATTATAATATTTCAGTTATCTTATAAACATACTAACATCAAATGCTCTCCAATACGCCCTCTATACTTTTTCTTTCCTTTTTATACCCTCCACCATATGGAGGGTATAATTAAATTTGTCATTCCGTTTGTAACACATCGAAATATTCGTCGGAGACCCTATAAAGTATATATATTATTGATCAGCATAAAATTCTATGTCTATTTGACCATGTCCGTCCGTCCGTCCGTCCGTCCGTCTGTCTGTCTGTTGAAATCAAGATACAGCTCGCAATTTTAAAGATAGAGAGTCCAAATTTGGTACAAAAGCTTTTATTACTTGCAGGATGGTTGTTATTGAAAATGGGATATATCGGTCCACGTTTTGATATAGCCCCCATAGAACGGTACCTCCCGATTTTCGGTATTTTTAGGGTTTTACCTTCATTATCCTACCAAAATGGCTGAAATTTGGTACGTAGTCTTCTTTTGGGGTATAAAACTTTCCCCCAGAATTTTGTGGGTATCGGTCCACACCTTCATATAGCCCCCATAGAACGGTACCTCCCGATTTTCGGTATTTTGAAGGTTTTAGCTTCATTATCCTACCAAAATGGCTGAAATTTGGTACTTAGTCTACGTTGGTGGTATAAAACTTTCCCCCAGAACTTTGTCGGTATCGGTCCATGCCTTCATATAACCCCCATAGAACGGTACCTCCCGATTTTCGGTATTTTGAACGTTGTGGCCTCAATATTCCACCGAAATGGCTGAAATTTGGTATTTAGACTTCGTTGGGGGTACTCAAGCTTCCCCTTTAAATTTCTCGGTATAGGTCCAGGCCTTCATATAGCCCCCATCGGGAGGTACCTGTTTTTTTGAAGGTTGTGTCTTTAATATTCCACCAAAATGGCTGAAATTTGGTATTTAGTCTTCAATGTGCTATAAAACTGTTCGCCAGAAATATGTCTGTACAGGTCCACGCTTTCATATTGCCCCATTTCTGACTAAAATTCGTCGGTATAGGTCCACGTTTCGATATAGCCCCCATAGAAAGTTACTTCCCGATTTTCGTAATACTGAAAATTGTGACGTCAATATCCAACCGAAATGGCTGAAATTCGTTATTTCGTCTTCCAAGAGTTATAAAATATTCCGGAAGAGTATTATCTGTATAGGTACACGTCTTTCTAAATCCCCATAGAAGCGTACTTCTTGATTTTCGGTATTTTTTAAGTTTTAGCCACATTCTCTTACCGAAATATAGGAAATTTTGTATTTAGTCTTCTTTGAGCCTAAAAACTTTCCGTCAGAAATTTGTCGGTATAGATCGACGTTTTGAAATAGCCCCCATAGAATGGTGCCTCACATTGTTTTACCGAAATTGCTGAAATTTAGTATTAACTCTTCTTCATACACGAAAGGAAACTAATTATTCCATTTCACTTCAATACAACTTGTGGTGGAGGGTATAACAAGTTCGGCCCGGCCGAACTTAACGCCGTTCTTACTTGTTCTAATTATAAGTTCACACTTCTTACGACTTCCACAGAACATCTAAGAATAAATGGTTTGCAAAGTTGATTTATTTTACAACGGAGTAAAACGTAAATTGCTATTGTACGATTATAAATATAAAACAAATTTTTGTAAAATTTAATTTTCATTTTTGAAAAATATCTCAGAAACGCAAAATGCCCCAAACATCGACAGAAAATAATTTTGGGGCCTTTTTGCATTTTTAATATTTGGGGTCATATTTCATTTTTATTGAAATGCAATTATGCCCCAATTTTTTTGGTGCAAAAATACCCCAAAAAATTGTGAAAAACTGCCCCAAATTGCGTGTTGTTGTAATGTACACAATTTTTTAGGGTCATTTTGCACTTTTGCTTTGGGGCAATTTTGCATTGGGGCCATTTTTCGCGGAGCCGTCAGTCGGCTATGCCGACAGAGGTATACCCTCAGCCAATGTGAATTGAAACTTTCATCTAAGGACAGATAGAATGTATTTAGAGTCTCTTCAGAATTTTGTGGCCCTTTTTCAACATTTGAACTTGCCGACAAAAATGTGGATTAAAAATTAACACAAATGTTGAAAGTTCGTGGGGGAGGTACTCTTAGGATGGACCGATATGGGCCATTTTAGAAGTTAAACTAAATTTTGACAACATATTAGGAGATCCAAAGTTTGGACCAAATTGGTTGCACCATTCAAGTGATATCGTCCTAACATTTTAGTGGCATTTTTTAAATATTGGGGAGAAGTACCGGAAGTTGGTGACCGGTATTGCCCCATGAAACTAAGTTTGGATAAAATATGACGAAGGCAAAATGTTGCACCAAATCGGTAGAACAGTTCGAGAGCCACATACACCTTTCTGGATGTTTTCCCATGGTAAAACAAATATAAGGTAAAGTAAATACTACAACAAATACAACTCGAACAACAACCACAAAGGAATTTGTTTTTGTTTGTAACGTTACTGCCAGTTGTATTTGTAAACAAAACAAGGAAATGTCTATAAATTATTGGAATTTAAAAAACTATTAATTTTTCACATTTGGTTGAATATTTTGGAAAACATGAATGAAAATTCGTTACATTTTCAATTTTTTTGTTTCCACATCATTCCACTAAATGCATAAATTGTCGCAGAAAGTAGAATTCTTGCAGAAAAGTTTGGGGTCGCTGGAAATTCATAGAAAAAGGTGAAACTGTTTCAATGTTTTGTTTTAGAAATCAAAGAAGCACATGCTTATTAGGGCTTTATTTTTTTAAATTTTAACAAAATACCTCACATATTAACAAACGTTGTATCGCCTCTACAAGCGGGGATTTACTGCGCGGCTTATCGTTCGAACTTGGAGGAGGTTACATATCATTGATATGAAGAAGTCTTTCTGGGAAATGTTTTTTTCCGAATGATATATTTTTTTCCCCAAAAAATATATGTCCCTAATGTACATCGAAATAGAAATAAATGTATAAAATGTCATATGAAATTTGACACTAACGTTACAACCCAGTTCAGTCAGTTGTGTATTGCTGCTACCTTTTCTTATTCTACCATGATGTTTTCCCAAGAAATATGGACCTGTAGTGGGATTCTGTAACTCATTTTTGCTGTTACCGACAAAAATCGGTAAAATTAAATTGCAAAATTATGACTAAAAACACAAAGAAAAGTTGGCATCACTGTTTATGTCGGTAGAGACTAGCGACTACTTTTTATTCATCGTTAGCTTACCGAAAAATTTCGTTAATTATCGAAATTATAAGCATTTTAATTTTACCGACAATTATCGATAACAGCAAAAATGAGTTACAGAATCCCACTACTGTTCCTGAAAAAAACTTTTACCTTCGCAATGGAGGTAGCGAATGCAAATCGCTTCAACAAAAATCAAAGTGATTCGAGAGCAGGTCTTAAGGTGAACTTATCCCAAATTTTGTGTGGGAGGTACCCAAAGGAGTGCACAAATATAGTCCACATTCGAACCTGATCTATATCTGGTAGATATATTAGGATGTGCAGAGTATGGATTACATCAGTCACTCCCTTCAAGAGTTATCGTGCGCATATTTTTTCCGAAGATTTTTGAATTTTTTGCGAGGGAGGTACCGGAAGGAGTGGACCGACATGGTTTATCATCGAACTTAAACTATGTTTGGACAAAATATTAAGAAGGCCAAATTTTGGACCGAATTGGCAGATCCGTTCGAGATTTATCTTACGCTCCAACCACTACACACGGTGTCATAGGTGTTTTTTGCACCTTTCGGGCTATTTTCTCAGGAAGTATGGACTTGCCCCTTATGTACCGTCGTATGGGGGACAGCGAATACAAGTTGCTAAAACAAAAATCAAAGCGATTCGAGAGCAGGTCCTAAACTGAACTTTTCCGAAATTTTGTGTGAGAGGTACCCGAAGGAGTGGACCGATTGAGTCCATATTTAAACTTCATCTTAGTCTGGTAGAACTTTCATGATGTACAAAGTGTGGGCCAAATCGGTTACTCCGTTCAAGAGTTATCGTGCGCACAAATTTTCCGAACATTTTCCAACTTTTGTGGGGGAGGTACCGGAAGGAGTGGACCGATATAACCCATCTTCGAACTTAAACTAAGTTTGGGCAAAATATTACGAAAGCCAAAAAGACAACAAAACATGGATTTCAGATTAACTACATTTTAGGAGCCGTTACCTACCTACCATGGTACAAATACACAGGTAGCCGCATCGGCAATTGTTTGTAACATAAGATGTCAAAATTTGACATCAATTCAATGCAATTGACACATTATGTTACCGTCAGCTGGCTTGATAATGCTACCTGTATTATTGTACCATGCTACCTACTTTTAAAATGTAATATTTTGTTGAATTAATTGAGCTATCAGAAGGTCTGCGGTTCGATTGTGGCAAAATACCCCCTCAGTAATGTTGGCGACATTTCCTGAGTATTTCATATTAGAGAAGCCTCCCTTGTCCCTACTGGGATGTTTGTGGAACAATTACGAATATCATTATACATTTCTAATAAAAGTTCCAAAATTGGAATATTGACATTCGTAGCCTATCTACCAACTATCTATGAATGTCATATGAGATGTCAAATTTGCTACCTGTGAATGATGTACACATATGGTCTGTTCCTTTACTTCTGAAAATAGTAAAACCGGCAAAAGTAGCAAAAGTTGTAAACTGCTCCCATATGAATTTTTTGGTGTCTGAAGTAAAGGAACGCTTTTCGAGTAAAAAGTGGTAAAACTTGAAGATTCTTGAACGTAAAGGAACAAAGCTATAGTGTGACCACTATGAAAATTTTCATTTTAGGGGTAGTTTACACTATATGTAAATGTCATATGACATGAAATTTTCCATCATTATATAGTCGCTAATATGTGCAATATTGGGGATTTTCCTTAAGCCATTTACTTTGTGCGTCCACACCAGCAAAAATGTAATAAAATTACGTCTCCACATTGCCTGCGTGGGTAGATATGGAATGTTTTTATTTCGTGTCATATGACATTTACATATAGTGTAAACTACCCCTTATCAAGATGATGTGGCAACTCATATGCACATTTTTCATTTAGTACGGCGTTTATATTATAGTTTTTTGCTGGGTTAACTTCCTTTATTAGGATTTATTTGAAGTATACACAATGGAAATGGCATTTGAAACCCAGACCCACTGGGTTAACCCAGTTATATGTAAACGGCCTATAAGGAGCGCTCTATTCGGCCATATACAGTTTGACAAGTAATTGTTTTCAAACTGAGAAAGCGAACACTTTGCATGCATTAATTACTAAAAAATGACAAATAGTTGTGATAAAAATGTCGGCGATCTGGCAACCCTCCTGATCGAGTTCTGCTGTAGGAAATATTCATTGTAATTGATGTCATACCATCTTGGTACACCAAAATACTCATAAAACTTCTTAATTTTTAAATATTCTCGGCCTGAGACCTATAGGACATTGTTTACATGCAATATGATCTGATACCCCCTTGGTCCATATGGTAACCCTCTTAGTGGGGATATCCCATGCCTAATATTGCTGATACTTGTTAGCAACTAATCCTTGTTAAGAATGAAATTCATAAAATGTCATGATTTTTAAGCATTTACCGAAAACATTGGGTATTTTGGAACCTTAATTACATTTTGAAAACATTTTCTTGGCACCTTGCATAACATGTTAATTATTCTTTTGGTTATTATTGTTGAACTAAGCGGGTTAATTTTTTATTTATCCATTAATTTTGGTCTTAAATAAGTCGACCAACTAATTTTTGCAAAAAAACCGACATTTTTATGACAACTATTTGTCATTTTTTAGTAATTAATGCATGAAAAGTGTTCGTTTTCTCAGTTTGAAAACAATTACTTGTCAAACTGTATTTTCGTATGCGGTTGAGAAATTAATTGTTAGAAGAAAAGAAATTTACCAAAAAATGAAGAAAATAGGTAAAGAAAACGAAAATACTAGTGCGATTAAAGTTTTTAACAATATAAATTGTGTTATTTGCGTGATTTATATTTTGTGGTCATATGAAATCGTATGCTAGTGTGAACGCAAAAACTAAAAGTGGTATGGACTTTGACAAACATAAAGGATGTCGAAAGGATTAAAGAAGTGACAGCTCATATGACATTGATCCCTGCCAACATTTGCTATCTGTTTATTGTCCAATGAGTCACTTCAATTAGATTGCACAAACGAATGCGATAGTCGCATTCTTATCCAAAAAGATAAAGCTCTCGGGAAGAACTGTTCCACTCATTAGATACTTTTTTGAGTGTCTAATTGGACACTTCAGAAAGTTATTAAAACGATAATTTCGGTGGAGCAGTGGTAAGCATGCCCGCTTTGCAATCTGAATGCCCGGGTTCGATTCCCAGGCCAGTCGACATTTTTTTAATGACAAATCTTTTTTTTAACTATAAAACATTAATATATCTAAAAACTTGATTAAAATAATAATAAATAAAAAAGAACAAAATTTTATTTTGATTTTCTTTTTAACTTAATTTAATTCCTTTTTATTTTATGTTTTGTTTTATTGTTGTTGTTGTGTCGTTAATCCTTTGTTTGGGTTATTTTTAACTTTTTGGTTTTTTATTATTTAATTTAATTCATTATATTTTTATAATTGTTTCAGGAATTGTCGCTTATATTAATTTTGTCATTTGAAAAATGTGATGTCGCCTGACCTGGTAATCGAACCCCGGACATTCAGATTGCAAAGCGAGCATGCTTACCATTGCACCACCTGCGTATATAACCATCTGTATACAAAAGTCTTATTTGTTCAACTTACAACAATTCTAAAAATAAATGTAAGCTGTCTAATTTGTATCCAAATAAAGGATGGAAAATAGATATGTCTATCTAATTTCCATCCTTCATTGCAGGGACGTACGCAGGGGGGGGGGCACGGGGGGCCCGGGCCCCCCCCGAAATGGTTTGATCTGACTAGATTTTTTGAGCTACTTTAACATATTTGTACGTTTTTTCTCTAAAATAATTTTTTGTTTTTGAAATTTCAAATGAAAACTTATATTGTTCTGAAGGTTATGTATATACTGAAAATGTACTTTATTAAGAAGTTGTCTAAGAAATATTTAAACATTTTTTCTTTAAATACTCTTTTTGAGAGAAACTTCCAGTAAAACTGAATTCCTTCTTTTGCCCCAAGTCAGTGTTGTGGAATTCTGTAATGAATATAAAGGCCTTGAGGCTTTAAACTCATTGCGTATTCAAAACGTTTACAAATTCAGTATTGTACGGATTAGAAGTACATGAAAGGAAATGTCTATTGGACAATATGTACGACATATCAAGGTTTCTCTGTGGAGTATATCTCGAAAAACAATTAGAAACTTGTTTTACTGTCTTAATCAAAATTTTGTATTCCTATTTTATATCAACTTATTTCTAAATATTGTGAGAAAGTAATGGAGAAAAATTTATTAATTATTAATTTATTGTTGTGTATCATAAAGTGATAATATCTGCTATAAATAGCATGCACATCTGATTTTTTTCCAATTTGCAATTTGTATTGTATGTCATGGCGCTCTTGAACCAACTTTAAGTGAAAGAAGGTTACACCTGTTTTTATTGGTGGTTCATAGATGAGAAAAATAAAAAACAACAAAATCGCCGAAGCGCTTTTTAAATAAATCGCGGTCAAAGTTCACATTTTTTGGGGTTTTTTAGTTTTTTTTTTATGATTTTGCTGTGAAATGGAACTAAAGAAAATTGCAGTGAAAATTCTCTATAATATTGTCCTTTATGATATTTTCGTAGGTTTCATTTCACTGACTGTATCGTCTTAAACTTATATATCTCAAAAATGGTACTACCTAGAAAAAACTTACGAATGCCAATCTTGTAGAGAATTTTAGCAGCTATAAGATTTTTTTCTAGTCCCATATCGATAAGACTTGCCGTTTTCAAACAAATCGCGAAAACTTAAAAACTTTGGCCGTGATTTATTTAAAAATCCCTGCAGCGATTATTTCTTAGTTTTGGATTTTTCTCATCTATGAACATTGCTGTTTCAGAACCCGCAGAAATTCCCAGTTGTAAGCTCCTTTCATTTAACGTTGGTTCACGAGCACCGTGATAGTGTACCCTCAGCCGTTAGGCTAATGATAAAAATGTACCTCAGCGAAATAATGATTTGACGAAACCCGCGTCAAACAATTTGGAGTTGATTTATTCCAGTTTATCCGAACAGATCAATAGATTTGGTCCAAATTTTGGATCTCCCAATATTTTATCCAAACTTTAAGTCATATCGGTCCACTCCTTGGACATTTTCCCCGCAAGACTTCAAAAAGTTTCCCTATAATCTTGAGCACAATAACTCTCGAAAGTCCAAATCGATTTTTGTGAGACATAGATTAGGTTTGAATATGGATTATATCGATCAACTCTTTCAGGTTCCTCCAACACAAATTTTCAATTATCCGATTTGACCGAAACTTTGAACGTCCTAAAATTACTTCCTTACGTACATATATCAGGACCAAGAGAGTCAATTCGGGACAACATCTTCGGATACAGTGATATCGTATTTTTCGTGAGTAAGTCCATGGTTATGTCAGGAGTGGTCCAAAAGCTCTAAATCTTACGGCGACTAACTAAATTGACGGCTTGACACCATAACTATCAAAAGGAATGACTTCCAAAATGGACTATATCAGTCGATTCTTTAAGGTATCTTCTGTACAAAAGTGCAAAACATTTGGGCTTTCTTTAAGCCAAATTTTTGAGCACAACATAAGCATTTATCCGCAACGCCAACAATCGTGAAATTGTATACCCCAAATATTATCCATATTATCTGAAACTTCCTGGATATACAATTAATAGAAAAATTTTTGGCTATGTAGCCCGTATTCGATTCGATATTAAAGTTTCAACTCACACAGGCTGTCACTTTTTAATTGTTTTCCGGAAAACAAAAGTTATGAATTTTCATAAGTTTGCCTCTGCTGTGCCAACAGAAGTGATTGGTCTTTGGAAAGTTTTTAATGTCATCGAGTCCATAAACTTCTAGTCGTACAATTCAGATATTAATAAGTGGCAGCAACAACCATTGAGGTATCAGATGGAGTTTTTCGACTTAACCCATTTTTTCAGGACTATCAAACAGTACTGCGTGTTGGATTCGGAGTCTATGAGTCGTTGATTGTATCGCCCGGCTCTTGATAAAAATGTTTTCTTTTTTAATGTAATTTTCTGAGTTTTTAGTTGGATTTTACGGACTCTATCGCTTTTGGTAAAATAGTAAAGTTTTGGTGTCATTAAAGAAAATTATTTTCTTGCAATAATAAAAAAACTAATTTTAATGGGACTGAAATTAGTGTGTGATATCTGGATATGTACTTTAAAGAAGAAAAGGCTTTCGGGCCGAACTGTTTATATCTTCCAACCACTGTATATCTCTATTTGACATATTCGCGATTGCAATCCCTGTATTCGAAGGTGGATCTATTTTCACCACTTTTTGCTTGGAGGTTCTCCCACAAAAGGATTTCCAAAATCCATTTTACTTACGATATTTTTAAAAATTATGCTAATTGCCTTGAATTATAGAAAATCTTTCGAAAGCTATTTTCTGTGGGATTTAGAACCCAAAATGCCAAATAAGAGGTAATGTAATTGCTTCAATTCCGTTGGAGAATTTGGTTAAACTTCACTTTCAATTCTATACATCCAAGGACTAACATTCCAAATTTCAATCTTGCTTCTAAAATATTGTGATCTCTCTATTGAATGTATATACTTTGTGGATATATTGCATATACATACATAAAATCAACTAAAAAATCTTTAAAATAGCTCTATGTAACCATACACAACATTTTTAATTTTCATGATTTTTGGTCAAGTTGGGCCCCCCCCGAAATGAAATCCTGCGTACGTCCCTGCTTCATTGGGATATAAATGAGATAGCTTACAGTTATTTTTAGATACATATGTTATTGTTGTTATATGTCTATCGTATTCTTTACTAAATGGTGACTGGATACGATACAAATGGGATAACAATGCAATTGTTATTGTATATTAGACAAATGTCGCATTTTTACAGAAAATTAGACACCAAAAAGATCCTCATTTATAAAATTAGATAAAACTCACTTCCAATTGCTGGCAGGGATATATAGTGTAAACACCCCTTAAGTCGATGGTCAGACTAGCACGATTTCAACATGGCGACGTCAAGTTTATAGGCGAGGGGTATGAAGTAGTGAAACCCATGTACATGGTTTTCTGTGTTTGTTGTGTTGCCTCTTCTTGTTGTTCATTGCAAGATTTTTTCTTCCATTTTCTTTCATTGTGATTTTCTCAAGATAACGTTAACAACGAAACAAGCATAAAAAGATTTAACAAAAACATTTTTTTAATGAAATAGACAAGATTTAGCTATTACTATTAATTTAATTATTAATGTTAATTATTTTGTGTTGTTGTTTAGTTTATTTATATATGTTTGCTTTGTTTTTTGCTATGAGAAACACAACAAATGCGAAGAGTAAAATAAAGGGACACGAAAAAATCTTAAATTTCACGTTAACGTGTGTGGACACTAACGAAACTTGAAAAGAAATTTTAACGAAATTGGTTTCAAGAAACCTTGCTAGTCTGACCATCGACTAACAATACGCAATGTATTAGGTATGTACCTAAAATGTTCAATTATAATCCGGTAACATTTACATTTACTGTCAAAAAACGTCTACGAATTGTTGATAAACAAATGTGAAAATTAATAATTAAATGCAGAGCGAGCATAATGAAAAAAACATGGGTTAAACGTGAACACATTTACTACGTCCCTTTTTACAAACAGAAGTCGAAAATGTTATTACTGGGAATAATTTTTCTTGGCATAGTTTTCTTTGTTTATCAAGCAGTTTCAATTAATCATTTACCCAATGCTTTGGAAGGCACTATGAGAGATTTAAGAAAGAGACATAAGCAGATGCAGGAGTCATTAGGACGTAAACAAACCGACGATTCAGAGGAAGGAAAGGCTGGCTCCATCACTTCCCAAGATGTAGGCATTAAAATAATAAGGTTAGCATTGAAACGCAATGTAGTAATGACCAAATAATAACAAATAACTCCTTTTATTTCAGAGGAATAAGACTTTTCGATTACGACTCATACAAACCAAATTTTGAGGGTAAATTTCGTTGCCTGGATGGTGCTTTAGAAATACTTTTTGAACGTGTAAACGACGACTTCTGCGATTGTGCTGATGGCAGTGACGAACCGAGTACCAACGCCTGTATAAATGGCAAGTTCTTTTGCAAATATCAAAAGCGACATATAACGGGAAGAGGGCTAGACGTATATGTTCCTAGTAGCCGAATTAACGATGGAATTTGTGATTGCTGTGACGGCAGCGACGAATGGCTTAAAAATACATGCAAAAATACTTGTCTCTAATAGCATTTTGGGGTGCACTTATTGTACATACATTAGTTATAGTAAATAATTTTTAATTAATACAATAAGGTTTGTCTCACTAAAACGTAATAACAATCTTATTTGGATACCATTCCCATAGTATGCAGCTTTTGAAGAGGACAACAGTTTAGTACACAAACATGTAATATGTATATAATACCTTCTATGTAGAACTGCTGTCGCCGTCAACCTCTCGGATCTCATTGGCATGCTTGGAGTCTTAATTTCGACGATATTTATTTTTTGAGTTTACTAATCTCGGATCGGCACGAAGGGAAATTTTCAGAAATTCTGGGTCCTGTATCTTGGGAAGTACGGATTTTCCCGATAAATGCTATATATACATGCTGTGTTCCAGAACCTGAAAGAAGCTACTACTTTTTACTACGATAACATTTTTTCCTTTATGTTATCGGAAAAAATAGTAAAAATTAGTAGATTCTTGCAGTACTGGAACAGACCACATGTGTTGCGTATATTAAAAGCAACAAATCCAGGATTACGCATTAATTCAATTGTTGTATCCGTTACAATTCTTTAAAATGTAATATTTTTGGTCTGTTCCTTTACTTCAGAAAATGGCAGCAAAAGTTGTAAACTGCTCCCATATGAATTGTATTGTGTCTGAAGTAAAGGAACGCTTTTCGAGTAAAAAGTGGTAAAACTTGAAGATTCTTGAACGTAAAGGAACAGAGCTTTTGTTTTGTGTCAAGGGGTTTTATGAACAGAGAGCTTTCGACAAGTTGTTTCTGTACTTTGTTGTGGATGGGATAACAACAACAATATTGACTGATCCTTGAAAACAAAAGCAACAACGGGATATCATTAAAAATTTTAGTGTTATCGGTTTCAATTAGCTGTACTTTTGGCTTAAACTTGTTTTTTGCGGCATGGTAGTGTCATTTTCTGAAGAATTTGGATTTGATATCCTAACAGGGTTGCCATCACCTACCACTTTTCCCATGGTGTGGGGAAAATATCATTATACACTCAAATCAAAATTTTTTCCCTTATATAATCAGCCTTATTACGGTTGATTTGTATTATGAATATATTCGTCCTTAAAAGCTAAAATATCAAATTTTAAAGAATTCTTTTGGTAAAAAATTAATAGAATTGTAAACTTTTAATCCAGAAGAAAAACCAACCCTACAGTTTTTACAATCAAAATAATTGGTTGGCGTAGACGTTTTTGTAGTCATTGGCGTAGTCGTAAAACCGGTTGGTTGATCTCTACCCACCGCTGGCGAAAAAATTTATTCTAAAAATAAGAGGGAGAGTGCATACATTTCTAAGAATTTGTTATAAACAAAAGAAATAACTTAAGTTGCGCGAACATTTTTGCGGTAATTCATGAGACGGAAATTTTTAATGGAGTGGATTCCAGTTGGAGTCCATGTCGAAAGCTGAACTAGTGATGGGAAGGCAACAAAAAACCTTTAGGATGATGAAGCAAAATCAGATGCGCTTGGATTAATTGGAGAACGGAGAAAGTAAACTCAAATGTGATTGAATTTAATGGAAACTTTTTTTAATTTGTGTTTATACTAGCAAAATGCCCGCTACTTCGTATGCGGAAAGGGAATAATATACAAATAAACAATATTTAATACGAAGATGGTGGACACTGAAAATTTTAATTGATATTAAATTTTATTTAAATACAATTCGAATACCTTTAGTTCGAAATTCCAAAAATACCTTATCGCACCGCTACACATCAACAGCAACCCACATTTTAAACTTCCGTCGACGTTTTATTAGAACCGTACGGCTATTTTGATGATTTATCCACATTTTCCAACCGAAGTAGCTGTTATTTCGGAATTTGTGATATCAAAATCTAGGAAACCTTTATTCAAAAAAATTTACTTAATTCGCACGTTTTCTCCTATATAACGCACCTGGCCGCTATATAACAGTTAATTTTTTTGAGGCATTTTAATTTAGGCCTTTTTGTTCTCAGGGGCTAAAAACCTGCTTGTAACCCAACCTTTACACATGCCAGTGAATACATACACAATATTTTACTACCACAATAACATTTTTTGAATTGTCGACTCCACTGGCACTAGATTTTTCATGCCAGCAAAATTTTGAGCTGGCTGCCAATGATATGTCGAAAATGAAAAAAGAGTTGCCGAGACTATTTTTTAATCCATGTACATTTTTGTTTCTTATAAGAATGCAAAGATTTAATGCATATTTTCAAAAAGATTAGGAAACACAAATAATACGTCTTGGCAGCTGCAATATATTAGTGGTTAGTAAAGACATAATTTTGATGTTTTTCATGCAAATATAGGTTGATAAATAATTTCCCCTCTGGGATTATACAATATTGAAAAGGCGGCAATACCAGATTCATTATGTTTATGACTGAAAACAATCTTTTTAAAACGAAATAAAATAAAAATAGTAAAATATGTTGTGAATTGTGTTTCAAATCTGAAATATAATGCAATTTTGTGTGTGATATGCGGCTTAAAATAATTTTGGAATTGAACTTGCACTGGCATGTGTAAACACACAAGAAAACTGCATGCCAGTCGAACACATTTTCGGCATTTTCGAGTATAATACATGTACTCAATTGGCACCAATTTACTGGCATGTGTAACGGAAGTGTAAAACAATAGTCACATAGATAAACGTTTTCAAATACACTTTCTAAAATGTCAAAAATAAAAAAATGTTCAAAAGATACGTTTGACTTTTTGATTTCAGTGCATTATTTAGAAACATGAAAGCAATAGTACACTTTTTAAAGGGGAGTACACACTAATAGTCAAAACTGACAGTCAACGTACTTTTAGGACAATTTTCCGGCAAATAACAACTTTTATTTAGCTAAAAACGTTTGAAATACAATATTTACGGTATTATTTAGAGATTACAAAAGAAATTTTTCAGTTAGGCTTTGATATTCACGAAATAGACCTCGATGACTGTCAGTTTTGCTTGTCAATGTGTACTATACTTAAAGCCCATGGTATTACATGTAGAAACATTTCATATATTTTAAAGGTGGATTTTCATAAACATTCTGCTCCAATCTCAACAGTGATCCTCATAACAAAATTCATTTACCAGTTCACTCAATACTTCAATATGTAGTTGGTATTATTATTACTTCTAGTAAATTTATTGTACTATCACCTCTAACAGTGAACTTAACAAATAAAAATTAAATCAGAATTCCACTTCTGTTCCTTAGCCCAATACCATATTTATTGCACTTTCGTACTTTTCGCATACTAATTATATAATTCCAGCTTCACCCAAAACCAAATTTAGTACCATCATGTACATTTCGTATTTTCAACACCAACTCAATAATTCAGTCTTTAGTAGCGACCTTTATACCTACTTCCAGAATTTGTATACATTTCAAAAACTACTTATCTAAACATCAACATAGACCCTAATACAAAAATTCGAAATTCCAACTATATCCCTTTATGCAACATCAAAACGGTACCAAATTCTGTACTTATAATAGCTATAAGATTAAAAAACTACATCCCTTATTCAAAACTATATCCCTCCATATCTCAATCCTCCACTCCAACAGTAATCTTGATTCCAAATTTCAGGATTTCAGCTTTATTCATTTTCCCAAAACCAAAATGTACCAAATTTGGTACCATTTAGTACTTTTCGTACACATAAGTACGATATTCACAAAACTAATCAATGCTACACCCAAACAGTAATCTTAATTCTAAATGTCAGGATCCTAGCTCTATCCGTTCACCCAAAACCAAATTTCGTACGCAATAAGTACGACTTTCCAAAACTACCTCAATCCTGTACTCCAACAGCAATCTTATTTTCAAATTTCAGAATCTCTATCCTTTCAATCAAATCAAAATAGTACCAAATTTAATACCTTTTAAGTACGAATTTCCAAAAAGACCTCCATATCTCATCCTACACTTCAACAGTAAACCTAATTCCAAATTTCAGGATTCCAGCTCTCCGTTAACCCAAATCCAAATTGTACCAAATTTAGTACCCTTTAGTATTTTTCGTACACATAAGTACGAATTTCCAAAGCGACCTCAAGCCTACACTTCAACAGTAGTTTTTCGCTAAAAAGGCATCATTTCAAAAACTGAGAAGCCAATTGATAATTCCCTTCGCCGGGATGAAATCATGATATTGGTAGCGATCAGTAAAATTTTGCAACACTGTCAGTTCGTTTTGAAAAACATTACTCTCTGTAATAGAGGGTAATAAATGAAGTTGAGCCAATGGGGGAATACTCCACTCAAACAATCGAAAATGAGATTGAACTTCAACAATAAACAAAACAAACAGTAATCCTTTTTTAAAATTTTAGGTTTGCAGCTCTATCCGTTCACTTAAATCCAAATTGTACCAAATTTAGTACTTTCCGTACACATAGGTACGAATTTCACAAACCGTTTCCTTTTATAAACAAAGCTTTCCAACCTTCATTTCCATACCAAATTCCAAGTTTCTAGCTAAATCCGTTCAAAATATACAATTGGTACTAAATTTAGTACTTTTCGTGCACTAAGAGGTCGAATTTCCCAAAACCCTTTGGTACATCTTTCTAACTCTCCATCAGTTACCCTCATTTCAAATTTCAGAATTCTAGCTCTTCCCGTTTGCCTGACACAAAGGGTACCATATTTAGTACTTTTTGCACCCTTCCAGTTCGAATTTCTAAAAACCCAGCCTTATCTCACCCCTACACACCGACAGCAACCCAAAGTCAAAATTTCAGTCTTCTAGCTTCAGCGGTTTCGTCAGGGCGATGATATACATGTCACTCACTCACTTATCACTAAGCTCTTTTATATATATATATAGATATTTTATATTTTGTATATATATATTTTATATATTTTATATTTTGTATATATATATTTTATATATTTTATAGATTTTATATTTTATAACTATGAAATTCACAAATCTAGATCAATCCTACACTCCAACAGTAATCTTAATTCTGAATTTCAGGATCCTAGCTCTATCCGTTCACTCAAAACAAAATTGTACCAAAGTAGTACAATTTAGTACTTTTCGTACGCAATAAGTATGAAGTATGGAAACTGTTCAATCTTATGTCATGTTCACACGAGCGTTTCAATTACGTTGTTCGCCTGTCGAACGACGTACACGAATTAACCCGTTTCCACGACACCATTCGTAATTAACAGAAACATAAACAAAATATCCTTCATTGTTGTTTCCTTGTTTTCACGAAAATTTGAACCGAAAACTCATAAAATACACATTAAATGAATAGGAAAAGCAATAGACTTTCCTTCAAATGTATCTTCTATATTTAACTACACACATTTCATTCATTTTTTCCATAAATTCTGACGCTTTTTAGGTTATGGGCGAATCGTGGGCGCTATGAACTTTATATTATATATTTGAATACAGGACTATATAGTAGACAACCTGATCATATCCGGAATGCCATATGAAGCTTCTATGACTTCCCCCGATGACGTAATTACAGCTTAAAGTACTCAAAATATGCAATTTTTACAAGATTCATCGTATGTTTTCTATATTTTTTGATATATATTCGCCATTATTATTAAAAAAAAAAACGTTTTGTATCGAGCGTACAACATCTTCTTAATATATTAGTGTCGAAAAACCCGCAAAAAAATATTTGTTTGTATCCGAAAATAACGAAATTCTGGGTAAAACTCGTAAAAACCGATTTCGAGCTATATCTCAAGAACAAGAGCTGATGGAGAAAAACCGTGACCAGATTTGAAAATAGCTCGCCGATTTCATTTAGAAACAACAACAACTTCGGTTGAAACAAAAGTCGTGTTGACCAGTGTTATTTATTATTACTTCCTTTTATAAACACCACTTCCCAACCTTCATTTACAACCCAAATCCAAGTTGTACTAAATATAGTACTTTTCGTTCACATAATTTACGAATTTCCAAACCTATGTCAATTCTACACTCCAACATTAATCTTAATTCCAAATTTCAGGTTTCGAACTTTATCCTTTCACCCAAATCCAGGTTGTAGTAAATTTAGTACCATTTAGTACTTTTCGTACACATAATTACGAATTTCCAAAACTACCCCCATATCTCAATCCTATACTCCCTCAGTAATCTTAATTCCAAATTTCAGGTTTCCAGCTATTTCCGTTAACCCAAATCCAAGTTGTACTAAATATAGTACTTTTTGTTCACATAATTTACGAATTTCCAAACCTATCTCAATTTTACACTCCAACAGTAATCTTAATTCCAAATTTCAGGTGTCGAACTTTATCCGTTCACCCAAATCCAAGTTGTAGTAAATTTAGTACCATTTAGTACTTTTCGTACACATAAGTACGAATTCCCAAAACTACCCCCATATCTCAATCCTATACTCCGTTTGTAATCTTAATTCCAAATTTCAGGTTTCCAGCTCTATCCGTTCACCCAAAGCCAAGTTGTACTACATTTAGTACCATTTAGTACTTCATACACATAAGGACGAATTTCCAAAACTATTTCCTTATATCAACACCACTTTCCAACCTTGACTCCCATACCAAATTTCCATATTCTAGCTTTATCTATTAAGAATATGCAATTGGTACAAAATTTAGTAACTTTTAGTACTTTTCGTACACTTATAGGTCGAATTCCCAAAAACCCGTTGGTACATCTTTCTAACTCTCCATCAGTTACCCTCATTTCAGAATTCTAGCTCTTCCCGTTTGCCTAATACAAAGGGTACCATATTTAGTACCTTTTAGTACTTTTCGTACCCTTCTAGGTAGAATTTCCAAAAACCCAGCCTTATCTCACTCCTACACACCAACAGCAACGCACAGTCAAAATTTCAGCTTTCTAGCTTCAGCGATGATATGCCAGTCAGTCAGTCACTTACTCACTCACTCAGTCATCACTAAGCTCTTTTATATACATATATAGATAATAAAGTTCTTTGTATTATTGTTTTATAGTACGTTTATATAACCGGATTTAACAAACCCACTGGGTTTCAAATGCCAATTTCTTTGCGTATAAGTCAAATAAATCCTCATTAAGAAGGTTAACCCTGCAAAAGGCTATAATATAAACATGGCCTTACACAAATAATAACCCAGTAACAAATTGGAAGTTGTGCATGTGGAGTTATGATTTCACAACATCCTTCGATGCAGTCCACACGGAGTTATGAAAAATGCACTCCGTTGGATACAATTTATAACCACTTGCTTTAGAGATCTTCACAAAAAAAAAAAAACAGTTGGTTGATCCCTACCCGCCGCTGGAGAAATCATTTATTCTAAAAATAAGAGAGAGTGTATACATTTCTAAGAATTTGTTATAAAATAAGGAAATAAAAACTTAAGTTGCGAATATTTTTGCGGTAATTCACGAGACGGAAATTTTTAATGGAGTGGAGGGCATGTCGAAAGCTGAACTAGTGATGGGAAGGCAACATAAAAAACATTTAGGATGATGAAGCAAAATCAGATGGGCTAGGATTAATTGGCGAACGGAGAAAGTAAGCTCAATTGTGATTGAATTTAATGGAAACTTTTTTAATTTGTGTTTATATAATAAAGTTCTTTGTATTATTGTTTTACACAAATAACTAATGAATTTTATTTATTCTGGGATATTTTGCAATGGCTTGCATTTTTATTGCATCTTTAGACTGACTAAAAATGCAATCCGAAGAGTGCCTTTAAATTCAATCCAAAACACTACATAAAAAGCTGTGATTTGGATCGAAAATGGAGTGCATCCTAGCTGTGTGCTGTGGAAGCAAATTTAGTAAATCCCAGCTAGATGTACTCCAACGGCACTTGTACTGTACACTTGTAGTGATTCAACTGCATCCGCGGATGAAAGCTTTTTGCTAGGAATTGATCTGCTTACTAGACTCTGCACCTTTAACAAATGGACTGTGCATGAATATTTCATGTACCCTGCCGTCTACCTAATGCTTTTAGCGCCACCCAGCAAAAAATTTGGAAATTGTGCAATTGGAGTTATGATTTCACAACATCTTTCAATGTAGTCCAACAGAGTTATGAAAAATGCACTCCGTTCGATACATTTTATATGCAGTTACTGTAGAGATCCCTACAGAAAAAACCAGTTGGTTGATCCCTACACATTTCTTCAAAAGATAAACGAGAGTGTATACATTTCGAAGAATTTGTTATAAAATAAAGAAATAACTTAAGTTGCGAACATTTTTGCGGTAAATCACGAGACCAACAACACAAATTATATTCTTGGGGGAGATTTTAATTGTAGGCACCAACATTGGGATTGCCTGAGAAGCAATGTCTGGGGAAACCTTCTATATAATAAACTTCAAACAAGTTCGTGTAATAGTATGTTCCCTCATGGATCTACCCGCAGATCCCAGAAGACAGCCGTCAACATTGGATTTGATTCTGACTGATATACCCGCAAACATATTTTCTTTAAGAACAATAAACGACCTATCATCTGACCACCTTCCGGTAAAAGTAGAATTAAATTTCACAGACACTATTAAAGAGGCAATTCCCAGAAAATTAAGGAACTAATACAATTTAGGAACATCTACAAGCGGAATTGGAAGCGTTTTAGAGACCCCAATGACAGATTACAAATGAATGTACTTAATAAGAAAATCAGTAAGGAATTATCCTATTTCCGAAATAATAACTGCAACAAAATGCTAAATGGCCTGGGTAAAGGTACGTCACCATTCTGGAAAATGTCGAAAGTGATGAAGAAAAAGACAAATATCATTCCATCGCTTAAAATAAATAATAAGCCAATATACACCCAGGAAGAAAAATGTGAAGCTCTTGCGGAAACATTCCTTAAAAACCATAAAATCTCAGAATCTCTGGCGGAAACATTCCTTAAAAACCATAAAATCTCAAAATCTTTTAGCGATCCTAACACAATTTATGAAGTAGACAACGCCGTCAATATTATTAATTTAACGACACCAACAAGCTTTCGTATAACGTCAGTAAAAGCTCTGTTCCTTTACGTACAAGAATCTTCAAGTTTTACTACTTTTTACTCGAAAAGCGTTCCTTTACTTCAGACACAATTCATATGGGAGCAGTTTACAACTTCTACTACTTTTGCCGGTTTTACCATTTTCAAAAGTAAAGGAACATACCAAAATAAAGTCGAGACCATAATTGAACAATTGAAAACCAAAAAGGCCCCAGGTATAGATGGAATTAGCAATAAATGTCTTAAAATGTTGCCTAGAAACGGTATTATTTACCTTAAAAATATATTGAACGCCAGCTTAAAATTGTGCTATTTCCCCGTAGTTGGAAAATATCAAAAATAGTACCAATTCACAAAATTAATAAACCATATGACGATCCAAAATCATATAGGCCTATCAGTCTGCTATCATCTGTTAGTAAAATCTACGAGAAAATTATTCAAGAACAACTCAACGATTTTATTGAAAGAAATAATAGGCCGTTTACATATAACCGGGTTAACCCAGTGGGTCTGGGTTTCAAATGCCATTTCCATTGTGTATACTTCAAATAAATCCTCATAAAGAAGGTTAACCCTGCAAAAAACTATAATATAAACGCCGTATAACATTCTTCCTCAGCAGCAATATGGATTTAGGAGAACAATAAACACCTGCCACCACTTTAAAAAATTAAAAATCTGGTGAAAATGAATTTTCAAAATTCGCTATCTACAGGTATGGTCCTGCTAGATATAAAATCTGCTTTTTATGGAGTATGGAAAAAATTTGGTTTTCCCTTACATATAATTAAAATTATACAGAGTTACATAAAGGGAAGATCATTTGCTGTACACTTTGGAAAATCCAAATCTAGAAAAATTACCATACCAAGTGGATGTCCTCAAGGTTCCTGTTTATCCCCTATCCTGTATAATATATTCACTGCTGATATACCAACTTTAAATGACTGCAATATTTCAATTTTCGCTGATGATACATCAATATTGAGTGCTGGCACTCATTCAAGTATTATTCTATCAAACCTACAAGAGGGCTTAGTCCAACTGAATAAATACTTTACCAAATGGAAAATTCTTGTGAATCCTGATAAAACTCAAGCAATTTATTTCTCAAGGAAACGAAAAGATTGCTTCTTGCCTAAACATCCTCTTCATTTTCTCCATCATCGCATAGAATGGGAAAACAATGTTAAATACAACAAATTAAATTTCGGTGATCACATATCCTATATTATAGATAAAACTAATAAAGTAACTAGGATAATGTATCCACTAATAAACAGAAAATCTGGTTTAAACAAAGAAAACAAAAAGCTAATACTCAAATCCATTTTTTTGCCAATAATGTTTTATTGTGCTCCTCTTTTTTCGTCCATTGCAACTACCCACATCAAGAAGTTACAAGTGGCGCAAAACAAACTACTAAAAATGATACTCGATCTACCTTGGCATTACTCCACCCTAAGGTTGCATACTTTATCAGGATTCCTGCTTGTAAAAGATAAACTAGAAAAATCTAGATCTACGTTTAAACAACGATGCATATCTTCGTGCTATCCCCACATCAATGAACTTGTTTCATAAGGTTTTGTAAATCCAACCCCATTCTGGTCATATATGGTCTGTTCCTTTACTTTGAAAAATGGTAACAGTGGCAAAAAATGGTAAAAGTGGTGAACTGGTCTCATATAAATTGCATGCTTTTTAAGCAAAGGAACACTTTGCGGGTAAAAAGTGGTAAAAACTGGTAACCTCTGGCACGTAAAGGAACACGACTATAACTTATAAGGTTTTTATTATTATTTTTTTCCTTACATATATTATTGAAATGTTAATTATACATGCCTCATAATGTTACAAACAGTAAAATCATAATTAAGCAGAAAAGGAACATTATGTTTGGTTTACATTCGGCGTCTTTTCGTGATTTCGAAGGCGTTTCGTGATTTCGCGCGGAATCAAGCAAAAATTATCATGATTTCGCATACAAAAATGAAATCATCTCACTTCGTGATTTCAGCGAAATCAACATAGAAATCACAGTACACATGATATACAACCCTGTTTTTGCCCGAAAAAGTACCAAAAGTTGCAACACTTTTCACGTATCACAATAAACAAGGTAGATGGTCAATTGCTGCAACAAAAAATTTTAGAATCAAAATTTTTATACAATGCGAAAAAAATGTTAGATTACATTGTTACAATGCAATTTTTCATTGTGTTCTCGTACTTTTTTAATGGTAATGTTAGAAAAAAGAGCGAAATGTCTAAAATTGCTTCCCCATACAAATTTCTTAAAAAATACGGGAACAAAAAAATTACGGAAATTGCAAAAACTGCAGTAAATCAACGTATCAGCTATCGTATTTAGATGATAATGAACAAGTTGCTAGTTTCTACTATGCCAAAATTTTATGGCAGAAAACAAGAGAATAGGGTTTTATTCGGCGCTATTTTTGTTTACAGAGAAGCGCAAGTCTTGCTAGACTTCGGAGTACGGGAACGGGTACTATACACAATTAATACGATATATTGTAGATAATTTTACGATAATTTTCGAAATAAAGTTGTAAAGTTCTATATTGTCGTATATTTTTGATGACTAATTCAATTTACAACAATTTGTTTTGAAAATGCATGTTCGATCAGCTGCGCATATGCATCTACCTTGATCATTGTGATATGTTTGAAATCAACCAAAAATAACCGGGATGTATTTCAGGATTTCGTGAAATCCAGTGGATTTTAGAGCGCAAGTGTAAACTTGGCATTAGATCCTAAACTCTTTATATTCATTTTTAATACTGTAAATCCACACAATGTCATGAATAAATAAATGAAATGAAAATGAAGTTGCAAACATTTTTGCGGTAATTCACGAGATGGAAATTTTTAATGGAGCGGAGTTGGAGTCCATGTCGAAAGCTGAACTAGTGATGGAAAGGCAGCATAAAAAACCTTTTGGGTGATGAAGCAAAATCAGATGCGCTTGGATTAAATTGAGAACGGAGGAAGTAAGCACAAATGTGATTAAATTTAATGGAAACTTTTTTTTAAATTTGTGTTTATATAATAAATTTGTGTTTATATAATAAATATAATAAAGTTCTTTGAGTTCTTGTTCTACACAAATAATAAATGCCTCTTATTTATTTTGGGATATTTCGCAATGGCTTGCATTTTCATTGCATCTTTAGACTGATTAAAAATGCAATCCGAAGAATGAATATAAATTCAATCCAAAGCACTACATCTTAAGCCGTGATTTGGATCGAAAATGGAGTGCATCCTAGCTGTGGAAGCAAAATGGAGTGCATTCTAGCTGCGCGCTCTCTTGTAAAATTCATACAAAGACATAGAACTGTAAAGATTGTACATAGTGCATAATGCAGTTCAATTTTGCTATTAAAGAAAAGAGGGTGTTTGTGTATAACATACAACTAACAGAACACGACGGCAACAAAAACAAGTATAACATAATTTTATGTCACCATATGTAGTGATGTAGTCGTAGGATTGAATTTAAAGGCACACTTCGAATTATGTTTTTAATCAATCTAAAGATGCAGTAAAAATGCAAGCTATTGCGAAATATCCCAGTATAAATAAACTGCATTTAATATTTGTGTAAAACAAGAATACAAAGAACTTTATTATATAAACACAAATTAAAAGAAATTTCCATTAAATTCAATCACAATTAAAGCTGTGTTCCTTTACTTACCTGAGGTTACCATTTTAACCATTTGTTACCATTTTTAACCTGCAAAGCGTTCCTTAACCCCGAAAAGAGTCAAAACTGGAAGCAATTTTAAGGGAACAAAGCTTAAGTGTAATCCAAGCGCAATTGATTTTGCTTCGTCATCCTAAAGGTTTTCTATGTTGCCTTCCCGTCACTAGTTCTGCTTTCGACTCCAACTCCGCTCCATTAAAAATTTCAGTCTCGTAAATTACCACAAAAATGTTCGCAACTTTAATTTGTATTTGTTTATTTTATAACAAATTCTTCGAAATATGTTCACACTTGTTTCTCTTTTGAAGAAATTATGTCGGCAGCGACGGGTAGGGATCAACCAACTGTTTTTGTTTTGTAGGGATCTCTAAAGCAACTGATATAAAATGTATCGAACGGAGTGCATTTTTCATAACTCTGTTGGACTGCATCAAAAGATGTTGTGAAATCATAACTCCAATTGCACAACTTCCAATTTTTTTGTATGATAAACTACCCAGCAAAAGTTTGCATCCGCGGATGCAGTTGAATCACTACAAGTGTACAGTACAAGTGCCGTTGGAGTACATCTTTTTCTATGCATTCACTTATGAATTTTACAAGGGAGCGCGTAGCTAGGATGCTCTCCATTTTGCTTCCACAGCACACAGCTAGGATGCACTCCATATTCGATCCAAATCTCAGCTTTTGATGTATTGTTTTGGATTGAATTTAAAGGCACTCTTCGGATTGCATTTTTAGTCAGTCTAAAGATGCAATAAAAATGCAAGCCGTTGCGAAATATCCCAGAATAAATAAAATGCATTTATTATTTGTGTAAAACAATAATACAAAGAACTTTATTATATAAACACAAATTAAAAAAGTGTCCATTAAATTCAATCACATTTGAGTATACTTTCTCCGTTCTCCAATTAATCCAAGCTAATCTGATTTTGCTTCATTATCCTAAAAGTTTTTTTGTTGCCTTCCCATCACTAGTTCAGCTTTCGACATGGACTCCAACTGGATTCCACTCCATTAAAAGTTTCCCTTTCGTGAATTACCGCAAAAATGTTCGCTAATTAAGTTTTTATTTCTTTATTATATAACAAATTCTTATTTTTAGAATAAATGATTTCGCCAGCGGTGGGTAGGGATCAACCAACTGTTTTTGTTTTTTTTTTGTAGGGATCACTAAATCAGCTGCTTATAAATTGTATCCAACGGAGCGCATTTTTCATAACTCCGTGTGGACTGCATCGAAGGATGTTGTGAAATCATAACTCCACATGCACAACATCCAAAATTTTTTGCTGGGTAGGAATCTAGGTTAGGTTAAAGGATGCGCAGCTGTCATATTGACAGCCACTTCATTCGGAGACCTTGTGGTCCATTGTGTTCATCCTATTGAAATACTGAGAAGAAGATACGGTTATGTAATATAGAATAACACCCAGCGAAAAGTTTGCCTCCAAAGAGTCAGTTAAATGATATGTACAAGTGATTTGGAAGTACATTAAATTATGCATTTTCACTCATGATTTTTACAAGGGAGTGGCCCCGGAAAGAGGCACTCCATTGCACCGCATTTTAACTGAACCTTTGGCACTGCATTTTAACTGACCCTTTGGCATTGCATTTTAACTGACCCTTTGGGTAGAATAGAAGGCAGTCAAGAGCACGTGTTTTGAATAACAAAATAAAATGCATTTATTACACTGCTCAACAAAATTGAAGAAGTTGAATGTTTCAACCGAAGTTGTTGTTGTTTCTAAATGAAATCGGCGAGCTATTTTCAAATCTGGTCACGGTTTTTCTCCATCAGCTCTTGTTCTTGGGATATAGCTCAAAATCGATTTTTACGAGTTTTACCCAGAACTTCGTTATTTTCGGATACAAACAAATATTTTTTGCGGGTTTTTCGACACTAATATATTAAGAAGATATTATACGCTCGATACAAAACGTTTTTTGGAATAATTATGACCAGTGTTATTCGTGTAAAACAAAAATATTAATAACTGTATTAAATTAACACAAATTCCGAAAATACTCTATTGAATTCAATCGCAAACATGTTTGTTTCCTCCGCTCTTCATTTAATCCAAGCTTAAGTGCTTTTGCTTCATCTGCTAAATGGGTTTGATATTGTCTTCCCATCACCAGTTAAGATTTCGACATGTACTCCAACAGCACTCCATTGGGAAATTTTCTTTTCGTGAGTTACCGGAAAAATGTTCACAAATTAAATATTATTTAAGCTGTGTTCCAGAACTAAAAAGTTTTTACAATTTTTACGACTTTTACACATTTTACTCTAAAAAGCGTTCCCGTACACAAAAAAGTTGTAAAATGTTCACTTCTCTTTAAACAAAAATGGCGCTGAATGACGCTCTCTTTAAAAACTTTTTACACGACAAATTTGGGCGAGTAAAAAAAATAGTAACATGGTTGCCGGCGTCTGATTGGCAGATACGCCGACTGTGACATTTGTTCCACTTTTTTGACGTATTTTCCATTTTTCCGTTCCCGAACTATTTCAAAAAACTTGTGTGTGAGAAAAAAATTTTTGCAGTTCTCTCATTTACGAGTTTTACCATTAAAAAGTACGGGATCGAAGCTTTAGTTTGTATTAACAAATGTTTGGAAATGTTAACACGAATATCTCTTTTTGGAAATGTGTTCCGCTGCCTGTAGAGATGTACAAACTGATTTATGTACATGTAGGGATCTCTAACAACTGCTAATAAAATGTAGTGAAAGGAGTGCCTTTTTCACGACTCCGTTTGCACTGCATCCGGATGCTGTTAAATTGTGAGGAATTGGAGTGCCTTTTTCACGACTCCGTTGAACTGCCTCCGGATGTTGTTAAAATGTGACAAATGGAAGTGATTCTTTGGATTGCATCCAAATGCGGTTAAAATGTGAGGAATGGAGTGCCTTTTTTACGACTCCGTTTGAACTGCATAAAAACATGCCGTGAAAGAACTAGTCTACATTGCACTACTTCCAATTTATTTTGCTGGGTATATACTATGGAGAAGATAGATAACGTGTACAGAAGTAGAAAGATATGTATAGGGTTTTGAGAGAGATATTTGAGATTTAGGTTAATTGTTCTCCCTGGAGCCATTTTAGACCTTTGGCGAGATGAAGAAGACTTTTTGGCTCGGTGTGGCAGAAGGTTGACAGGGACTGGATCGTGTGTTCACCCATGGTTCGCAGTCTACGCGTCGTCAGCATTGGACAGCGACATAATAAGTGTTCGATTCTTTCTGTTTCCTCTTCATCTTCGCACAACCTGCAGTAGTCAACTTCATTGTTTCTTTCCCATTTGCAGGACATGTATCTTATTCTACAATGACCCGTGATGATTCCAACCGCTAGTTTCAAGTCGGGTTTGTTCATGGAGAGTAAGGATGTAGTTCTTCGTTTGGAGAGAGTGGGCCAGATTGCCTTGGAAACCTTGCAACCAGGTTCGTGGTGCCAGATCTGGCTCGCATTATCTCGATATTTTTGTTCCAGTTGTCTCATGAAGTGGCATAGAGGTGGCTTGATCGAGTTGTCGACTTCAATGTCGGTTGACTCCGATCCGCAACGCGCCAGTTCATCCGCTTTTTCATTTCCTTCGATGTTGCAATGACCCGGAACCCAACATAAGGTAACGATTGATTTTAGCGCATTCAAGGCCTTTCTACAGTCTAAAACCGCAGCAGAACCGATAGAGTGGGATTTAAGTGATTTGAGGACCGCTTGGCTATCAACATAGATAGTAACCGGTCCAACTTTATCCCTTTTCATGTTGCTTATCAGTTCTGCAGCCATTCTGACAGCAAATATATCAGCCTGGAAGACACTACAATTTTCGTTCAACCTGTATGCGAGGCGTATATTGAGGGCATCGCTGTAGACGCCTGCTCCTGTTCCCATTTCCATCTTTGAGCCGTCGGAATAAACTCCTATACCGGGTAGAGGTGGGGAGTTGTTGGTCCAGACATCTCTGTGGGGTATTTGTACTTTAACCTCGTCGAAGTGTAGTTGTGGTGATATGTAATCTCTGATTACCTCCGATCCATGTGGCAGTCCTGATCGTCGTAAGATTACAGCGTGACCATGCTCAGAGTTGCGCCATAAGTTTGTCTCCATTAGTCGGAGAGCACTCTTAGCCGCCAGCTCCTGTACCACCAGATTCAATGGATTTAAATCAAGTAGTGCATTGAGGGCAGCTTGAGGAGTGCTTCTCATGGCACCGGTGATTAGTAGTGATGCTGATCTTTGGACGTTGTTTATTTTATGAAGAAGTGATTTCTTACTCAAAGCTTTCCACCATACCAGAGAACCATAGGTAAGGATTGGGCGTACTATGGTCGTAAAGATCCAATGGATGACCTGTGGTTTCAGCCCCTAACTCTTACCAATAGAATTCTTGCAAGAATAAACAGCTATTAGACCTCTCTTGGCACGTTCCTCGACATTTCTTTTCCACGTTACTTGGTGGTCCAGGATAATGCCGAGGTACTTGGCTTCCAAGGAGAGTTCTAGGGTGACTCCATCAAGCATTGGTAGGGTAAATGGTTCGATTTTTCTCTTGTTCGTGAAGACCATTGTGGTGTGCCCATCTCTATAGTTTGACTAGAGCTCCTTGCATAAGTTCCGACAGTGCTTGTGGGAATTTTCCGCTGATCGTTATGACCACGTCGTCAGCATAAGCTATCGTCTTTATTCGTAGTTTGTCAAATTCCTTAAGTATTTCATTTATCACCAGAAGCCACAGAAGTGGTGACAAAACACCACCTTGTGGTGTGCCCCTGGAGACAGACTTCCGACTTCTCACCGATGTTTGAGTTGATTATCCTGCTGCTGAACATTCCGTCAATCCAGTTGATCAGTGTAGAAGAAATACCTATGTTGGAGAGTGCATTGTGGATTGATTCAAGCTTAACGTTATTAAAGGCACCTTCTATGTCAAGAATGGCTGCTAACGAGTAACTTGAACCCTCCATATTCCTCTTAATAAGACCTACGACGTCATTTAGTGCTGTCTCCACCGATTTGCCTTTGATATAGGCATGTTGGGCAGGACTTATAGCAGTACTTGGAAGACTGGCCCTGATTCCAAGGTCCAGCAGTCTATCTAAGGTTTTCAATAGAAAAGAAGATAGGCTAATCGGTCTATAGTCTTTAGGAAGTGTGTGACTTGACTTCCCCGCTTTGGGGATGTATGTCACAGTCACCTCTCGCCATAGAGCCGGAGTGAGCGATAGGCGTAGACAAGCTCTGAAAATATTGTCCAGATGTGGAATCAATGCCTCCAGTGTGTTTTGTAGCATTGCAGGAAAGATACCATCTGGACCAGGTGATTTAAAGGGCTTGAAGGTATTTATCGCCCAGGCTATCTTCGGTCGACTAATGATCTCCTCGATGAACCTGATATCCCCATTGGCTTGGTTGCTTACGATTGGAGTGCTAGTGCGTTCTGATGCATCCATGCAGCTGGGGAAGTGGGTATTAGATAGGAGATCTAGAGTTTCTAGACCGAAGTTGGTCCACGTGCCATCCTCCCGTTTGATACTGCCGATTGATTTGGGGTCCTTTGACAGTACTTTACGAAATCTGGCAACGTCTTTAACTCCCTCTATCTATTCGCTGAAGCAGATCCTGGATCTGCGTTGAGCCTTCTTCATTTCACTATTGTACTTGTTGAAAGATACCTTGTAGTTCTCCCAATCAGTGGACAACTTAGTTTTGTTTGCTTTATTGTAAAGCCTTCTGCTAGTCTTTCTAAGATTTGCTAGATATTTTGACCACCAGACCGGTTGTTGTTGTTGTTGTTGTAACAGTGTTTTTGTTATGTTTATTTGTTCGTTCCTCTGTTCAATCTGGCTCTGGGTCTATCTCCAGTTCAAGAAAATTGGCTGCTTCGATGGGATGTAGCCATAGATCCACTGGAGTTAGATGGGTAGGTTTGGCGGGGCAGTTAAAAAGGTGTTGTGTGTCGTGCGGGCCCATGCCGCATACTGGGCAGATGTCTTGCACGGTGCGATCGATTTCCGCCCAATAAGAATTTAGGCGACTGCAATATCCCGAGCGTAGTTGGGCCAAAACTACTCTAGTTTGTCGTGGCAGCTGACGCTCCTCAGCTGCGATGGATGGAGGATGTACTCCAAGTACTTTATTCACACTATAATTGCTTAAGGCCTTGGCAACTGCGTCCGTGTGAATGCTATTCAATCCTGCTTGATATGCTTGTTGATCTAGGGGTTCTCTCCTGTATCGTTGGACCTCTCCCTCTAGAGCATGGATATCCTTCCTGATCTCCCTGAATGGGCCGGGCCTACCCACAAGATGGTGATTGGGATGGCTCACACGATAACATCCAAGCAGGTACTGCAACGAAAGCATCTCATTGTGTTGCTTTACAGGAAGAATTTTTGCCTCCTCATGTAGATGGTCCACTGAAGATTTGAGGAGGCACCCTGTCGCTGTTCTCAGGGCTGCATTTTGGCAAGTTTGAATCTTTTTCCAGTTCGAATCACACAATCTCGGGGACCAGACTGGAGCCGCATAGCTTACCACAGACCGACCTATCGCGTTATATGTGGTCAACAAGGTTTCTTTATCTGCACCCCAAGTGCTGCCGGCCAGGGACTTGAGGACCTCGTTCCTACTTTTCAACTTGTCGCAGATAGCTGTGGCGTGTGCGCACGACGTGAATGTAGTGTCGAATGTGACCCCTAAAATTTTAGGGCAGTTTGTGGTCGGAATTCTGCTACCGTCGACCACGACATTCAACTCACGTCCAAACTGCGCTGTCCATGTGGTGAACAGAGTGGCTGTAGATTTTGTGGGGGAAATCTGCATATTCCTCGAATGGAAAAAGGTGGTAAGATCAGTTAAATAGTTGTTCAGTCTCTCACAGATGTCATCAGGATAGGTACCCGACGCCAAGATCGTGCAATCATCCGCATACGTCACGATCTCAATGCCGTCTGGAGGGGGTGGAATACAGGAGAGGTAGAGGTTAAACAGTTCGGAGATATCACCCCACCTTGGGGAACTCCCTGTTTCACTCTACGGGGTTTGGACTTCTTATTCCTGAATTCCACGTACGACTGGCGTCCACACATATAGTTGACTATCCAACGTTTCAAGCTTGGCCGGAGGGCTGTCTGCACAATGTCCTCAAACAGCGTGGAGTGCCTGACTGTATCAAAGGCTTTTGATAAGTCAAGAGCCACCATCACTGTTCTATCGCACGGCCGTCTCTGGTTGAGTCCTTTACAGATATATGTGGTAATGGCGTGCAGCGCTGTTGTCGTGCTGTGCTGCTTACGGAATCCATGTTGATGATCGGCAACTTGATAGCTATTTCTGATACTGGGGAGGATCAAGGCCTCAAGTGTCTTTGCTACGGGCGACAAAAGCGAAATCGGTCTGTACGATTCACTTTTGCTGGCATCCTTGCCTGGCTTCCGTAGTGGGACCACCCTGCCCATTTTCCAGACTTCGGGAACAACGAGGGTGGCTAGCGACAAGTTGAAGACTTTGGTGAGATACTCGACTCCCGGCTCATCCAGCTGCTTCAACATTACCATGGAGATTCCATCAGGGCCCAACGCTTTGGATGATTTAGCGTTCCTGATGGCATTGGCAACATCATCCATTGTAAATTGTGGTGGTTCATCCTCGGCAGGAAGAGATCTGATGCGACGTAATACTCTTCTCTTCGCCCTGTCACTCTCGGGATGCTCGACAAACTGTCGATTGAAATTACTTGCGCACCTCTTCGGGTCAGTCAACGGAACGTCGCCAAACGTGACTGAGGTCCTATCTTCCCTTCTTCCAGGGTTCGAGAGTGACTTAACCGTTGCCCACAATTCACCTATACCGGCTCCAATGTTGCAGCTCTTCAGATGATTTAACCATTTGTTCCGCTTATGCTCGCCGACCAGCCTGTTAACTTCCAGTGTCAGCTCCCTGACTCTGGGGTCATTGGGGTTGATACGACGAAGCTCATCACGCTCGTTTGCTAATCCCGTCGCCTCTGCTGGGAAATTTGGTCTTACTTCGGGTATTCGACCAGCAGGGATATGGCGAGCGGCTGCAGCAGTGATGATGTCCCGGAACGTCCTTTCCGCTGCCCGAACATCAGAAGGATTGGGCAATTCTCTGAAGCGGTGATTGGTGAACTCTCTGAAACTCGGCCAATCAGCTTTTTTATGATTGACGAACGTGCGGCGTTCAGAGGTGATGAAGTCGGGTGGTCTGCTAATGGAGACAATTATGGGGAGATGGTCTGATCCAAGGGAAATGACGGGTTGCCAGGTAACGTCATTTGTCAGACCAGGTGACACGATGGTTATGTCAGGCGAACTGTGACACTCTCCTCTAATTCTGGTAGGGGCGTCCTCATTGACCGTGCAAAACGTAGAGCTATCAATCTGCTCAGCCAGCGCTGTACCTCTCTGGTCGTTTCCGAGGGCCGAATGCCACATCTCATGATGCGCATTAAAATCCCCCAGGACCAGACGATTATGACCTTGCAAGAGCGGGCTAATGTCAGGCCTATAATCATGGATACAGCTATTTCTCGGCGGGATGTATACATTCAGCAACTCTATCTCGGCAGCTCCACACCTGACTGCTACCCCCATACATTCCATATATGGGTCATTAGAGACAGGCTCAAGCGAGATAGGTCTGTATTGGACAGACTGCACGATGGGGCCAATAGCAGGTTTTCGAGGCAAAAAGTCAATTTTTGAAGTGAACAATTTGAAAAAAATAATAACGGATTTCGATTGCCAACACTCTGAATCACTAAAAATAAAATAATAAATCAATCTGGTAACATCACATAGCGACATACTGATGTGGCAATGGTGGCATATTTTCTTATGCATCATTTTCCGACATTCATTATAAATAAGTAGTGAAAGCATTGTAGGCGCCAAAAAGAACATTTCAACATTTTTATATTTTTTAAACATGGAAAGCTCTTCAATGGGTATGTAAAATAAGATAGTGTTAACAAATAATAAAAATGTTATGTGTGGTAAATGTATTTTTGAGTTAAGATGTTATGTCTTTTTTGGAGTAGTTTGCTTTGTTATCCATGTGTTCTCTGGAGTATAACTTTTGAGATCTAGGTAGATCTAGGATATTATATATATGTGGTGAAAGGTATTAATGTGTACTATCATTTCGTGAAAAAACTAGCTGCGCCCAGCTGCGCCTTTTCATAAAAATCTGATTTAAGATGTCGTAATAGTTAAAAATATGGACATTTTTATGTTTTGGTTGGAGAATAATCGGAAACCCATAAATGTTATTAATCGGATTTCGGAAAAATTTAATCGATGTATATAATAATAATATATAATTTTCAAGATATCGCAGACAAACTTTGGCTTTTGTGGCGGAATCTTAGTCGATTTTTACTAAATTTGGAACCTTGTTTTATTAACTTATAACAAACCACAGACAAAACCATGAAATTTGAACATATGTATATAGGGGAGCTATTTCTATATCTGAACCGATTTCAATATAACTTGAAAAACTTATTTGTAGTCCGAATTCCGTAACATTTTCCAAATTTTATTGTAATTTGATGGAATTTGCATGCTTGGTCAATCATTTGCCTGAAATCGGGCGAACATATATATGGGAGCTATATCCAATTCTGAACCGATTTCAATATGATTTGCCATAAATTTTTCTATACCAAAATCCGTCACACATTTCAAATTTCATGAAGATTGGACATACATAGCGGGATTGGTGACCAAATACCTAAAATCGGGCGAAAATATATATGGGAGCAATATAAAAATCTGAACTGATTTCAATAGAACTTGGCAAACTTATTTGTAGTCCTAATTCCGTGGTATTTCCCAAATCGCATAAAAATTGGGCAGAATTTGCGTGTTTGGTCCATCAATTGCTTGAAATCGGACGAACATATATACGGGAGCTATATGTATATATGAACCGATATGAACCAAATTTGGCATATTAGTTTCTAAGCCCATTATAAACATCTGTACAAAATTTGGAAGGTCTAGCTTGCCCCAGTGATTTGTTGCCTCGAAAACCTGTCATTGGCCCCATCGTGGACTGGTGCAATAGGAAAGCCAATCCCCCACCTCCACTTCTGGTGCGATCTTTCCTCAGAACATTGTAACCATCGCAATGCTCTAAGCTGTGGTTGTTGTTCAGCTTGGTTTCCTGCACCGCCGCGACCTTGATGTTCTTCCGACTCATAAAATCTACTATCTCCTCGATCTTACCTCGGAGTCCATTGCAATTCAATTGCAAAAAGGCTGCATTTTCGGGGATTGGGACAACAACGGCTGGTGTTAAAGGCTGCGTGTGTGGTTGTTGTCGAGGGGACTGCGGGGGAGTTTCGTAATCAGACGACGAGGGAGTCTCGTAATCCGACGACGACTCACTGGGAACTGTGTTCACACAGCATGCAGCAACATAGTCCCTGTCGTAGTCCCTCACGTGGACGAGTCCAGAGCAACCCCTTAGATGCACCCACTCCTGACATCTATTGCATCTCACCGAAGATTGGATGTGGGTGAAGATGCGAATGTGACAAACTGAGCACAGATATATTGGTCGTGGGTTTTCTTCCGTCCCGGCTCGGACCAATAGAATTCGGAGCAGGCATTCCGGGATATGCTGCTCCCAACACAGAAAAACGAAACAAATACGAACATGTACACACTGAGGTGGCAGCCGCTGGCCGGAACATTGGTTTTGTGTTGTTCCGGGTCAATCCGGTACGAAAGAACCCGCTGCCGTGGGATTGTTGACAGACCGGTTGACATATTCTGCCCGGGTGAGTGAGCGGACAGGTAGTGTCATAGCCATCCACAAGAACTTTTGTCACGTGATTCACTGCGTTTTCAACCTCATTGACTGCTGAAGGGTAGTGTGATACCCCCAGCTTGGAATTTACTAGCTCTGCAAATTTGTTCCAATCAGTCTTTCGTGGATTTCTATGTGGTGGTTGGCGAATGCCATCAATAGAGACCTGGAAAAGTATCTTGCGGTGATCCGAAAAGGAACACTCTTGAGATACTTTCCAGTCACTAATGAGGGATTCATCTTTGTTAATGAGGGTTATATCAATAACTTTCTCCCTAGTTCTATTCTGAAAAGTGCTCTCATTACCCCTATTACAAATTCTAAGATTATATTTCAAAATAAAATCAAAAATGTACTCACCCCTGGCATTTGTTTCGCTGCTGCCTCAGTGGAAATGGTGAGCATTGGCATCACATCCCAAGATTATGAGACATGCGCTCCCCATTTCCACGACGAGCCTCTCCACATCTTGACCTGGGAGGATTAGGGCTTTCATATGGCATATAGATGGATGAGAAAATGATGGCTTTATGTGAACCACATTCCATCTTTACTGCCGTGATATCTTCGCTAAAATTAGAGAGATACATTAATTTTAGGCTCTTTTTGGCAACTATACAAGTTCTTACCTTGTCACCATTGGTTGTGGCGAAGGTGGTATAATTGCTGTCGTTCAGCCCAGCAACCCTGTTTTTGTGTAAATAGGGTTCCTGGACTAGGGCTATATCAACTTCTGTCTTCGTGAGGGCAAGTAGAAGTTCAGCGGCAGCCGCTTTGCAGTGATGCAGATTAATCTGCATTAAGCGAAGCGGCTGCCGCTTACGTTCCTTTACTGATTCCGAACTAGACGGAACCTTATCCATCCTAATCCGAAATGCAGTTTGCCATCACGATTTTTCAGGTATTCTTGGCCTAGTGTGTCTATTGACACCCCCACTGACACCCCCATTCTCCGGTCGGTGACTGACGAGTTTGCAGGAGTTAGTCTGGAGATTGGGATTTTGTATACCTATTATTGTCAGCACGCTCGCGGGGTCCACAGGGGGCGGTGGCACCCATGCTGACAGTACTCTTCTGTTGAGGATTTCCTTTAAACTAGCAGTCGCTAGTTGGCACCCTTCCCATAGTTCACCAAGGCTGTCCACCGTGTTGACAAGGAAGTTTAGAGACTCCTTGTTTTCACAGCAGATAACCTTGATTCCACCGTAGGGGGCAGCGCTACCGAACTGCGTATGTTTGGGAGGTTACCCGTCGCCTGCGAACACAACGTTCCGCAGACAATCCTCAACCAGTAGCCATCGGCTGTCACTGATCTTACCGTCAGGGTCAGATCTGTCAATGACTCCTATTCATCTGGCACCAATGGTCTACAAGTTTTCTTCTTAGCCCCGCTTCCGGTAAGAGAGGAACCGGAGGACACCCGTTGGCTTAAGTTAGTTTGAGAGGTTGACTTAGTTGCAGTGTCTTTCCTGCGTTCCTTCTTTGGGTAGCTGGCAGAGGATGTAGAGGGTTTAGGGTCTAGGCTCGGGGTGGGCCTCTTGGCCTTGGGGTGTGGTTCCTCCGTTGACCTAACTCTCTTCACCGTGTTTTTCGATGAGGAAGGGTTGGTGGTGGTGGGAGCCACACGTCCAGAAGAAGAAGTCGACTCCGAGTCAGATTTGTCTACTCTTTGTGCTTGTGGGGGATCCATCCCCTTCTTCCTCGGCCCACTCCAACATTGAGAGGGACTCTGTTTGCACAGACCGTCATTTTGCAGAGGGAGTCGAAGAAGTTGGATCCCTGACAGGGCACTGAGTCAGGACACCATCGCCTCCAGTTTGACCTTTGGCGTTTGCAGGGGTCGATGTTGTTGTTGGGCTCAGCTTGGCCTCTACTGCCATCGGGATGAGGGAAATTTTGCTGAAATTAGGATTTCCCCTGGGTAGGTGAGGATGCTTCCTTTCAATCTTATTCACCACTCTGAGATTGATTCTAATTAGCTTGATTTCCCTCACCGAGATGGAAGAAGGTTCCCTGCCGATGAACTTCTTAAGGTAATTTATCGCTCTGCGATAACCTCTTTTTTCCTTACCCGAGAGAGTTTCAGAGCTGGTTGAGGCAGTGGGAGCCTTTTGGGAATCTAAGATAATGTCGAATTTATAATTTGACAATTATCCGTGTGGTGTCGCTTAAGGCCGTCATCAGACCATCTGCTTTTTCACATGTATGACATCAGTAGTGCGATTCTGTAACTCTCTACCGATGGAATTAACGACAAATGTCGATAGTTAACGATATTTGTCGGTAAGTGCTATTCTGTATACAAATTTTAACGATTTTTATGTCGGTACTTATCGAAAATCATCGGTCAGTTACCGACGAAAAAAAAGGAGTCGTTAAGTCTAACGATATAAAAGAAATTTCATATTTTAAACAAAAAATCAATGAAAATCAATTTTTTAAGAAATGATTTTGGAATATATTTCATGGCAAATAAAAAGATAAGCTGAGATACACTTCTTTCCGCATTAAAAAGAAAATTCTGCGACATATGGTGGATCCTTTCAGTCTAATTAATAGGAAGCTTATGGCACTTTACGAATTGGAAATGGATACATTTTATAAAATAATGGATGAAATTGGGGTTCATTTGGTAACCTCCAGAATTGCGCGAAAAATTTCTGAGAAAATAATAACTAAAATATGTTTAAAGGGCTGTTTACACCATATATCAATGTCATATGAGCTGTCATTTCTTTCACCCATTCGACATTCTCTATGTTTGTCAAAATTGACGTTATCCATACAACCTTCAATTTGTGCGTTCATACCTACAAGTGCTATTTTCGTATGACATAACCTATAAATATAAAAACAGCTGTTTTTGTCATTGTTTACATTTATTGTTGAGTTGCAAATTTGGGCAAATTTTAATTTTCGTTGAAGGAAAATTAATATCTAGCATGTTTGTTGTGGTAGAATAGGTTTTTGGGTTTATAGAGGCATTCATGTTTTTGCCACAAAGCAATCATTTCCAAGACTGCTTCTTTCGACCAATCGATCTGAAAATAACATTATAAACACCCTTTAATTACTTTTCTAAATATTTAAATATACATAACTTTCCATTTTCTTTTTTAAAAGATTTTGTTTTTCAATTTTTTTTTTTGAGAATGCCAGCTGATAAATTTATGTTAAGTCCCGGTCCACACTAGCGTGAATTTCATTAAAAATTTCATGAAATTAGGCGTTTCTAGATCGAATTCCCTACTACAGCAATTTCGCGATTTTACTCTACTATGGAACTCGACCTAGAAACGCCTAATTTCATGCAATTTTTTAATGAAATTCACGCTAGTATGGACCTGGACTTACATACGAGAATGCCGTATCAAATAGAGCGCTCCCTAAAGGGCTCGGCACATACGGTCCGTTGAGCGTTGCGTTACAACAACCACATGAAAACTTCAAGAACAAACTTGTCATTTACAAAACGGACAACGCATTTTTGAGCAGGCAAACCTTATCGTGTGAAAACGTTCTTACACATTTTTCATGTGGTTGTTGTTTTCAACGCGCAACGCGTCACAAAACGGACCGTATGTGCCGGGGCCATAAATGAAAAATGTACATATGAGTTGCCAAATAATTTTGATAGATGAAAATTTTCATAGTGGTCACACTATGTGTACAACATTCGCAGGTAGAAAATTTGACATCTCATACGACATTGATAGATGGTGTAAACAACCCTTAAGGATATATTCCGTATGTCGATGGTCAGACTAGCAAGGTTTCATGAAACCAATTTCGTTAGTCGATGGTCAGACTAGCACGATTTCAACATGGCGACGTCAAGTTTATAGGCGAGGGGTATGAAGTAGTGAAACCCATGTACATGGTTTTCTGTGTTTGTTGTGTTGCCTCTTCTTGTTCTTCGTTGCAAGATTTTTTCTTCAATTTTCTTTCATTTTTACTTTCTCAAGCAAACGTTAACAACAAAACAAACATAAATATATTTAATAAAAACATTTAATTAATGAAATAGTGAAAATTTAACTATTAATATTAATTTAATTATTAATGTTAATTATTTTATGTTGTTTTTTGGTTTATTTATGTCTTTTTTTTGTTTTTATTGGTATGAAAAACACAACAAACGCGAATGGTAAAATAAAGAGGACACGCAAAGATCTTAAATTTCACGTTAACGTGTGTGGACATTAACGAAATTTGAAAAGAAACTTTAACGAAATTGGTTTCATGAAACCTTGCTAGTCTGACCATCGACTTAAAGTTTCTTTTCAAATTTCGTTAATGTCCACACACGTTAACGTGAAATTTAAAATCTTTGCGTGTCCTCTTTATTTTACCATTCGCGTTTGTTGTGTTTCTCATACCAATAAAAACAAAAAAAGACATAAATAAACCAAAAAACAACACAAAATAATTAACATTAATAATTTAATTAATATTAATAGTTAAATTTTCACTATTTCATTTATTAAATGTTTTTATTAAATATATTTATGTTTGTTTTGTTGTTAACGTTTGCTTGAGAAAATAAAAATGAAAGAAAATTGAAGAAAAAATCTTGCAACGAAGAACAAGAAGAGGCAACACAACAAACACAGAAAACCATGTACATGGGTTTCACTACTTTATACCCCTCGCCTATAAACTTGACGTCGCCATGTTGAAATCGTGCTAGTCTGACCATCGACTAAGAGTTTCTACCCATATAAAACTTTATTGGTGGCTTCGATTAGCATCAACAATAAAAGAAAGAATATCACCATGGTCGTCATATTCCCTGATAATACGTAATTCTGAAATAACAGATCAATAAAAAAATTTAAAAAAATCCTGTTCAAAATACACATATTAAATGTTAGAATTATACATCTTCTTTTTCACTCTATATTGGATCTTATTAAAAATACCCCTCCACGTCATAAAAATTCTGAAAACAAAAAAACAATTCAACCAATTTGTCGAATACACTGCCGCTCACTTGAATAGAACCCCCCCTGCAAAATTTTATTCAACCTCCATTTTTTCCGAGTTATACAAGATATGAAGTTTTTAACTTTTATTATATTTAGCTTCATGTGTTTGGAGTAAACTTATTCATTCATTTGCATTCAAATCCAATTTATATAAAAATTATACAAGAAAAACAAAATAAAGTAAAAAATTGGAGTACAAAATTTGGCTCATTTGAATAGAACCCCCCTTTAAAACTTGCGAATAAAGAAAGATTGTATTAGAATATCGATGCATATTTACTCTGTATTAAAAACAAAGTACTTTCAGTACTATTCAGTAAAAGGATATCCCTCCTGATTAAGGATACACCCGTATATCCTGATTTGGTAAGGATTCTTTAAATAATCAGGTGTAATGCCTTACAAAGCTTGCTTTTTTCTGTCAACAAGTTTATTTTTGGAAGCGTACAACCTCCTAGAGTCGTATATTTTACGCTTAAGTCATTCCCGTACAGTTTAGAGAATATTTACCACTGTAGAATATGGTGGCCCCTCCAGGATATCCGAATTTCTATTCAAATCTTTAAGTTTTGATGACTCGAAGTGTACAAAAGTTTATAAAATCGTGATGAAATTGCCACTAGGGATATCCGAAAATGTTTCCCAATACTGGAAATGCCTGTTTTAGAACTCATTTATAAGTTGTCGTGCGCATTTAGGGTGAACTAAATAGATAGATAATATAGAGTAAATATTCATCGATATTCTAATACAATCTTTCTTTATTCACAAGTTTTAAAGGGGGGTTCTATTCAAATGAGCCAAATTTTTTACTCCAATTTTTGACTTTATTTTGTTTTTCTTGTATAATTTTTATATAAATTGGATTTGAATGCAAATGAATGAATAAGTTTACTCCAAACACATGAAGCTAAATATAATAAAAGTTAAAAACTTCATATCTTGTATAACTCGGAAAGAAATGGAGGTTGAATAAAATTTTGCAGGGGGGTTCTATTCAAGTGAGCGGCAGTGTATTACACCACGTTTACATTAGAACTTGTCGGGTTATGAGAATTTATATGTATACCCAATGGATTTGACAATAAAAATCCACTGGAATAAATAAAAAAATAAAATAAATATAGTTATATGTAAACGTACATTTATAGTTTTAACTACGATTTTTAATTTTTAGTTTGAATTTTTCTACATGTAATTTAAAAAATAATCACTTTATATACAATTGTGATTAAAATAATTTCATTAGAAATTTGAATTAGGTTAATTTTGAATAAGCATTATGTCGTTTAAAGTGTGATTTTTTTCATTCCATTTTGAAATGACCTGCATCTTCTTTAAAGTTCCGTCATTCTACCGATATTCATCGGTAAAATTTTTGTATCGATAACATTGAAATACAGAATAGCACTTTCGGTAATTCAACCGAAAATTTTCGTTAATTATCAATATCGGTTCGGTAGAAAAAAGTTATAGAATCCCACTACAGCTGTTCTGTATATTAGTATACCCAAAGTGACAACATACATGTGAAAAAGCAGATGGTCCGATGGCCGCCAAATTAATATTTTCTTTGTGACAAGATGGCAATGACTTTTTTGTCTGTAAATCGTTTCAAAATATTTTAATTTTTTGCCTAATTATTCTAAACCGTGGCCGTCACACGGCCCATCCCTTAAAGTACCCCCTCCGCAACACTTTAATCCACATTGTTGTCGGCAAGTTCAAATTTCCAAAATTCACATAGGCTGAGGGTATATCTCTGTCGGCAAAGCCGACTGTTACTGTTCTACTTGTTAATTTTAAAATCTAGCATTGCAGCAGAAGTTTTTTGTTGGAACAATTCACCGATGCATCTACCTTTCTTATTGCATAATGTCAACAACAACAAAAAATGTCAATCCTGCTTTTGACAGAATAGGCCATAATCAGAAAACAATTGTAATCAGCTGTTATGCCATGTTTATAATAGCCCTGTTCCTTTACGTGCAAGAATCTTCAAGTTTCATCACTTTTTACTCGAAAAGCGTTCCTTTACTTCAGACACCATACAATTCATATGGGAGCAGTTTAAAACTTTTACTACTTTTGCCGGTTTTATCATTTTCAAAAGTAAAGGAACAAACCAATTATAGCCTTTTGCAGGGTTATGCTTGGTTTACATTTACGAAATCCACTCGATTTCAAGTGTCAAATCCATAGGTTAAACGTCAAATGAAATTCAGATGAGATTTCATTTGACGTTTGAGCTATGGAATTGACAGTTGAAATCGAGTCGATTTCGTAAACTTAGCATTAGCCTTCTATATGATGATTTATTTGAAATATAAGCAATGGAATTGACATTTGAAACCCAGTGGGTTTGTTAAATCCGGTTATATATAAACGTACTATTAGCTGTGGCCTACCTCTAATTATTCTACCATGGTTTGTACACTAATGTCCTATATTACACCATTGCTATGTTCCAGAACCTGCAAGAAGCTACTAATTTTTACTACGATAACATTTTTTCCTTTATGTTATCGGAAAAAATAGTGAAAATTAGTAGATTCTTGCAGTTCTGGAACAGACCACAAATCATGGCACAATTACCCAGGTAGTGGCTTCGTAAAATTTTGAATATATTATGTCAAAACTTTCTTTATGTTGTTGGGGAAATTACAACAAAAATATTTTTTTATAAAGGGTTTTGACTTTTCATATTCGATCAGCTGGTAGTTCTGCCATGCACCATATGCTTTTTCATATGTATAACATCAGCAGGGGCTGGATTCTTGTTCTATGAAATATTGAAATGAAAAATATTTGCCTTATAAAATTTTTCATTTGACATTTATTTCCTTTATAAAACTTTTCATTTCAAATTTTCATAGAACGAGAATTGAGCCCCTGGTCTGTATATTAGTATACCAAAAGTGACTACATACATGTAAAAAAGCATATGGTGTAATATAGCCATAACCACGCACGTTGCGCACTAAAGGGCTGTTTACACCATCTATCAATGTCGTATGAGATGTCAAATTTTCTACCTGCGAATGTTGTACACATAGTGTGACCACCATGAAAATTTTCATCTATCAAAATGATTTGGCAACTCATATGTAAATTTTTCATTTAGGGAGCGCTCTATTTGATACGGCATTCTCGTATGTAAACATAAATTTATCAGCTGTTTTCTGGCATTCTCAAAAACAAACTGAAAAACTAAATCTTTCAAAAAAGAAAATGGAAAGTTATGTATATTTAAATATTTAGAAAAGTAAATAAATGGTGTTTATAATGTTATTTTCAGATCGATTGGTCGAAAGAAGCAGTCTTGGATATGATTGCTTTGTGGCAAAAACATGAACATTATAAATAAATATAAACAATGACAAAAACAGCTGTTTTTATATTTATAGGTTATGTCATACGAAAATAACACTTGTAGGTATGAACGCGCAAATTTAAAGTTGTATGGATGACGTCAATTTTGACAAACATAGAGAATGTCGAATGGGTGAAAGAAATGATAGCTCATATGACATTGATAGATGGTGTAAACAGCCCTTAACCATTCAACAACTATTTGCAATACCCATTTTGCAACGCATAATCATACTCTAATAAACAACTCTGTGGAAAGTTTTAATTTGAAGACAAATAGATGATAACTAAGGAATAAAAAATATTAAAACTATTAAATTGTTACTAGAAAGAGAAGTGATTTGCTACGAATCTGATGTGCAACAAGTTACATTTGTTAATCTTTGATATTGTACGTTTTTTAACAATTCACTTTAGGGCTGGTACTGTTAAAATCTATTGAAATAATTATAAAAAAAAATCATCATAAATCATATGAGATATTGTATATATGTATGTACATTCGTAATACATATTATGAGTACGGAATCAAGCATAAGTTTGTATTTGCCTCAAAACTCTGTGCCCAATGTCATGAGTATTGCGCCGTTTGCATCACGAAATATTGTCCCCGCTAATATTAAACGATTTTCTTTGTAAACAAATAATCGTTGATTCTTGTTTTTATTTTTTCAGATAGGCGGCATACCATTTGCAAAATGGATTTTTCCAGCATTATGCAGAAAAATGAGCCCCACCAGCGTACTATTATTCACATAGACATGGATTATTTTTACGCTCAAGTCGAAGAGATTAGGGATCCGTCGTTGAAATCGAAACCATTGGGTATACAACAAAAGAACATTGTCGTAACGTGTAATTATAATGCTCGAGCTAAAGGTGTTAAAAAACTTATGCTGGTTTCTGAAGCAAAAAAATTGTGTCCTGATTTGGTATTAGTCGTTGGCGAAGATTTAACTCCTTATCGACAAATGTCACAAAAAATATTCGAAATTCTGCTCAATTACACGCCTTTAGTAGAAAAGTTGGGATTCGATGAAAATTTCATGGATGTTTCAATGCTGGTGGAAAGAAGAGAACAAGAAAAAAACCAACAGGACAGTGATGACATAGATGTATCTACTGTTGCTGGTCACATATACCCTTCCGACGGAACGACATTGAATGCATGCCGCTGTGGTTGCGCATATCGCTTGGCATTGGGAACACAGATTGCACAAGAAATAAGGGAAGAGATAAACTTAAAACTAGGCCTGACCTGTTGTGCGGGTATTTCCTACAACAAACTATTGGCTAAACTTGTTGGATCCCAGTATAAACCAAATCAACAGACTGTTTTAGTTTCTTCGCATGCTGAGCAGTTTATGAGGGAATTATGCGATTTGAACCGGATCACTGGTATTGGCCAGAAAACTGAATCTCTACTATTAGAAAGTGGTGTTAAGAATGTCGAAGAACTACAGAGTTGCGATATAGATTTCCTAAAGAAAAAGTTTGGATTTGAAACTGCCACAAAGTTAAAGGATCTTGCATTCGGACGAGATAATTGTCCTGTCCGCCCAACAGGCAAACCTAAAACTATTGGTTTGGAGGACTCCTGCAAACCGATTTCGGTCAGAACTGACGTTGAGGACCGATTTCGTTTACTTCTGCTTAGATTAATGGAACAGGTAAAAACATAAAAAGCATTAAGTTGTTGTGAAATTATGCAGAGTTATACATCTCTTTTTAGGTTGCTGAAGATGGTCGTATTCCAATATGTATCAAGGTAGTTTTGAGGAAGTTCGACTCACAGAAAAAGAGTAGCCATCGCGAAACCAAACAAGCCAATATACTGCCTTCACTTTTTAAGTCATATTCATGCGCTGATACTGGAGGTCCTAAAGTGGTACTAGCAGATGGTGCCCAAGAGAAGCTTCTGAAAATAATTATGCGTCTATTTGAAAGAGTCGTCGATCTAAACAAACCATTTAATATTACACTTATAGGCCTGGCTTTCTCTAAATTTCAGCAGCGTAAAGTAGGCTCGTCATCAATTGCAAACTTTCTTATTAAAAAGACCGATCTGGAAGTTCAGTCTATTACGTCCTTGACCAACACAGATGTTGACGCCAATGGTGCTAATGCTGATGGTATGCCCACTATCAATTCTAATCAACCCAATAATGACAACGAAGCATTTCGTTCATCGCCTACCACCTTTCAACCAAGTGATCAATTCTATCGCCGACGTACTACCGCGGCATCTCCAATTCCCATGCTTGTGGATAACGGTTCTGAATCTGGAGCAACGAATTCTGACTTTTCAGATTTTTCAGAAACTGAGGTTGAACCTTCTCCGAAAAAGAGTAGGATAAGTCGTTTGCTGCTAAATAAGCGACGCTGTTTTGGCAATTCTGCAATATATAATTCACCATGTGAGTCAGCAGCAGATGTTGCATCGCCAAGTAAACTGCGAGTTTGTGATTTGCGGTTGAACTCTCGAGACAGTGACAGAGATTTTTCAATGACGTCATGTCCATCACTATCACCGTCCCTAACAAGTGCCTCTTCCAATAATATGCCGACATCTCCATTGTCGCACTCAAAAACTGCCACAAATCAGATCATGTCCGTTCAAACCTCAAGTCTATCGGATAGTTTAGAAGATTTTCGCACAAACGCTTTAATTTTTTCTCAGCAGCACGCAATTTCTTCTCCCTCAAACGCAAATAATACTCTCATGGACTCTAGTACTGAACCCGATCAAAATGAGAGTACCGAAAATGATAAACATATTTCTATTCCGAACGACATAACTCCTAAAACCGGTAATCTTGCAAACATTCCGTGTCCAGCTGGCGTTGATCCTCAGGTTTTCAATGAGTTACCAATTGATGTCCAAAACGAATTGATAGCTTCGTGGCGAAGTTCCCTGGCAGCAGCCGCTGCAGCTGTAGCTAATGGTGCATTATCTTCACTCGGATCTAATGGGACAGCTAACGCATCACAAACATCCAGTACGGCAAATAGCACCGCCAAAGCAGTTGGCGGAGGAGTAAATTCGAATACCACACAAAAGAATACTCTTTATCGGTATTTTTTAAGAAATAAGTAACGTTTTTGTTATTCTTGTTTGAAATCTAGACACTCGAATGCTTCCTCTACGTTCATAAAAAACTGCACTAAATAAAACGATTTTGTACGGATCAGCAAAACAAACAGCAAAGTTTGAAGTGACTTTTTAATTTTATTATTGCTAAAATACCTTATAAAATATGTATATTATTAAAAATAAATCCAGTTAAGAGGTTTATACTCACTAAACATAAATACATTAACATATATTTGTTTACATTGATTGGGATTCCAGAAAAACTATACAACGTTTGCGTTGTCGTACTTCAACAGGCGACATCGTACTTCATACAAATACAAAGATGTTCAAATTAACGTTTAATGTTGGCAAACCCTCTCACCTCTCTTCTTTAAACCTAAATCGTATATACGGCTATGTTCTGAGACACACTTCACCTCTCACTTCATGCCTCAAGCATTTTGTACACCCCATTTACTCCTATTTTTTGCTTCTTTCTTGGGGCTAAGATTCATTAGTGTATTTAAAAAGAAGAGTACACCCTAGTCCGTCCATAAAATACACGAAAAATAAGCGTAAATTGGGTGAACAAAATGCTTGAGGCGTGAAGTGAGAGGTGAAGTGTGTCTCAGAACATACCCGATAATCTTGCTATCAGGCATGTCACAGAAACCAATTCCGATCGAAAGTGGAATTCATTCCGTATTTAGTTTCTTCAGAAACCGAAAAACGAAAATTTTTTTCGTAATGAAACCACTTCACTTTTGGTTTCTCCGGCCCATACCTATATACGGACGTATACCTACGGTGACCAACCGTACTCTATTATAGAGGACAGTACTCTATTTTAGGTGTCCGTACTCTATTTTTCCAACGTACTCTATTTGTCCTCTATTTTCATAATATGTACTCTATGTCCTCTATTTTTGATTTGTTTTACAAATACATGTGAATACAAAGGTAATACAATGAAATCCGAGAAACTTAACCAAATAGCGTCGTTGTTGAAATTAAATCAGTCGTTTCAAATCACTGTTTATTGATTTAAACACTTCTGCACGCGCTCAAACCAATTATTTAAACACCTCAAACGTGGTTTTTGAACGTGTCAACAGCATGTTCTGTCGATTGCTGTTTTGTTTCGGGCCTATACGCATCGTATATGGTTTATACAGCGATCGTATTTTTATTTTCTTGCACCAATCGGTACGGAATCCATCGATAAGAAACCTTTTTCTGGCCAGGTTTTCATGCAGTATGGGATGAATTAGCGGCAAGTGTCACAGACATAACCATCGTGCCACCTGGTCTGACAAATGATGTCGTTTCGCTTAGACGTACAAAGTTTTGGGAAGGATAGAGCTCCTCTACAATCAATTTCACAAAAACTTAAATTAACTTTACGGAAAACCTTTTACGTGTGACTACCAAAGTTTCGGAGTCGAGCCATTTTTGTTTCGACTCCGATTCCGGAGTCGACCCCGAAGATAATTTCTAATAGCACTCAACGAATAAAATATACACAAGTTTCCAATTTTTTCCTATATGTTGGCCATTTTCTGCGGAGTTCCTTGAAAATAACTTTTGTCGAATATAATACACAACTACAAAACTTCCTTGTTTAAAACTACAATTATAATAAAAATACAAGATCACCGAAATTTGAAACTCTGTGTAAGAGGTTCTGAAGTGGGCAGTTTAAGATCATTATCTTCTTGGAATAACATTGATCATAATCTTGATAAAGAATGTGTTTGATCTAAAACAAATATTCCAAAATATTTATACATTTCTTATCGTATATTAAGAAATCGACATAGCTTGCCAATTCACGCTTTAGTTGAAACTCTAATTCGATTGTCATGGAATTTTAAGTTTGCTTTAGAGTATTAATTGGACCAATAAAGTTCTTGAAATTCATTTTTGATAAATGTAGAAAAAATTGTTGTCCGGAGTTGGAGCCAAGTTATTTTTTCGACTCAAACTCCGACTACAGCAGAATTGCTAGACTCGAACTCAGGCTACGAAACCCTATTGACTACTAACTATAGGATGTTGCTTCATCGCGTCGTCATCACGTAGAAAATTGTGAAAAATAGTCGAACAAAAATGTTCACAAGTAAATTCCACATTTTTTTTTGCAAATTAATTCTTCAAGTAAAACTCGCTATACGTGGTACGTCAAACCGTACTGAGTACGCTCATGCTAGAAAATGTTAATCTTTCCAATGGAAATGGTAAATGGCGCTTGGCATTGTTGTCCAACCCAGAAACTTATGTATTAGCCCTCGTATGTGTACTCTATTTTCATCCAAAAATATTGGTCACCGTACGTATACCCAGGGCGCAAAGGAAAATTATTTGTTTTACGAATGAAAATATTTAAGTAGGTTAGGTTAGGTTCAGGATGTGCAGCTGCCATGTTGACAGCTACTCCACTCGGAGACCTTGAGGTCCATTGTGATCATCCAAACTATTAAATTATGTGTGTTGTAGAGGTGGAAGATGTTGTATTGATGTGTGATGTGTGTTGTGTGGTTTGGGCTATTTGATTGTAGATGCTGGATATGGCTGTGTGTGTTGATGTTGGTTGAGTTGTAGGTGGTGATGATATGTAACTGATGTGAAAATAAAGGTGGTGTTGAGGGCAAGTGATGGGGTGCCTGTTGTGGATAGAGCTATGTGATGCTGTGTGACTGTGGGTGATGATATAAGTCTGTTGATGTGCTGTGCTCATAGATGGTGGTGATGTGTAGCTGCTGGTTATATGGTGATTTTGTGCATTCAGGTGATGACAAGGAGATGTGTTAGGTATTGGTGATGTGGATGACAAGTGATGAGGTGCCTGTTGTGGATAGAGCTGTGGATGATGATGTGTATCTGTTGGTGTGATGTGCTGTGTGGGAGGAAAGTGATTAGGTTGGAAAGGTTGGACAGGAAGGGAAGCGGAAGAGAGAGAGAAGAGTAAGAATAATTAGAATGATTAGTGACTGTATTGGAGAAGTCAGGTTATTTAAAGAGGGAAGATGGTTTAGTAGCTAACTACGATTTAGTTACTAACGGTTTTAGGTCTGTGTTGGCCTGCCCCAGAGCATCTTAAGGCTCTTGCAGTAAACCACCAACACTGTGGGGTCAATAGAGGCGAAGTAGGAAAGAGATTCAATCACATGTTCACCAAATAGTCTATGTCTTTTGACCATCAGTCTAGGACATCTGCATAGAAGGTGCTCGATTGTCTCCGTTTCCTCCTCATCCTCACATAACCTACAGTACTCAATGTTGTTGCCATCCCACTTGCAAGTCATGGATCTTATTCCGCAGTGACCGGTTATTACCCCCACAGCGGTTCTGATTTCTGATTTGCACAGCGAGAGGAGGGACGAAGTTCTACGCCATGAGATAACCGGCCAGATTGACTTAGATACCTTACAACCAGGCACATCCTGCCAAACTTTAACGGTTTCCTCTGCGTAGAGCTTACTGAGTTTGTCGAGGAAGAAGCAGAGAGGTGGCTTGACACTATCCTCTACCGTGAGGTCCGAGGATTGGGATCCTCTTCTAGCCAGTTCATCAACTATCTCGTTTCCCTCAACATTGCAATGCCCTGGAACCCAACAAAACCTAACAACTATGTTACATGTTTTTAAGAGAGACCTGCATCTTTGAACAATCCTGGATTTAATACTGTATGACCCTAACGCTTTTAGGGCAGCCTGACTGTCCACGTAAACAGTGACTGCCTTATCTATAAGGTCCGTCATTCCCACTATTAATTCCAAGGCTTTCAAAACCGCAAAAACTTCTGCCTGAAAAACACTACAGTTGTCATTAAGCTTATATGAGTTCCTGATGTCTAATTCTTCACAGAACACACCAGATCCCGTGCCTTCCTCCATCTTCGATCCATCGGTGAAGATCGACAGGCTATCGGGAAGTGGTCTGCCTCGTGTCCACTCACTCCTGTCGGGGATTAGTACGTCAGCTGTGTCAAAGTCCAGGCTTGATGAGATGTAGTCAGTCTCATCTCCCCTGGCTCTTAGTCCAATCTGGCTACAAGTCCGCTGTAGAGCACTAGCATGTCCAAGATGTGAACCACGCCACAGATTTAGCTCTTTAAGCCTCAAGGCAGATCGTGAAGCTCGATACTGTACAAGTATGTCCAAAGGTTGGACGTTCAGTATGGCATTCAATGCGGCCTGAGGGGTGCTTCTTGCTGCTCCAGTAATGAGTACTGACGCAGCTCTTTGCACAGTAGCTAGTTTGGACAGATTGGAATTATTACCTAGGGCATGCCACCAAACGAGACAACCATAGGTCAGAATGGGACTGACCACTGTCCTATACAGCCAGTGTATCACATATGGTCTGAGGCCCCAGCTCTTGCCTATGGAGTTCTTGCAGGAATAAAGCGCGATTAAACCCCTCTTGGTGCGCTCCTCCGTGTTCCTATTCCATCTTAGCCGATGGTCCAGGATCACTCCCAGGTATTTCGCCTCCGTAGAGAGGTCCAATCGCACTCCATCCAGCGTTGGCGGCACAAATTCGGCAATATTTCTTTTCCTGGTGAATAGTACCAGCTCAGTCTTCGCAGGGTTCACCCCAAGACCATTGTGGTGAGCCCAGCGAGAGAGCTTAACCAGCGCACCCTGCATCAGTTCCGACAGCGTCGACAAGAATTTTCCACTGATTAGAAGGACAACGTCGTCAGCGTATGCTACAACTTTTGTCCCTAGTCTCTCAAACTCCTTGAGTATCCCATTCACCACTAGAAGCCACAGCAATGGAGATAAGACTCCACCTTGTGGGGTGCCCCTAGTGACTGACTTCCTTACGGAACTCTCTCCAATACTGGAATTGATCAGTCTGCTTTCCAGCATTCTGTCAATCCAGTTGATTAAGATAGAGGGGACACTCAGAAGCTCTAGAGAAGAATGAATGGATTCAAGCTTCACATTATTGAACGCTCCCTCTATGTCTAGAAAAGCGGCCAATGTGTGATCCAAGTTATCCATGTTCTTCTCTATATAACTCACTACCTCATGTAGCGCTGTTTCCGTCGATTTCCCTTTCATATAAGCATGCTGGGAGCTGCTTATAAGGTCACAATTTATGTACGATCTGATCTCCAAGTCGAGCAGCCTTTCTAAGGTTTTTAATAGAAAGGAGGAAAGACTTATCGGTCTGTAGTCCTTCGGCAACGCGTGGCTTGGCTTCCCAGCCTTGGGGATATAAGTCACTGTTACCTCTTTCCACAGTGCCGGTACGTGCGACAGCAATAAGCAAGCCCTAAAAATAACCTTCAGTATGGTGATCAATACCGGTGGTGCGTTCTGAAGCATCGCCGGAATGACGCCATCTGGACCAGGAGATTTGTAGGGTTGAAAAGTGCTGATCGCCCAAGAGATCCTTGAGTCACTTATCAACCTATTGACGAAGAACCTCTCATCGGGTGTATAGGTTCTGTTCGTTTCCGAGCTCGGATACGAAACAGCGTCCTTGCATCCCGGGAAATGAGTCTCTGCCAATAGATCAAGAGTCTCTAGAGCAGAGTTCGTCCACGTGCCATCATTTCGTTTGATGCTCCCAATAGGTTTGGGGTCCTTTGAGATTACCTTACGAAATCTTGCCGCCTCGTTTACTCCCTCTATCGATTCACTAAAGTTAATCCAGGAGTTTCTCTTAGCTTTCCTGACCTCACTTTTGTACTTATTGAAACTGTTCTTATACAGATCCCAATCCGTACTAAGTTTGGTCCTGTTCGCTTTGTTGTACGCTCTCCTGCTAACCTTCCTAAGGTTAGCTAGATCTTTGTTCCACCAGGCGGGCTGTGTTCTCCTACCTGGGTAAGTTAATGGGCATGTCTTTTCATAGCAATCCCTGAGGACATTTGTGAGATCCTCAACCCGTCTGTCCACTTCCCTCTCTGTGTGAGGTTCAGATATTTCACACAGTCTTGAAGAGGCCATGGAGTTGAATTTCTCCCAATTAGTTCTCCTGGGATTCCTATGAGGTTGTTGCCGTTTACTTCCACTCGGGACTCGAAAGTGTATCGTCCTATGGTCCGAAAAGGAACATTCCTCCGATACTCTCCAGTCCGTTATGGAAGTATCCTCCATATTTGTAAGGGTGAGGTCTATTACCTCCTCCCTTACCCTATTCTGGAAGGTGGCCGTATTTCCCCTATTACACACTCGTAGATTATTAGTTAAAATAAAATCGAATATGGACTCACCTCTCGAATTAGTGTCACTGCTGCCCCAGTGGAAGTGATGGGCATTTGCATCGCAGCCCATTATGAGATTACAAGTGCCCGAGATCTCATCCACTAGCTTACGCACCAATCGACTAGGTGGGTCAGGTACCTCGTACGGCATGTAGACCGAGGCTAGCACCAAGGCCCTTCCGGAGCCTACTTCCAGCCTCACTACCGCCGTGTCGCCATCACTGTAATTATAGAGATGAATGGGATTTAAACATTTCTTCACTATAATACAAGATCTTACCTTCTCCCCATTCGACGAATAGAACAGGGAGTACCGCCCATCGTTTAGTCCAGAAACCCTATTTTTGTGGAGATAGGGTTCCTGGACCAAAGCGATGTCAATCACCGAATTTGTAAGGGAGAGTAGGAGTTCTGCAGCCGCCGCCTTGCAGTGATGCAGATTAATCTGCACCACGTGAAGGCCCTGCTGCCCGAACTCCTTACTGGGGCTGCGAGAAGCGGAACCGAAGCCAACCCAACCCGAAGTCCAGCTCTCCCTTACTATTCTTGATGAACTCCGCGCTTGAACTGTCCATGGTGAACTTCATCACCGTGCCTTCGCCTTCTGGGTAGGACCTCACCAGTTTCCAGCTATCAGTCTGGATGGGCCTGTTTTGCTTCCGGATCAGCTTCAACACCTGTGCCACATCCGAAGCAGGAGGTGGCACCCATGTTGTAGCCGCTACCCTTGATGGGATCTCGGCGATGGGAATCGCAGCCAGCCTGCAGCCGTCCCACAGAGCGCCAGAGTTATTAACTGTATGGGTGAGGAAATCACGCGATTCCTCATCCTTACAGTTGATAACTTTGACACCCTTGTATACGGATGCCCTGCCAAAGCCGGTCTTCCTCTCATCCACATCATCGGAAGTAATGACATTCCTCAGAAGACCTTCCACCAGCAACCAGTGATCATCACTGATCCTACCTTCAGGGTCAGTTCTATCAATGATTGCCACCAGAAGGTCATCTGGGGCCGTCATTCTTGCAGGCCTGTGTGGCTCATATGGCTTCTCTCCAGCAGGTTTAGGAAGTTTTTGGCCCGGGCTGCCTTTACAGGCCCTCCCTGGCTGAACTCCCTTAACCGTCTGTCGGGCGGCCATTTTAGCATATGATGCCGGTCGATTGTCGGACTGGCGACCACCCAGCCTCTTAGCATCTGGATGCGGATCCTCAGAAGACCTCACTCTCTTCATACCAGGTGGTAATGAAGAAGTAGTCTTCTGACCGCTAGCCAGCTTTGAGGTTGAAGGGCCGTCAGTCCCATCAATCGTCCGACCTCCAGCAGAGCCGATATTCCCTTTCGGGCCAATTTTATTATTCCCCGAGGTGCTGGATTTGTTCCTCGTCACTGATACCGCAGATGCCTGTTCAACAGGCTTCCGCAAATCAGCGACCTTGGAACATTTCCCGCCTATGTCTTCCCCAGCAGCTCTTGTGGCATTCACCGGCGGGGTTGTCACAGTAGCTGAAGGCTGATGTGGCAACTCCTCCCGTGAATTCCCAATTCGCTTCTCCGACTTCGAGGACCGTGTCGGTGGGGCCAGTGTGGTCCGGGTGTCTTCCCCTACCGCAGACACATTAGGGGTCCGCAAAGGGTCCGAACAGGCCGGCACTGCTGGTTTTTGTACTGCGGCTGGTTCCGGGGAAGTCAAGCCAGTCGTTGGGCTGGCGCCTACCTCCGAATCCGGCCTCGGAATCCGGTCGATTGGAAGTGGAAGCTTCTCAAAATGAGGGTACTTCCTCTCAATACGCCTCAAGAAGCGAAGCTTCAACCTAATCTCCCGGAATTCCGCCGTGGAGACCTCACCTGGAGACTTGTCTACAAATCTAGAGCAGTAGTTAACTGCTCTTTTGTAGCCATGTTTATCTTTTCTTTCCCGGGCCTTACTACTCTTGATGGATGGGGAGGTGAGAGAATTTCCATTCTCCTCATCCATAGCCTCATCCACCAAGGCGTCCTGCCTGGGAAGAGCGGGTCTATCGGTCGCGACCGACGTAACATCCCCTGACGGAGTTACTCCCTTCCCATCCGGTTTTGTGCTCCCAGAAGCAGCTGAGGGGGACATCTCCTTGTCCTTCTGAGATGGGATGACCGTAGTATCCATCTCATCATCAGACAGGGGGATGTCCTCCCAGTTGCTTATGGGAGAACTTTCCCGACTCAAGTGAAGGGACGCACTTTCCCTCAGGAGATTGAGCAATTCCCTGCTCTGCGAGTTTATTGAGTCGCTAACTCTGTCCAGGGTCGGTGTGGAACAGTCGTCCCCGCCCAAATTTAAGTTAATTGCACTAGGTGCAGCAGTGTCCGTGGTCATAGCAGGGGTCGTTATCAAAGGGGTTTGGGTTTTTGTTGTTTTATTTTTAGTGTTATCATCCATAGAAAGATTTTTAGATGGGGGAACTGAGTACAACCATGGCATAGCCCTCCACTACCATGATTGGAACTTGACAACTAAGCCTGCTACTCGTTGAGGTGCCCAGGTATCAACGAGGCTCCGTTATAATACAGTCGGTACCCTGACTGCAAACCTTGAACACCGATAGGCACGTGGTCGCTTAACACCCCGGTGTTAGGGGATCTCGAATTATTTTGGTAGGAGATCAGTACCAAATATATGTCACTCACCCCAAAAGTACACTGTAGGATTTCAGTGTATTGTGTAGGTCTTCGACAAGGAGTGGATAACCTTTGGTCAGTCACAACCCCCAGTTCAACACTAAGGAAATTGAATGAGCAGATTGTGGCGTCAAGCCCCCGCATCGCGCCAAGATTGTTATCCCCGGCGGGGGTAATATTTAAGTAAGTTTGGTCGCGGATTTTGTGTTTTAAATGTTATGTGGAACTCAACGTATTTGGGTAATACGGACGCTCAGAGAGCGTTGTTTTGGTAGGTTGGATATTTGTGTACGTCCCGTCGTTATTTAGGTTTAGCAGTCAAGCGGAATTGTATTTTTTTGGAAACATGTCAGTTTAAAACACTTAAAAATAATAAAAATATTTGCTCTGTTCCAGAACCTGCAGGAAGCTACTATTTTTTACTACGATAACAGTTTTTCCTTTATGTTATCGGAAAAAATAGTAAAAATTAGTAGATTCTTGCAGTTCTGGAACAGACCAATTGTTTTATTAACAAAATCACATTTATGGGTCGATTCCGTAATGCGACGCGATTCGTGTCGCGTTGCCAGTTGCAATTTTTCCATTACGTATGGCAAAAGTCGCCCGACACGTCAATTTCTGTCGCCATAAAGTTCATTTTCCGGCAAGTCAGATTTTTGGCGAAACTAAAGCCACTTTTGATGAGGTGTGGAAGGATGTTGCGGAGCAATTAAATAGTTGTGTGCGTACACCACAGAAAGGCACAGAGTATGGACTCGTATGGGAGCCGAAAATAGGCTTTAAACCTAAAAAATTAACAATTATTTTGATGAATGTTGGAAACCAAACACACTCCCAATACTGGGGCCTAATTATGTGATTCGATATCGAGTTGTTTCGACCTGAGTACTCAAAGTTGGGATGACAACATTCGTTATCGAGTAAAATTATCGAGTAATTGAGCATAAATTTGCGAGTAATTTATCGAGGCCAAATTGCCTATCGAAAACAAATAAAATGAAAGATTTCTTATTGTCTTTTTGTTTAAAATGTAAAAATTGTTGTTTGTTGTCGTTTTATAGAAGAAAAACGATGTTAGTAAATAATTGGCAGCATTTTTTAGAAAATATAACAAGAGAAATTGTGATAAATTTAGAATCAAAATGCAAGCAATCATTAAACAAAAACTAGTTTTGCAGTCGTTAAAAAATAAGCATTTCTGCAAAACAGAAAAAAATATTTAATTTATTTAACATTTTAAACATTTCATCCCCCGTTGTTTACCAAATTAAATATTCTCTCAGAGAGGCAAATGCAAAACACCCACCAAACTCTCTCTCTCATTTATTTTGAGAGAGGATTATTAAGGTAGATGTATTAGCAATCCATTACAACAATGTCAAAAAGATTTTGCAAGAATTAATAATTTTCTTATTTTCTTAGCACAAATTCATACCGAAATTATTATTCAGTGTATTGTTCAAAAAATTCCACAAATATTTACATTTTTCATTCATAATTTTGTTTTTTTGGTTCTTGCTTTAAAAAAAAAAAAAAAAACACCTTTTTACATCTACCTTCATAATATTCCCTATAGTACACATAGGTTTTCATAGTTCGACTACCGGTTACTCTCGAAACATTCGATCAATGATTTCGATCGAATCTCGTCATGCCGCTTTTTTATCGTGTCGAAATCTTTTTTCACGAGCAAATACTCGATCGAATCGAATCACGTAATTAGGCCCCTGGTAGCAATTCTAAAGGATTCGATTTATCTCTTAAGTGTCGCCTGATAGATTCTACGTTAACTATATTTTCTTCACTATCATCAAAAAATAGTTCCACTGAGCTTATCATTTTAGAAAATTATAACTTTTGTGTACAACTCGCTCTGATATTTTTTCTGATTTATTCAAAACAAAAAACGCTCCGCTACATCACAGATAACTTGTTATCGACGATTATTTTCTATCGCTTTACGTAGTACAATTTTTAAATTTTGTCGCAGAGACGATTGACGACGCGACATGACTCATGTCGCAATACGGAATCAACCCATTAATTTCAAATTTTTTATCATTTTATTTAAAAAATTCTCAGATTTCCATAATTTCTCATTCAACGAAAATAATTATTAACAAAGTATTGCCAAATAATTTTTTCGTTGTAAATTTGTAAAAACTAAACAATCTGGCATTACGAATGATAAATTAAAGCAATGATAAAAGAAAACAAAGGAAGAAAGAACTAAAACAAGTTATTTCGCAATGTTATGTTGATTTTTTGCGCCTCAATTGGAGAAACGATAGAAAAATTGAAAATCCAACAAAAATTAACTTTCTTTTCGCACAAAAAAGCTTTATTTCAACATAATATTTTCACAATTTCCACTTGTACAGTGTTTTCTAATCATATGTTTTTGTTTTGTTTCTTTTGATTCCTCTAATGTTACAATTGGCCTGTTCCCGTACTTTATAAAGTGGTAAAAGTCGTAAAAGTTGTAAAAGTCGTAAACGATTTTCATATAAATTTTGTGTACGGGAACACAAAATGTGTAAAAGTGGTAAAAATTGTAAAAACTTTTTAGTTCTGGAACAGAGCTAATATTTATGTATACTAAATAATAAGATTTTCAGAATTCATCAAATCGATCGAAATCTGAAGAAGCTAAAACGAATACGATCGAAATGAAATTACCGAATTGAAATCATTTCGATCGGAATCTGTGACATGCCTGTATTATTATTGTCCAATTTACATTAGCAACTTTTTCGTCATTTGGAGCTCTTTCGTCATTTATTTGCTAAAACAGGCAAATGATTCTAGGATTTCATAAAACGAAATCATTTAATGTGCATATGTAAATTGGACTTAATAAATGTATGTATCAGAAATAAAAATGATACATGTTTGCTTCAAAGACATAAATACAACTAATATGCCATTTAGATATGACACCATTAGCCAGATTTAGCCCATTATCAGGTTTTATTTGCTAAATCCAGCCAAAATCTACCAGATTTCCCATACAAAAATAAATCCTCCTATTGAGTGGATTTGTTTTAAATCTGGCATAAATCCTCGTATACAACTCTGTTTTTTGCAACATATTGCTAGAAAATAAAAAAAGTTGCAACCTGGCACAAGAAACAAGGTAGATGCATCGATGCATACACTAAAAATAATTAAAAATGTAAAAATTTGTAAACAAGGCGGAAAAATTAAATTTGTTTTGATGTAAAAAGTTGATGATTTTAATCAACCAAGACTAATATTTATTATGTCTAAACGATAAAATAATTCGTTTATTTATTTTAGATGGACAAACTGCGATACAATAATTCTTTATTTGCTCTTTAGTTAGCATAATAGTACGTTTATATATAACCGGATTTAACAAACCCACTGGGTTTTAAATGTCAATTCCATTACATATACGTCAAACAAATCCTCATAAAGAAGGTTAACCCAGCAAAAGGCTATAATATAAACATGGCCTTAGTAGCATAATGTGCTAACATTTTCAGTATTAAATAATAAATTTGTAATTTGACGTGTGTTTTTTGAGACGAATTCAATTTACAAAAAATTCTTTTAACGTTTCAAATTCGTTCAGATGGGCTGATGCATCTACCTTGGTAATTGTGATATGAACAAAAATCAGCTGACTGCCATTTAAATCCTCTAAAATGTATATCTAAATGCAATGAGATTTGTACTGGATTTATTAAATCCAGTCGAGGATTTATGGCTAGTCTAAATGAGCTATAAGACTAGACAAAATGCATGCAACAAAAAAATGTTTACGAAACTTTGTATAGAAACATTACCCTTAACAGGTTGCAGTTAATTCAAAATCGCAACCAAGGAGGAACATTTCATGTAATGGTATCAGAAACGAAATTTATGAATTCAAGGATATATTCAAGAATAATTCTATGTCAATTGGATCGGTAAATTCGGTTAAATACGTAAAAATGTATAAAAGAGAAAAATGTTATATCACCATATCGTAATATAACATTATGTTAAATTCAAAAGCCATTCACTGAAGAATGATAGCAAAAAAAATGTCTTATGGGTACTTTACACGATATGTATTTTACATATGGGTTGTCACTTTTTATATACAAAATGTATACCCAAAGTGACAACCCATATTTAAAATACATATCGTGTAAAGTACCCATTATCTTGTTGTATTTATAGCTCTGTTCCTTTACGTGCAAGAATCTTACATTTTTACCACTTTTTACTCGAAAAACGTTCCTTTACTTCAGACACAACACAATTCATATGGGATCAGTTTACAACTTTTGCCACTTTTGCCGGTTTTACCATTTTCAAAAGTAAAGGAACAGACCATATGTCTTTGTTTGCTTTTTTCTTGTGTTGACAATGTGTGTATTTGATGTTTTGAATAATGTTGGCGACATTTCCTGAGTACTTCAGCCTTGTAAAACTTCTCTACAAGTGGTGTCTTAGACACGCCGTTCGGACTCGGCAATAAACAGTAGGTCCCTTATCATTGAGCTAATATGAATCGGGGTGCACTCATTGATATGAGAGAAGTCTCCCTTGTCCCGTATGGGATGTTTGTGGAACAATTATTATAATTATTAGCTTCGTAGTTGTTAATTGCAACGGCGTTAAGAAACATAATACTTGGCACATTTTCAGTCATTTTTAAAGCAACTGACGATACGGAAGTCAGCCTATTCTGTAGTAGGTCCGAAATTTCCTTAGGAAAAAACACACAGGTACAGTGGATCCAAGCGAAAGTCGTACACCTAATTAATTTTATTTAATTGACTTATATCTTTGACACAAAAAGGGATATGAGGAAATTATTTAAGCAGGTTTTGAGTCCATTTGGTCCACAATTTAAAAACACCAAATAAGAAAATAGTCAACCCAGTTATATTGTTAAAAAATTAAATTAGCTAAAATACTAAGAATTTTAGAACCAACCGAAAGTCGTACAGCAAATATGAAGACAAAGTATTTGTTAATATAATTAATCCTTCTACATATTCATTGCTTCAGTTGAATTTTGTAATCGATTTAGAACATTTTTAGCCGGTTCTGTACAACTGTAGTATAAAATATGTCACCGCTTGTTCTGAAAAGCTCTTTTATAAAGATGTTTGGAAGAACATATCATCTGGACTACGTTCTAGCGAACCAATGTTATTGAAACCATTAATAATTAATATGACAGCAAATATTAAGCTTTTATGCTTAAATTCAGAGTTTTGGCAGAAAAAACAATGCTTGCCTTGCCCAATACTTCATTCGCCAGGTAGTAACAACTTCATTAAACTGTAAAATCGCATAGCTCGATTCGCAATGGCTTCAAAAAACCCATTAAACAAAGATTCATATCTGAAAGATACACTCACTGATACACTAATACGTTCTGTTTTATTATTCCTGTATTAGACAAGAAGCGATAAGTGGCGCTCTTTCGCTATATGTATAAGATCTGGATCCGCACATAACTTGTTGCATCTATAAAATTATACTTTTCTAATAAATTATATGCCTTCGTTGGAATTATTTTGATATTCTAAACATTACTCTTGGATAACATTTATCTATAGCTTTTTTAAACATTTTTATCGCAAATTGACAATTTGTTTATGGGGTATAAACTTGACTGTATATTGGAAAAATAAGCTTCCAAATATTTTTCTCAATCGAGTAAGAGTCGGGACAATAAAAATCAATTCATTTTGAAATTCGTGTGCTAAACTATCTAAAAGAAAATATTTTTCTTTTAATTTTCGAATTATTTAAAATATTTTATATGCTTTTTTCTTTTTGATACACATCCGTGTTGCAGTTTTAATTTTCGATATCTGCTAAATCTACAAAAATTGTTTTGTAAAGTTTACTTATTTTGTCATTTGGTTTCATAAAAGTAAGTTTTTACGCTTCTGTCCCATTTAATCTGATTTAAGTTTTAAGAATTTATCCTATCGATTATAAAGAAGTACTGGGGCCTAATTATGTGATTCGATATCGAGTTGTTTCGACCTGAGTACTCAAAGTTGGGATGACAACATTCGTTATCGAGTAAAATTATCGAGAAATTGAGCATAAATTTGCGAGTAATTTCTCGAGGCCAAATTACCTATCGTAAACAAATAAAATGAAAGATTTCCTTATTGTTTTTTTGTTTAAAATGTAAAAATTGTTGTTTGTTGTCGTTTTATAGAAGAAAAACGATTTTAGTAAATAATTGGCAGCATTTTTTTAAATTTAGAATTAAAATGCATGCAATCATTAACCAAAAATTACTTTTGCAGTCGTAAAAAAATAAGCATTTCCGGAAAAAAGAAAAAAATATTTAATATTAATAGCCTTTATTGTATAAGGGAAGTACATTTTAAACATTTCATCCCCCGTTGTTTACCAAAGGAAATATTCTCTCAGAGAGGCTAATGCAAAACATCCACCAAACTCTCTCTCATTTATTTTGAGAGAGGATTATTAAGGTAGATGTATCAGCAATCCGTTACAACAATGTCAAAAAGATTTTGCAAGAATTAATAATTTTCTCGATCGAAAACGGTCAAGCAATGTTATCGATTTTTTCGATAGTAACCGGTAATCGAACTATGTTCCGGTCCACACTAGCGTGAATTTCATTAAAAAATTTCATGAAATTAGGTGTTCTTAAATCGAATTCCCCACTACAGCAGTTTTATGATTTTACTCTACTATGGACGTCGATCTAGATACGCATAATTTCATATATTGTGAAATTACTGTAGTGTGGCCCGGGACTATGGAAACCGCAAGCAACATTATGAAGGTAGACAACAAAAACTAAAAAAAAAAAACAAAATTAAGATTGAGAAAATGTAAATATTTGTGGAATTTGTTGAACAATACATTGAATAATAATTTCGGAATGAAGTAGTGCTAAGAAAATTATTTATGTATACAAAACCTTTTTGACATGGTTGTAACAGATTGCTTATACATCTACCTTAATAGTTCTCTCTCAAAATAAATGAGAGAGAATTTGGAGAGTTTTTTGCTTGGGCTCTCTGAGATAATCTTTCCTTTGGTAAACAACGGCGGATACCTATATTCTATTAAATGTTGTTCACCTATAAAAAACGCTATTATTTTTTCGCGAAAATGCTTACTTTTTTCAAATTATTTTGAAAGACGGCAAACAGTAAATTTTGGCTAATGAATGCATAAATTTGTATATTTATTTTAATTCTAATTTTATTACTATTTCTTAAACGAGTGCAATGCACTTTTCCAAATTTTTCTTCTTATTTTGTTTAAAAAAATGCTGAAATTTATTTCCTAATTTTATTTTTCTTTTATAAACCGACAACAAACAACAATTTTTACTTTTTAAACAAAAAATCTTTCAATTTCTCGCAAATTTATGCTCAATAACTCGATAATTTTACTCGATAACGAATATTAGGTGTGTTCGTTTACTCAACAATTTGTACAAATTTGTACAAGTTCAGTAACTTCTTGTAATCGTCTAAGGTCTTTTGCATTGTACTGTAGAGTAAACGAACAACATCCAGTAACAATTTGCACAAATTTTGAGTAAACGAACACACATATTGTTATCCCAAATTTAAGTACTCGCTTCGAAACAACTTGATATCGAATCACATATGCTCTGTTCCAGAACCTTCTTTCAGTACTGGAACAGACCATTAATTAGGCCCTGATGAACTAGTTCAGTACCATAGTTCGTTTGCGTATGATTTATTTTATTAAAACAAAGAGATAATATAACTCATTCGCAGTTCGTTCATGGAAACAACCGGTGTCCACTGAACTATATTTTGAACTAGGTCGTTCAAACGAACTAGATTTTAACAACTCTAGTTTCCACTGTACGTCGTTCGTTCTCTATTCGTTATTCGACCCATAACTACGAATAAATTACTTATTTCCCCACACAAAATTCTATGAACGAACGACGATTTTTCTACGTTGTTCGAGTAGAAATACTCTCTGAACGACGAATAAAAAAGTCCCATCCCTAACAACTGAGAGAATTTATCAAAAAAATTAATTGTGACATGTCTAAATTCAAAAATGAAAAATTTGTTGAAAACACAAACAATTTTAGAAAAAGAAAAAAGATGAATGAAAATTAATGAACTAAACATTTTATATATATGCAGAAGGAAGAAGGTTGTGTTTCCTTCTTAATTCCACTCAAATTTCCTGTACATTAGTTCAAAACCGCGTAAAAAACGCGTATACACAAACATTGTTTTGACATGTCTCTCTCTCTCTCTCTCTTTAATTTTGAAAATAGAAACATATAAAAATATATTAAAAATACAAACTTATTCAGAATTTATGGAAAAAATTAATGAAAAGTGTGTAGTTAACTGTAGAAGATACATTTGAAGGAAAGTCTATTGATTTTCCTGTTAATTTAATGTATATTTTATGTTGTTTCGGTTCAAATTTACGTGAAAACAAGGAAACAAAAATGAAAGAAAATTTGTTTATGTTTCTGTTAATTACGAATGGTGTCGTGGAAACGGGTTGATTCGTGTACGTCGTTCGACAGGCGAACAACGTAATTGAAACGCTCGTGTGAACATGACATAAATCGATCGTATTATTTAATAAAAAAATTAAAAAAAAATACTAGGCTTATTTATATTAACAAATACTTTGGCTTTATAATTGCTGTACGACTTATACTGGCAGCAAACTGCACAGATAAATGTCAATGGAAATCTGACAGATGAGATATCAATATCAAGAGGAGTCAGACAAGGATGTATTTTATCTCCACTCCTATTTAATATATACTCAGAGAGAATTTTCCAAGAATCCACTACAAATATCCGGGAAGGAATACAAATAAACGGGACCTTTATAAACAACATTAGATATGCAGATGGTACTACTATAATCGCTGATAGTATATCAGGACTCCAAAAATTAGTAACCCCACTCACCTTATGTAGCGAATCATATGGACTAAAAATTAATACTAACAAAACAAGGCTAATGGTTGTTAGTAAGAAAAATCAACATAATGAAGCTAAATTAAAAATAAATAATTCATATGTCGGAAAGAGATGGCAAGAGATGGCAAGAGATGCATTTTTTAAATATAAGAAAGTTCTTGTCAATCATGATATAAACATCGAAACAAAAGCAAGGTTTAAAAAATGCTACATCTGGTCAGTTCTACTTATGCCGTGGAGACGTGGACTATTAAAGCTGCTGATATACGAAGATTGGAAGCCTTTGAAATGTGGGTCTACCGCAGAGTTTTAAAAATACCATGGACTGCGTACTTGACAAATGCCGAAGTATTGACAAGAATGAATCAAAGAAAACTCACAGCTACAATCAAAAAACGAAAAACCTCATATCTGAGACACATCATGAGAAATGTAAAATATAGGTTATTGCAAAAAATCCTGAAAGAAACAGTTGAAGGTCGGCGTACCAGAGGCCGAAAAGAGATGACCTGGCTAAAGAACATAGAAGAGTGGACAAAATACAATATTTCGGCAAACCTTCTAAATGCGGCAAGAAATAGATACACTTTTGATATAATTGTTAATAATTTATAAATATAGGGTGTTGTTTTAAGCTAGATAGAACTTTAAATTGTAAAAAGTAACACAAAAAATTAAATTATGATGAAACTGTTTTTTTATTTGTTTCAGTATACTCTGACAAATCATCATGAATAGACTCACGCTTGAACAACGCTACGAAATTATCCAAATTTACTTTGAAAATCAGTCGTCGATTCGCTCTAGAGCAGTTGGCAAATGACCCGTTGTTTTATCGCAAAATTGTGTTTAGCGATGAGGCTCATTTTTGGCTTAACGGGTTTGTTAATAAGCAAAATTGCCGCATATGGAGTGAGACCAATCCACAAGAGACCCTACAGACTCCATTACATCCAGAAAAATGCACCGTATGGTGCGGTTTTCACGCTGGTGGCATCATCGGACCTTGTTTCTTCAAAAATGAGGCCGGAGCTCGCGTTACGGTCAATGGAGATCGTTACCGCACCATGATCAATGATTTTTTGTTTGAAAATATGGATGACATTGATCCGGAGGAGATGTGGTTTCAACAGGATGGCGCTACGTGCCATACGGCGAACGCAACCATCGACTTATTGAAATCAAAATTTGGCGATAAGTTGATTTCGAGAAGTGGACCTGTCAATTGGCCTCCAAGGTCGTGCGATTTGACACCTCTCGATTATTTCCTGTGGGGCTACGTGAAGTCACTGGTTTATGCTTTGTGTTATTTTTTACAATTTCAAGTTCTATCGGGCTTAAAAAAACACCCGCTATATAGTACTAAATAATATCAAATTTAATATGTATATAAATAAGTAAATGAAATGTACCTCGATATAATTGTATGGTCGCTTACATTCGAAAATCGAATTAGCAAATAAAGAAGAAGAAGCTAATTAAATTTTTTAACAGTGTAAACGGGTTTGATTATTTTCTTATTTGGTGTTTTTTAAATTGTCTACTATCTATAACAAAAAAAAAAAAAAAACAAATACTTAAAAAGGCTTTTCCTGCGACAATTAAAACTGTGTATGTGTAATATAGATACATGGTAACCCAAAATAACTCTCACATGTTCTAAAGGTAAATTTAACCCCTGTTGTGCAGACCAAAGAAACGCATTTTTATTTTTTTTTTAAACTACCAATATTTTTAAATCGTTCTTTCTTTCATCTGAAAAACACATACTACTTTTGGAAATATATGGTCTGTTCCAGTACTCCAAGAATCTACCAATTTTTACTATTTTTCCGATAACATAAAGGAAAAAATTTTATCGTAGTAAAAAATAGTAGCTTCTTGCTGGGGCGTACAGAAATAAAGCCCCAAGAAATAACGCCCCAAACGGGAATGAAAATAGACCCCAAATTTTGGGGTGTTTTTACAATTTGAAAAATTGCCCCAATACAAAAAGGCCCCAAACTAGGAAATTTGGCCCCAAAAAAGTATTGCAATTATGCCCCAAAATTTCATTGGGGCCAAAATGCATTTTTGAAATTTGGGTGCATTTGCAAAATGCATTATCACCCCAAACAACGAAAATGAAATTAGGCCCCAAAGTATGCATTCTCGCCCCAAAATATTTATTCACTTAAATTTGGGGTGTAAATGAAGCCCTAAATTTGAGGTGTAATTTCAAAAAATATTTTTAAAGATATTCATTCAATAGTTTGTAATATATAACTAATTGATGACTGTACTTTTTTACGATTGTAGCATGTTAAAGCCACCTAGAAACAAGCTCTTATTTTCAAGTGTACTAGCAGGCGTCTATGAATGTGATAAAAATTAAATTTTTAAATAAAATTAAAGACGATTGCGTATTAATCGCAAAATCTTTGGGAAGTGGATCGTCGGCATCAAGTACCGTTCGTAATGCTTTTCAGAAACATTGTGATAAGTGAGTATTTCTGTACCAATTTCTATATAAAAAAACTCCCCATCAAATAGTTGAAGCATTCATGCTCGAAAAGGTGTGGACAAATTTCGGTCTGACCAAAAACCAAACAAACCCGAGACAGACTTTAACTACTACATATCTCCAAATCAAGTCAAACAGAATTAGAAAGAAATGGAAAGTAGCTGAAGAAAAATATTTTAAAAAAATAATTTAAAAAATCAAACAGAATTAGAAAAAGTGGAGAGTAGCTGAAGAAAAATATATTTAAAAAAATCGCGCGATTTTTTAAATATATTTTTCTTCAGCTACTCTCCATTTTTTTTTAATTCTGTTTGAATTGATTTGGAGAGAAAAAATATATTTAAAAAATTGGGCGATTTTTTAAATATATTTTTCTTCAGCTACTCCCCTAATTCTGTTTGACTTGATTTGGAGAGAAAGAATATACTAAAAAAATCGCGCGATTTTTTAATATATTTTTTCATTCCAAATCCATTCAAACAGATTTAGAAAAGAAAGGAGAGTAGCTGAAGAAAAATATATTTAAAAAATCGCGCGATTTTTTAAATATATTTTCCTCCCTTCTTTTCTAAATCTGTTTGATTTTTTAAATATATTTTTCTTCAGCTACTCTCCATTTCTTTCTAATTCTTTTTGACTTGATTTGGAGAGAAAAAATATATCCAAAAAATCGCGCGATTTTTTATATATATTTTTTCTCTCCAAACCTCCAAATCAAGTCAAACAGAATTAGAAAGAAATGGAGAGAAAAAATATATTAACTAAATCGCGCGATTTTTTTTAGTATATGTATTTTTTTCTCTCCAAGTCAAGTCAACAGAATTAGGAGAGTAGCTGAAGAAAAATATATTTAAAAAAATCGCGCGATTTTTTTAAATATATTTTCCTTCCTTCCTCTGTAAAAAAGGAAAAATAAATGCCTTAGCATTTTTAAATAGGATGGTGTTTGAAGAAAACGCTATATGCACAAATATGCTCCCAATGGAGGATGAGGTATATAAATTAAACATTGTTAATAGGTGTATCTTTTTTACTTTCTTAATGTTGCTGAAACATTTTTTCAGCAGTTTTTCCTTTACACAACTGTCAAAATCTGCAACATTAGTAATAATTATTACCAAATATTACCAATTATTATAAGTAATAATATCATATAATTTTTTGAATTCTATGAAATAAGTGTTTACTTTTGCTTAGTATTACTAAAAATTATTGTTATTTTGAGTCCTTTATTTTTTTCGCTTTTTTCTTAATAAAGTTTTCGAAATTGTACCCCATTTTTTGATCATATCTTAATAAAAACTTTAGAAAATGCACCCCAATTTCTTGTTTTTGTTAAACATTAAAATATATTTAGGTCCCAATCATGTGCAAAAAGGCCCTAATGAAAAATTCAATTAGGCCCCAATATTATTTAGACCCCAATTTGATTTTCAAATTTTCGATTTACTTGTTGTGAAGACAATTTGGCCCCAACAGTTAAATGGAAAAAGGTCCCAAAAAGACGAAATTAGACCCCAAAAGTTTTGTTGTTGTTTTTCATATACCTGTTCGGGGCCTTTTTTCATTTTCAATTTGGGGTGTTATTTCCTGGGGCCTTATTTCTGTACGCCCTTGCAGGTTCTGGAACAGACCAATTGTTGGAAAATATTGCATAGCCTTGTGTTCATGGCTACCTGGGAAACCCTTTTTTGTAAAAGTGGTTTGAGGTGCCAACGATTGCTCGAAAATGGATGGACCGTTCTTGCGGGTATTTTAAGAACGTAATAATCTTGTCTTTAAGCGAAAGAGAATTTTAAAAAAATCCATTAAAAATTTCTAACTGTCAAAGTCAACATTTTGATTTTAACGAAAGAAATTGGCAGGTTTTTGTCAATCTGTCCCGCTACCTACAAATCACAATAAATTGTTTCCTTCCAATTCTCATATCTCAGACAATTTTGCTCCGATAAGTCAATCATAGACCGACTTCTTAAACGCATGACATTGCACTGCCTTCGTATATTGTCATGTGTTTACAAATGCATAACGCTTTCCTTAGGAAATATCAATGTAATATTAAGCAACAACTGTTAGCAAAAGTTCTTTGTTTATCTGTTAATGCCAAATGTTAACTATTTCGAATTTTCTTCATTGAGGCAAATAGTTACCTAAGTACATTATGCAAGAAGAATATGTCTCATAAAACGCCAGAATAATGGTTGTGAGTTTGTAGTTTATTACGAGTTTATTTATTTACATGTAGTACTAAATTGCTACTAAAACAATGAAAACTGCAAAATTAAATAACTATTTTCCAGTTCAAAACTTGATACAAGTGAATGTCTAAAAAATAAAGTTCATATGCATATATGCCGTGCTATTGATTAACATATTTTTTTTCACTCTTAATTTGTAACTAAAATATACAGCCGACATTTTTGTACATAAATACATATATATTTATATGTGAATGATTAATTATAATGGATACTTTACACAACCTATCTTACATATGTGTTGTCATTTTGCATATACATTTTGTAAATAAGAAGTGACAACTCATATGTAAAAAACATATCGTGTAATGTACCTTTAAGAATACGTTATTGTTTAATATATATTCTAAATACATCCCTTATGGTTTATCAATTTAGAAAAAGTTAAGCTAATAAAATAAATAGTCGAGTATTGAGATATATGTATGTATAACATTACCATATGTATGTCTTTGCCATTCTGAATTTAACAATTGAGGAACAGATTAATTCAAACAATTCAGTGACTCAGCCAACCCACTTTGATAAAATATTTTCTGATTGAACTTTCAACTGGCGAAAGATTGGAAGATGTGACTGGAGCACCACTCAGAAGGAGGGTCTTGAGAGAAAGATAAGATGTAGGTGGCAAATTGAACACATTGCATATTTGTTGTTCGTTGGTTGACAAAAGATTGGTGCCCAGTGGCTGTGGCAGTTGTTTAAGTTCATCCAATTGGGCTCTTAAAATACTACTCATCGGCGTAGCTGGTGATTGAGTTAATTGAAGTCCTTTTTGGCCGTTTGCTGGCGTTTGTTGAGTCATCATCGTGTTTTGAATCTCCAATTGTTGTTGCAGGTGTGACTTTTCGGTGTTCTGACTTTGTATGATTGCGACGTCGTTTACTTGTAGTTGTGGTGGATTTTTCACTGACACTGTGAGCAACTGCTGTAGGTGAGGTTGATTCGAATTCAGGTGTGATTTCATCAACGGTATTAATGGTGTTGTTGTTAACATTGAGTTCATCCCTGCTCCCGAGGCCATCGACGTCGTCGTATGTGCCGGTGATACACGATAGCTATCCAAGTAGTTTTTGTTGTGCGATGATACGCCGTAAGAGATCTGGTCTCCTGTGTGGGGCATGTTGTTTGGCGCGATGGAATTTGGACTTTCGTTTGCGTTTGCCAGTTCGCTATGAATATGTTAAAAAATAATTAATAGCACAACATTTTCAAAAGAATCACTTTACGTGTAATGTCAACTTACAGTTTTCGGCTGTTGTGTTGTGGGGACAGTAAGGAATAGCCTGGCTGCCGCTGATTTCCAGTGCTGAGATTGTCCTGCAGTAAAACATTGTCTTATACATCCATTTAAACGTTCGCCATTTGGGGTGCTGATAATACACGGAAGCTGAATATCGCAAAGAGGTAAATAGAAACATTAGTCTTTTGTTTGTAGTTATACTTTTGAAAATTGTTCATAAAGACATACATAGGCTCTGTTCCAGAATCTGCAGGAATCTACTCTTTGTACATTTTTGACAAATGTATAAAGGAAAAAATTGTCAAATTTTCAAAAATGGTAGACACGTGCAGGTTCAGGAACAGAGCAATATTTTTAATTACCATCACTCGATATTCAAAGGCCTTCGTGTATTACAGATACATAACTAACTTAAAGTTAGAACGTAAAAACTAATACATACGTAAATAATTTTGTGTTAATTTTTAAATGTGATTAATATTTAAATGGATTTAATTTTGATGAATTTACCTTACCTCAAACAAGAATAAACTTCAAATTTAAATTATTATGGCCTGTTTCAGTAATGCAATGTTCATACCGACGGTCGTTCCCTCTCTATTCGTCGTTCAACACCCAATTACTATTTAATTTAATTTATTTCAAGATTGGTAACCAAGCCAATAAGGCCGTATATGTTACAAAAACAAACTTAACACAAACTACACTCAAATCTTGTATTAGAACTTAAATCTAATAAATACATAATAATCCAAAAAAAATATTTAATCACTTCATTTTCCATACAAAATTTTGTGAGCGAGCAAACATTTTTATACATTGTTCATTTTAAACTACTCTCCGAACGACGATAAAAAATGTCCCATCTCTAACAAATGAGAGTATTTATCGAAATAAATTATGCGGCCCATACACTGTGGCCATGCAGGACAGCATTTGTAATAGTATTAGTAAATTTTGAAGTTTTCGTCAATGTATGTGGGAGTATTTTTAGCAGGATTGAAATCAAAATAGTTTTGATATTGTAAATGAAACCCTTTCAATCCGATGAATTTTGTTTATTTTCCAAGAAATCTAAAAACAGTATTTGAAAATAACAAATATTTGGTCTGTTCCAGAACTGCAAGAATCTACTAATTTTTACTATTTTTCCAATAACATAAAGGTAAAAAATGTTATCGTAGTAAAAAATAGTAGCTTATTGCAGGTTCTGGAACAGAGCAATTGTTTGTGGCGAAATTAACATTTTTTGAAAACTTCAACTAAAAGTCGCGTTTTGGAAGAAAATTAATCAGTTTGGAATATGGATTGAAGAAATGTCACACATTCAATCACACACGTACACAAGGGGTTCATCTGCAGCAGCAGTATGGGCCGCATTAATTATGACAGGCAAAATAAAAAAAAATAAAAATGTATTTAATACATTTTTAGAATAACTGCAAAACATGATTGAAAAGTAAACGGTTCAACAATTAGTAAACAATTAAAGCATAGCAAATTTTGTATTCTCTTTCATTGCAGAACAAAAATCAGATACCTGCCTGATGAAAGTATGTATACCATAAATATATTTTGGCGTTAATTTTGAAAATAAAAAAATTGTAAAATGTGTTGCAAACACCAAAACTTTGAGAAAAAACAGGTAACATGAATGAAAAGAATATAATTTAATATTAAATAGATATTTGATGGAAGGACAATTGATTTTACGCGTCGTTTGGCTTGAACTTTCTTTAAAATCAACAAACAAAAAGTATAAAAATATGAACTCTGTTGGTGTGAAGCATGTACCATGTCGTATGAACGGGTTAATTCGTGTACGTAATTATGAGAGCGAACAACGTAATCCAATCGTCGGAATGAACATGGCATAAGTCGATTCATAAGTTCATAAGGATATGTATATCTCGGGAAATATGGACTTCCCCATATGATATACACTGCCGCTCACTTGAATAGAACCACCCTACAAAATTTTTTTCAATCTACATTTTTTCCGAATTATGCAAGATATGAAGTGTTTAAGTTTTATTACGAATTATACAACTAAAACAAAATAAAGTCAAAAATTGAAGTAAAAGATTTGGCTCTTTTGAATAGAACCCCCCTTTAATTCGTGATGAAATTACCACTCCGGATATCCGAAAATGCTTCTCACCACTGGAAATGCATGTTTTAGAACTCCTTTGTAATTTGTGGTGCGCATTTAGGGTGGAAGAAATTGACGACCAAGTCCTTCATAATTAGTAATGCGTTCCAACACCATGAAAATACCTTCTTCGCTACAGAAACAATTAAGAAGGTGGTCTTCCATTCAACAGACGCGAACAAATAGTTATATAGTTATGCAATTGTTTACTTGATGAGGAAAGTCCTTAATAACTATGAAGGACTTGGGCGTCAATTTCTTTCACCCAAAATGCGCACCACAAATTACAAAGGAGTTCTAAAACATGCATTTCCAGTGGTGAGAAGCATTTTCGGATAACCGGAGTGGTAATTTCATCACGAATTAAAGGGGGGTTCTATTCAAAAGAGCCAAATCTTTTACTTCATTTTTTGACTTTATTTTGTTTTAGTTGTATAATTCGTATATAAATTGGATTTGAATGCAAATGAATGACTAAGTTTACTCCAAACAAATGAAGCAAAATATAATAAAACTTAAACACTTCATATCTTGCATAATTCGGAAAAAATGTAGATTGAAAAAAATTTGTAGGGTGGTTCTATTCAAGTAAGCGGCAGTATATATCAATCATATGGGGAAGTCCATATTTCCCGATAATTCGGAAAAACTATATCGACGCCTCCAAATAATAGTATGCTAAGTCGACTTAGCATGTTTTCAAGTTCTTTACATTTTTATATTTAACGTCCTTTAACTTAAATTCTGTCAAATTTTGGTAATGATCGGACAATCCGAACAGAAGTTATTAACAAATATTTACTTAGCATAGTACTGAAGGTCAAAGAAATTTCCAAACTTTTAGAGCTTGTCCTGCAAAACTCGCTTTTCAGAATTAGCAAACTATTATTTGGAGGTGTCGAACGTCTTTTAACTTAAATTCTGTCTAATTTTGGTAATGATCGGTCAATCCGAACAGAAGTTATAAACAAATATTGACTTAGCATAGTACTGAAGTTCAAAAAAATTTCCAAACTTTGAGAGCTTCTCCTGCAAAACTCACTTTTTAGACTTAGCATACTATTATTTGGAGGTGTCGATATGATTTTTGACAAAAAAAAAATAATAATAATAATTAAAAAAAAAATATGATCGCGTTAGCCCTGTTTAGCATCTGTTCATAGGAGTCTTACATCCCGGCAGACGGCCTGCTATTTTCGAAAAAAAAAAAATTGAAAACTTTCCGTGGAAAAAGTTTCAAATCCAGCCACTAAATTCAACTTGTTCCCGAAACATTTAGTGCTCGCTAGGCCTCATTAGTATTATATTATAAAGAACAAGTCAAGTTTAGGGCCCTGTCCCGGATCTTGATATATACCACAGATAGCCCTTGTGGCCCTGAGTATAACGATATACATTTGCACAAGTCCATACTTCCCGAAATATGGGCCTTCAAAGTTCCCCAAATACCAATGACATTCCCATATGTTTGCAGCAGACCAATTCAATATGTGTATTACTGAAGTTTGTTTTTAAGTAGCCGTCCTTTGGCCGGGGATTTAAGACTTTCTCCTATGGACAGGAGGAAATCTCGGAATGGAATTTTCGGAATTTCAGAGGCCCATATCTCGCGAAGTATGGGCTTGTGCAAGACAAAATTTATATGATTATACTCAGGACCCCAAGGGCTATCTGCGGCATATATATATCAACTTGACCCGGAACCGGGCCCTAAACTGGACTTATGCCTATTATAACTACCTCGTTTTACACAGCCCGATCATAAATGCAATCTCCCCGTGAGTTTCGTCTCTCTGCCGTTGGAACTTAAGGGGTTATGGCCACTTATTAAGCACGAAAAATTACAATTTCATGAATTTTGTACAGAAGATTTTGTTTTCATCTGATAGATCACAATTTGAGCTACTTTCGGATTTTTTTTTTTTTTTTTTTTTTGAAAAATATTGCACATTGTTCTGATAAATGGCCGTCTACGAAACACTGTTTTTACTAAAGCAGTTTGCGGTGCCCATTGTTGCTCGAAAACGAATAAACCGATCAGGATATGTTTTCGTGGGATCATTAACCACCTAATAATCTTGTACTTAAGCGAAACGAAATAAAAAATATCCATTTTTGCAAAATTTGTGAACTGACAAAGTCAACATTTTGATTTTAACTAAAACAAGTAAAAAAGCATTAAGTTCGGCCGGGCCGAACTTTTCATACCCTCCACCATAAAGTATTATGAACTAAAATGGAATAATTAGTTTTCATTCCTGTCCCCAACTATAAGTAAGTACGTTAAAATGTCAGATAATGTACATAAAATGCTTCATTAGGGAGGCCCTTTTTATGGTGCCTATATCTAACTATGTATGTTGACAATTTTTGGTGGGCTAGAAATTGGGAGGTACCGTTATATGGGGGTTACACCAAAACGTAGACCTATGTCCACAACTTCTATATATATAAAAATGGTGTAAAAAATTTATAGTAATTCATAAAATGAGAACGGCTAGGCCGATTTCTGTAAAATTTTTTGTCAGTTATTCGTATTTTCGAGGAGAAGGTCTTTACGGAAGAAAATTTTGGAAAATCTCTCTGGAAAAGTCGGAAAATTGGAAAAATCGAAAATTGAGTTTTTGTATGAAATTTTATTCCTTAATAGCGAGACGAAGTTCGCCGGGTCCGCTAGTTTATTATATAAGTTTATTGACACTTAAGAACCCTAAATATCAAATTATAGCTACATCGGTCTGAAAATTTAGCTAAAAACGTCAAAATACCGTAAATCGGGGGGTACCGTTATATGGGGCTATACCAAAACATTGACCTATGTCCCCAACTTTTGTTATATAAGTTTATTGACACTTAAGAACCCTAAATGTCAAATTATAACTAAATCGGTTTGAAAATATAGCTAAAAACGTCAAAATACCTTAAATCGGGAGGTACCGTTATATGGGGGCAATACCAAAACGTGGACCTATGTCCACAACTTTTGATATATAAGTTTATTGACACTTAAGAACCCTAAATGTCAAATTTTAGCTAAATCGGTCTGAAAATGTAGCTAAAAACGTCAAAATACCGTAAATCGGGGGGTACCGTTATATGGGGGCTATACCAAAACGTGGGCCTATGTCCACAAGTTTTCTTATATAAGTTTATTGACACTTAAGAACCCTAAATGTCAAATTTTAGCTAAATCGGTCTGAAAATGTAGCTAAAAACGTCAAAATACCGTAAATCGGGGGGTACCGTTATATGGGGGCTATACCAAAACGTGGACCTATGTCCACAAGTTTTCTTATATAAGTTTGCTGGCACTTAAGAGCCCTCAATGTCAAATTATAGCTAAATCGGTCGGAAAATGTAGCTAAAGACGTCAAAATACCGTAAATCGGGGGGTACCGTTATATGGGGACTATACCAAAACGTGGACCTATGTCCACAACTTTTGTTATATAAGTTTATTGACACTTAGGAACCCTAAATGTCAAATTATAGCTAAATCGGTCTGAAAATGTAGCTAAAAACGTCAAAATACCGTAAATCGGGGGTACCGTTATATGGGGGCTATACCAAAACGTGGACCGATATAGCCCATCATCGAACTTGACCTGCCTGCAAACAAAAGACGCATTTTCCCAAAATTTCAGCGTCCTATCTCCATTTTTGTGGATGCTAGAGTGATTACCACAGACGGACGGACGTGCACAGATCGACTCAGAATTTTACCCTGATCAAGAATATATATACTTTATAGGGTCGCAAATGAGTATTTCAATGCGTTACAAACGGAAAAACAAACTTAATATACCCTCCATACTATGGTGGAGGGTATAAAAATGATAGTTTTTTCGCCATAAATCCGTCAAAAAATGTTTAGAAAAAGTCTCTCGCTTATTATATGTATAATAATCCCACAAAAACATATGAAAATCGGATAATCCATTTTCGAGCTACATTGGGCACCGCATTCTAAAATGCCTTTTTGAGAAAATCGCGTTTCAAACGAGGTTCCATTCAAATGGCAATGAACTTTATCTTTGTAACGCTCATGTCTCAGCGAATTTTTGTCCGAACGACTCGAAATTTTTGTAACATATTTTATTCCATCAAAATGAGCCAATACAAAATTTTTCGATTTAGTAAAATTTCTAAGTGGCCATAACCCCTTAAAGGAGTGAGAAAACTCACGGGGAGTTGATATTCATGATCGGGCTGATAGTAGCCAAACTATCGAAAGTCAGACTATCGTTGTGATCCCTATCGTAAGGCTTTAATTATGTCGGACTCCAAAAAGAGATTTTTTAAATAATTCGCGACAGATAATCCAATGACAACGAAAGTCTGAATATCGATGGTATGCTCGCTCTTGCTGATAGTCTTCTGAAAGAATTTTTGATGGTATTCTTATTTTTTCGTTCAATAAATAACATTTTCGTGTAATTTAATTCTATTATAAACACATTGTATAATGTATTCTAGCGAAAAATAATTGTTTTGAAACATATCCCTTTTTGGCAAGCATGCGCCCCTCCATTCGATACATTGGATAGAATGATACATAACATGCATATAATAAGCTATAATTAATTATAATTCTTAAAATACTTACAGTCTTTCCGTGTCCATATGGCCCAGTTGAGCGATTCGCCATAGCTGCATGCTGTTCAAAGTGGCGACACTCATCGATTTTAGTCAAACCATTGTAACGATAACGGCAAAGCTCTGACAAACGTATGCGCAGTTCCTTTTCACGTTCCAATGAATTGAGCAAGCGATCGTATTCATCAGACGTATAAAATTGAGCATACACTCGGAAGCGGTCTCGAAACTCTTTCTGTTCTTTAGACAGTCCGGGATGTTGAGCATAGTTACGGTTACGGAAGAAATTTGCCACAAGCTGGTAATCACGAACTAATCGTTTGCGACGAACTCGTTCCCTTAAACGTCTAGTATAAAGGTCGACGTGTGACAGTTTGAGAAGGTAATCTGATTCTGTGTCGTCTGCATTCAATGACATTTTTGAAATCAATTGTTCTGCAGTAAAATCATATTCGCGTTCGAAACTGTCACGATTGGGCATATAACCCAACTGGGCTGCTTCTTCCAGTGTAATATCTAGTGGAGGTAAACGCTGCAGAGCTAATGCACCTAAAGGACCATTGTCGTCACTTGTGTGATCAATCAGCGTAGGACGTTGTGCCTGTGCAGGAGTCCAAGTATGACGACCAATTGTACCATTAACAAATTTATTAACATATTCCTCTTTGGCATCCTCCGCTGATTTCGTTTCAATGTGTCTGCTTATGTCTTCCCAATTACCAAATCCATACTGCTCAATAGCATCAAGTAAGCGGATTTCCTCCCTCGCCGTCCAGGCACCTTTGCCGCGAAATACTGATAATATTGCTGTTCCCGTGTCCATGAACTGATATGCATGGCTGTTTAAATGAGAACCAATTTCTGCACCCGCTGCAAAACACTAACAAAACATTCAAAACATTTTACTTGGCTGCATAGTTCTCTTAAGAAAATGACGCGTTATAAAAAAAGAATACATAAAAAATTGCCTTACCTGCAGACATAAATCAAAGTTTTCACATTCGGCACAGTGCACTCGTATCCCCTGGATATCATCTTGGCAATTTGTACAATTGTATTTGGTGAATAAATCTGCAATTGTAGTCATTTTCAATGTTAAAAATGTCACTAATTTTGTAAAACTTTGAGGCTAATTTGCTGAATTCACAAAAAGATATTCTTACGCACCCGCCATATTTGTAGAGTATTCGATTACCAAATACTAAACGAGTAGCTATTGACATGGTACAATTAGAAAGGTAGATGCCTCAGCCCAGCTGATCGAATCTAAAACGTCAAAAAACTATGAATTCGCCATGAAAAATCAAAACAAAAAACCATATGATTCGGTATGTAAGAGATAGCATGTCTACACTTTATAGCTCATTTAGACAAGCCATAAATCCTCGACTGGATTTAATAAATCCAGTACAAATCCCATTGCATTTAGATATACATTTTGGAGGATTTAAATGGCAGTCAGCTGATTTTTGTTCATAGCACAATTACCAAGGTAGATGCATTAGCCCATCTGAACGAATATGAAACGTCAAAAGAATTTTTTGTAAATTGAATTTGTCTCAAAAAACATACGTCAAATTACAAATGTATTGTTTAATACTGAAAATGTTAGCACATTATGCTACTAATGCTAACTAAAGAGCAAATAAATTATTATTTTATCGCAGTTTGCCCATCCAAAATAAATAAACGAATTATTTTATCGTTTAGACATCATAAATATTAGTCTTGGTTGATTAAAATCAACTTTGCACATCAAAACAAATTTAATTTTTCCGCCTTGTTTACACATTTTTACATTTTAAATTATTTTTAGTGTAGCAATTCACCGATGCATCTACCTTGTTTCTTGTGCCAGCTTGCAACTTTTTGTATTTTCTAGCAACATGTTGCTAAAAACAGAGTTGTATACGAGGATTTATGCCAGATTTAAAACAAATCCACTCAATAGAAGGATTTATTTTTGTATGGGAAATCTGGTAGATTTTGGCTGGATTTAGAAAATAAAACCTGATAATGCGCTAAATCCGGCTAATGGTGTCATATCTAAATGGCATATTATAGGCAAACACAAGCGATAAAAAGAGACAACAAGAGACCATTTGGCGAAAATTTTGACAGTTTACATTACAAAAAAAGTTGCTTTGTTGTAGCAATTCGCCGATGCATCTACCTTTCTTATTGTACCATGGCTATTGAGAGAAGACTTTAGGTCCATTTACATCTAAAAAAATTCAGGTTTTACTAGGCGTTTACATCAGACAGTTTGTCTTCAAATACAACTCTGATTTACTAACACAAGGTGTGTTCGTTTACTCAACAATTTGTACAAATTTGTACAAGTTCAGTAACTTCTTGTAATCGGCTAAGGTCTTTTGCATTGTACTGTAGAGTACACGAACAACATCCAGTAACAATTTGTACAAATTTTGAGTAAACGAACACACCTACATTCATACATTTGACAGGCTGTCTTACAGCTCTCCATCATTTTTTCACAGACAGTCGGGTTAACAAATTTTTGACATTTTTCGTAAAAATAAGTGAGATAATAATTGTAATGAGTTGAAAACAAAAGAACATGAACAAGAACAAAATATGTGAACGGAAAACAAAAAGAAATCGATGATTTTCATTCATAATTTTACAACTGTTTTTGCAGTTGTCGGGACGCCTACATCACACAAGCAAGTTTTGGTATTTTGACAATAAATACATGAAGTCAACTGTCCTGTCATGTGTAAACCCAGGGTTAGGGTTGGTCCATGGTACAATAAGAAAGGTAGATACATCGGCGAATTGCTACAACAAAGCAACCATGGTACAATTACTTAGGTAGAAACATCGGCGAATTGCTACAACAAAGCAACTTTTTTTGTAATGTAAACTGTCAAAATTTTCGCCAAATGTTTTCTTGTTGTCTCTTTTTTGCGCTTGTGTTTGTACAGTGAAGTGAACACATGCTATCTCTTACTTACCGAATCATATGGTTTTTTGTTTTGATTTTTCACAGCGAATTCCTAGTTTTTGACGTTTTAGGTTCGATCAGCTGGGCTAAGGCATCTACCTAAGTAATTGTACCATGAAAGCAACTTTTTTGTAATGTAAACTGTCAAAATTTTCGCCAAATGGTCTCTTGTTGTCTCTTTTTATCGCTTGTGTTTGCCTATAAAGTGTAGACATGCTATCTCTTACTTACCGAATCATATGGTTTATTGCTGAGGCATCTACCCATGGTACAATTACTTAGGTAGATGCCTCAGCCCAGCTGATCGAATCTTAAACGTCAAAAAACTAGGAATTCGCTATGAAAAATCAAAACAAAAAACCATATGATTCGGTAAGTAAGAGATAGCATGTGTTCACTTCACTGTACAAACGCAAGCGATAAAAAGAGACAACAAGAAACCATTTGGCGAAAATTTTGACAGTTTACATTACAAAAAAAGTTGCTTTGTTGTAGCAATTCGCCGATGTTTCTACCTAAGCATGGTACAATTAGAAAGGTAGATGCCTCAGCTCAGCTGATCGAATCTAAAACGTCATGAAAAATCAAAACAAAAAACCATATGATTCGGTAAGTAAGAGATAGCATGTCTACACTTTATAGACAAACACAAGCGATAAAAAGAGACAACAAGAGACCATTTGGCGAAAATTTTGACAGTTTACATTACAAAAAAAGTTGCTTTGTTGTAGCAATTCGCCGATGCATCTACCTTTCTTATTGTACCATGTACCTAAGTAATTGTACCATGGCCTAATGTAAATTGGGAATTACAAAAACAAATGATGACCGTGTTCATAATGCCGTGTTCATACTGACTGTAATTCGCTCTCTGTTCGTTGTTCGACCCCAAATTACAAGGCAATTACTTCATTTTCATTCAGAGCGAAGAACGATTTTTGTACATTGTTCAATTTAAATTACTCTCCGAACAACGATCAAATATGTCCCATCTCTAACAAATGAGAGCATTTATCGAAATAAATTAATTATGACAGACAAAATACAAAATTTAAAATTGTGTTAACACGAGTAACACGAGTTTTTTTTACAAAAACTGCAAAAAAATGAATGAAAAGTAAATGGTTTAACGATAACATTCAAAGCATAGAAAAATGTCTATTCTATTTCATTGCAGAAAGAAAAGATTTAAATTGGATTAAAATTATTATATCTGAATCATAGCAGAACTACCAGGTAGTGGTATCACACCAGCTGATCGAATATGAAAAGTCAAATCCCTTTATAAAAAAATAATTTTTGTTGTAATTTCCCCAACAACATAAAGAAAGTTTTGACATAACATATTCAAAATTTTACGATGCCACTACCTGGTAGTTCTGCCATGATCTGAATTAAGAAAGACTTATGCTAAGTTTACATTTACGAAATCCACTCGATTTCAACTGTCAAATCCATAGGATACACGTCAAATGAAATCCAGATGAGATTTCATTTGACGTTTGAGCTATGGAATTGACAGTTGAAATCGAGTGGATTTCGTAAATGTAAACTTAGCATTAATGTCTTGTTCATACTAATGTCCAATTTACATTAGCAACTTTTTCGTCATTTGGAGCTGTTTCGTCATTTATTTGCTAAAACAGGCAACATTTTGCGTCATTTACCATACAAAAATAAATGACGATAGCTACGTCATTTATTCTAAACAACGCACGAAAACACCATACTATTATAAGCAGCCCAGTTTTTTTGTCATAAACTACCAAAAAATGCAACTGTTTATGATGTCTTTGTTTGTTTGTGTGTGTTGTAGAAAAACAAAAATATTCAAACGATAACAAAAGTGAAAATAAATGTTTAAAAAACTTGCAAAAATTATGTTTTTTTTGTTTTTAGAATTAATTTAAGTTATTTGATACACATTTGTGTGGTGAAATTCCTATTTCTCTGAATAAATGTATTGTGTGCGTGTGTTTGTGTTATTGTATAAGTGTGTATGTGCGATTGTGTGAGTAAGCAAATGACGCAAAAAAAAACAGATGTAAATATACTTCATTTGATTCTAGGATTTCGATTTAAATTGGACTTAAGGCTAATTCGCTCTCTATTCGTTGTTCGAACCCAAATTACGATGTAATTACTTCATTTTCCATACAAAATTTAGAGAACGAACAACGATTTTTGTACATTATTCAATTTTAGATTGCTGTCAGAACGACGATAAAATATGTCTCATCTCTAACAAATGAGAGAATTTATCGAAATAAATTAATTGTGACAGCAAAAATACAAAATTTAAAAATGTATTAAAACCCAAACATTTTTAGAAAAATTGCAAAAAATTTAATGAAAATTAAACGGTTTAACGACTAGTGTACATTCAAATCATAGCAAATTTTGTCTTCTTTTTCATTGCAGTTGCATTTCTTGTCCATCGTTTCAAATTCGCGTATGAATTTAGAAACACAAATCAAATACTTGCAAGAAAGTCTGTATACCAAAAAGTTATTTTGGCAGGTCTCTCTCTCGTTAATTTTGAAAATAGAAAAATTAAAAAATGTTCTGAAAACACCAAAATTGTGAGAAAAAATAGAAAACATGAATGAAAATAATATAATTTAATTTTAAATAGATATCTGAAAGAAGGACAAATATTTTTTTCAGTTCATATCAATTAATTTTACACGTCTTTTGGTTAAATCTTTCTTTAAAATCCTTAAACAAAAACTATGAAAATATGAATCATGTTGCTATGAATTATGTACCATGTCGTATGAACGGGTTAATTAATGTACGTAATTATGAGAACGAACGACGTAATTCAAATGCTGGTATGAACATGGCATAACCTATATTGCTACCTGAAATAAAAGGCACTTATGAACTAATAAAAGAAATCGCAAAATAAAGAAAAAAACTTAATTTGAAGAAGCAATTGAATTAACATGAAATAAAAAAACTTATAGACATTGGAACATTAATGCCCGTAATTTCTACGCGTAGTTATCTATGAATTCATAGATATCCCACGTGTAAGCAAAATTTCATAATTTCAATCCATAGGTAACGTTACCGGGTCGAAAACGGCCGTGTTACTTACACCAAGGATTTTGCCTGGTTGATCGTTGCCAATGTGTTAAAAATTATAAAACACTTATATGTGGCATTGTTTTTACGAAATCATGAATGAAAATCACCAATGTTACCACATGTTTTCAAAATGTACACGCTTCGGTAAATGGCACGTAGAAATTACCAAACGCGTAGGTAAAGATATCTAATAGGTAGCTACCTACCCTGTTACCTAGGGCTAGAAATTACGGGCATAAAACTATAATGCCCGTAATTTCTACGCGTAGTTATCTATGAGTTCATAGATATCCCCCGTGTAATCAACATTTCATAATTTCAATCCATAGGTACAGTTACCGGGTCGAAAACGGACGTGTTACTTACACCATGGTACAATAAGAAAGGTAGATGCATCGGCGAATTGCTACAACAAAGCAACTTTTTTTGTAATGTAAACTGTCAAAATTTTCGCCAAATGGTCTCTTGTTGTCTCTTTTTATCGTTTGTGTTTTTCTATAAACTGTAGAGATGCTATCTCTTACTTACCGAATCATATGGTTTTTGTTTTGATTTTTCATGGCGAATTCCTAGTTTTTTGACGTTTTAGATTCGATCAGCTGGGCTGAGGCATCTACCTTTCTAATTGTACCATGCTAATAGGTAGCTACCTACCCGGTTACCTAGGGCTAGAAATTACGGGCATAAATATAAAACAAAGTTTCATTTGACATAAAGTAAACCGTTTCGCCAAAGTTCGCCGTCACTGTTTGGTTCACCTCTCCTGCTTCATCGTTGGACCGTCATCGCCCACACACCTGCAATCCGCAGTGTCCAGGTATCCTGCTGCCATCTCTGTATACGTACCTCAACTATCTACTCCTAAACAGACGTACACACAATATCTATAAATAAAAGAAGAGAAAAACGTTATAAATTGTAGAGAGGGTAGACATTTGAGAATTATTTGCTTTATTATAGCCAAAGACATAAATACAACAAGATAAGACATTTTTTTGCTATCATTCTTCAGTGAATGGCTTTTGAATTTAACATAATGTTATATCACGATATGGTGATATAACATTTTTTTCTTTTATACATTTTTACGTATTTAACCGAATTTACCGATCCAATTGACATAGAATTATTCTTGAATAGATCCTTGAATTCATAAATTTCGTTTCTGATACCATTACATGAAATGTTCCTCCTTGGTTGCGATTTTAAATTAACTGCAACCTGTTAAGGGTAATGTTTCTATACAAAGTTTCGTAAACATTTTTTTGTTGCATGCATTTTGTCATATCTTAGTCGTATTTATGTCTTTGTTATAGCCATATTGCGGCAGAAAAATTCCCGTTCATTTAGTATGAGCTCAGACTAGTCCGACAGGAGCCAATTTTCCCTCAGGTTGCAGTGCCCAGTTTGTTAAAAATGTCCTTCTTGGCTTAAAAGTTGCCCCCAAAAGTAAAGAGATATTACTTTTATTATAGATTCCCATACTTACCATACCTAACCTATACTTACCTTTACTTGAACACGTACTTACCTTTACCTAAACTTGCACTGAACGTATACTTACTTCACATCCAACTGGCAGTCCAGCAGCATCGGATAATTCAACAGCAAGGACATCACGAATAAAGGATATCCATAATATGCAATATAGTCACCAAAAATTAATTTATTAGTTTTGAATACGAATTATGTAAACCGAATATGAAGCAGATTTTGGAGCACTCTGTTTGGTGGCAAATAAATTTGAAATGTTTATAACGTTTAACTGAAAACAAACAATGTTGTTCTTCACATAAGTGGTTGAGAAGGGAGTAAGGAAGAGGGGGACATAATAAAGAGGTAGCTATGGGGCGTCTTAATATTTCCAAGATGCCACGGTGGAACTTTGATTCCAGTGGGTGGGTGCACCTCGGCACGTCATCAGTCGAGGTGGTAGGTTATTTCCTATGGTAGTGGGGATTGTGGTGTGTTGCATAGCTGTCTTTATATATTTCATTTATTTTCTTTCCTATCCTTTTTGGGCTTCAAATTTTTTCAACATGTTTTAAGACTGGCATGATTTCTAATTTTGGTTACTGTGTGATAGTGGTAAGATGTCAAAAAAAAAAAAACGGCGGATGCAGTTGAATCACTAAAAGTGTACAGTACATTTGCCGTTGGAGTACATCTTTTCCTATGAATTCACTTATGAATTTTACAAGATAGCGCGCAGCTAGGATGCACTCCATTTTCCTTCCACAGCACACAGCTATGATGCACTCCGTTTTCGATCCAAACCACTACTTTTTATGTAGTATTATGGATTGAATTTATAGGCACTCTTCGGATTGTGTTTTTAATCAATCCAAAGATGCAGTAAAAACGCAAGCTATTGCGAAATATCCCAAAATAAATAAAATGCATTTATTATTTGTGTAAAAAAAGAATACAAAGAACTTTATTAAACGCAAATTAAAAAAAGTTTCCATTAAGTTCAATCGCATTTGAGTTTACTTTCTCCGTTCTCCAATTAATCCAAGCGCATCTGATTTTGCTTCATCATACTAAAAGTTTTTTATGTTGACTTCCCATCACTAGTTCAGCTTTCGACATGGACTCCAACTGCACTTCACTCCATTAACAATTTCCTTCTCGTGAATTACAGCAGAAATGTTCGCAACTTCAGTTTTTATTTCTTTATTTTATAACAAACTCTCCGAAATGTATACACTCTTGTTTGTCTTTTGAAGAAATGTGTAGGGATCAACCAACTGGTTTTTTCTGTAGGGATCTCTACAGCAACTGCTTATAAAATGTATGTTACGGAGTGCATTTTTCATAACTCTGTTGGACTACATCGAAAGATGTTGTGAAATCATAACTCCAATTGCACAACTTCGAAATTTTTTTGCTGGGTTATATTATCCCAGCAAAAAGTTTGCATCCGCGAATGCAGTGAAATCACTACAAATGTACAGTACAAGTGCCGTTGGAGTACATCTTTTTCTATGAATTCACTTATGAATTTTACAAGGGAGCGCGCAGCTAGGATGCACTCCATTTTGCTTCCACAGCACACAGCTAGGATGCACTCCATTTTCGATCCAAAGCACAGCTTTTGATGTAGTTTTGTGGATTGCATTTTTAGTCAGTCTAAAGATGCAATAGAAATGCAAGCCATTGCGAAATATCCCAGAATAAATAAAATGCATTTATTATTATTTGTGTAAAACAATAATGCAAAGAACTTTATTATATTAGTTAATATTTACATTAGGCAATTTTCCTTGCGGCAATTGTCAGTTTGATGGAGGGAGTGGTGAGGCATTTGGTAACCCTTTGCTTCTCAACACCCTCTCTTACCTACAAACTTACAATTGCCGCAAGAAAAATCGCCTAATGTAAATATGGACTTATATAAACACAAATTAAAAATGTTTCCATTAAATTCAATCACATTTGAGTTTACTTTCTCCATTCTCCAATTAATCCAAGCGCATTTGATTTTGCTTCGTCATCCTAAAGGTTTTGTATGTTGCCTTCTAATCACTAGTTCTGCTTTCGACATGGACTCTAACTGCTCTCCACTCCATTAAAAATTTCCGTCTCGTGAACTACCGCAAAAATGTTCGCAACTCATGTTTTTATTTCTTTATTTTATAACAAATTCTTAGAAATGTATACACTCCCTCTAATTTTATGATTTCGCCAACGGCGGATAGGGATCAATCAACTGTTTTTTTGTAGGGATCTCTAAAGCAACTGCTTATAAATTGTATCCAACAGAGTGCATTTTCATAACTCCGTGTGGACTGCATCGAAGGATGTTGTGAAATCATAACTCCACATGCACAACTTCCAAAATTTTTTGTTGGGATGTGACCTCTTCCAAGTCCGAACAACGTGCCGTACACTGTAACACCGCTTAAAGAAGCGGTATAATATTTGTTAATATGTGTGGTATTTTGTTAAATTTGAAAAAATTCAAGCTCTAATAAACATGTGCTTTTGGGTGGAATGTACCAAGCAACGGTCCTGACCGGTTTTAACATGGCAAAGCCGAGGATTTATCTTGGTCCCTCTTTCATCTCAAGTGGACACTGACCTCCCCGTGGTGTCACCTGGGGAACTGCCTTTAACACCCGTTAAAGGTAGTGAGCTAACATGTGCCGCGCGTTCTCCCATAAGAACGTTAAAAACGTGGGTTTGGGCGTCGGGTTAGTAACCCTCCCCTAGAAAAAACAGCATACTATGAAAAAACGAAAGAAAAGAAAAACAACCCCATCTAAAGTTGACGAACCCCGCAAACGTTTTAAGGACCATGATCTGCGAATCTGCACCTGGAATGTTCGCACTCGTTAGTCGAAGACTAAAACATCTGGTATCCAGCTTCACTCCAGTGAATGAAAGACTTGCTGCAATTCGAATAAAAGCTAAATTCTTCAACATCAGCTTTATTTGCGCACATGCTCCCACTGAAGAGAAGGACGAACAGACCAAAGATATATTTTACGAGCGCTTAGAAGAAACATATGACAGTTGCCCTGCCCATGACTTTAAAATCATTCTAGGCGATTTTAATGCCAAAATTGGAAAGGAGAATATCTTTGGCCCAACAGTCGGGAAATTCAGCCTCCACAGTGAAACATCTGACAATGGTATGAGGCTGATAGACTTTGCAGCTGCAAAAAACATGGTAGTTAGCAGTACCAGATTTAATCATCTCGATATTCATAAGGGCACCTGGCTGTCTCCAGATCAGAAAACAAGAAATCAAACGATAGTTCCGAGGCGCAAACATTGATTCGGACCACTACCTTGTTGCAGCAAAGGTTCGCACCCGCTTAATCGTGGCAAACAAAGTACAAACAGAGACAACACGAAAGTTAGACATCGGTAAGCTGCAATCACAACAGATAGCCACAGCATATTCCACTCAACTAGCCCAATTCCTTAATCAAAGCACTCCTCATCCCGATAACATATCAGCGCAATGGCAAAGCATTGCCCACTCCATGCAAACAGCCGCAAAATCCATACTTGGATACCAGAGGCCTCCACCAAGGAATCCATGGTATGATCAGGAGTGTCCACTTTACAATCCGTAGCAACGCGTAGCGCACGAGAGAGATACAGGGAGAAAAGGAGAGAGGAGAAACGTCTTTTCCGCAGGAAAAAGAGGGAGATAGAAAAGCGGGAGTGTGAAAAAATCGAGATGTACAGGAGCTAGAATGAAGTTCGAAAATTCTACCAAAGAGTCAAGCATCAAACTGATGGCTTTGGTACAGGCACATCCTCCTGTAGAGACCAGCAAGGTAATTTGGTAACTGATACACATAGTGTACTCAGGATATGGAAATAACATTTTTCAAAACTGTTGGTATCCAATAGCAGCGAAGACGACGAAGATACCACAGTCCCAATCCCAGAAGATGGTATTGAATGTTTACCGCCCAGCCAAGATGAGGTAAAGACAGCAATAAATCGGCTGAAGAATAATAAGACAGCAGGAGCCGATGGCTTACCAGCCGAGCTGTTCAAAACCGGAGGCGACACGCTGATAAGGTGTATTCATCAGCTAGTTAGCACCATCTGGCAGGAAGAACGAGTACCCGACGATTGGAACCTGAGTATCCTGTGCCCCGTCCACAAGAAGGGAGATAAGACTGTATGCTCTAACTATAGGGGCATAAGTCTACTCCCTATTGCCTACAAAATCGTGTCAGGGATATTGTGCAAACGACTAAAGCCTATGGTCAACGAGATAATTGGACCATACCAATGCGGCTTTAGACCTGGCAAGTCCACCATTGACCAGATATTTACCCTGCGGCAAATCCTGGAGAAGACCCAAGAGATGAAGATCGACACCTACCACCTTTTTGTCGATTATAAAGCAGCCTTCGACAGCCCGCTGCGTTCAAAGGTATTCCAAGCCATGTCTGAATTTGGTATCCCCGCAAAGCTCATCCGGCTTTGCAAAATGACTTTAACTGACACGAGGTCCTCAGTTAAAATAGGAAAGAACCTCTCCGAAGAGTTTGGTACCAAAAGAGGTTTCAGACAAGGAGACAGCCTTTCGTGTGATCTCTTTAACATCCTGCTGGAAAAGGTTATACGAGAGGCAAACGTCAAAAGAAGTGGGACAATCTACACCAATAGTCCCGTCCGTAAACACAACAACCCCGCAAAAAATTTTGGAAGTTGTGCATGTGGAGTTATGATTTCACAACATCCTTCGATGTAGTCCACACGGAGTTATGAAAAATGCACTCCGTTGGATAGAATTTATAAGCAGTTGCTTTAGAGATCCCTAAAAAAAAAAAAAAACAGTTGGTTGATCCCTACCCACCGCCGGCGAAATAATTTATTCTAAAAATAAGAGTGCATATATTTCTAAGAATTTGTTATAAAATAAAGAAATAAAAACTTAAGTTGCGAACATTTTTGCGGTAATTCACGAGGCGGAAACTTTTAATGGAGTGTAGTCCAGTTGGAGTCCATGTCGAAAGCTGAACTAGTGATGGGAAGTCAACATAAAAAACCTTTAGGATGATGAAGCAAAATCAGATGCGCTTGGATTAAATTGAGAACGGAGGAAGTAAGCTCAAATGTGATTGAATTTTATGGAAACTTTTTTTTTAATTTGTGTTTATATAATAAAGTTCTTTGTGTTCTTGTTTTACACAAATAATAAATGCATTTTATTTATTTTGGGATATTTCGCAATGGCTTGAATTTTAATTGCATCTTTAGACTGATTAAAAATGCAAGCCGAAGAATGCATATAAATTCAATCCAAAGAACTGCATCTTAAGTTGTGATTTGGATCGAAAATGGAGTACATCCCAGCTGTGTGCTGTGGAAGCAAAATTGACCGCATCCTAGCTGCGCGCTCCCTTGTAAAATTCATAAGTGAATTCATAGAAAAAGATGTACTCCAACGGCACTTGTACTGTACACTTGTAGTGATTCAACTGCATCCGCGGATGCAAACTTTTTGCTGGGAAACGACATCAGTTGTGAAATAAAAAGAATTGTATTGGCCAACAGATGCTACTTTGGTTTAAGTAAGCAGTTTAAAAAAAAGCCACATCTCGTCAAACAAAAATAACGCTCTACAAAACACTGATACTACCCGTGCTGATGTATGGCTCCGAAGCCTGGGTAGTTGCGCAAGCAGTCATGGCAGTGCTTGGTGTGTTTGAGAGAAAAAATCTTCGAAAGATCTACGGACCAATCTGCGTTGACGGTGAATATCGACGTCGCATGAACCACGAGCTGTATCTGCTGTACAACGACATCAATATTGTTAAACGTATTGAGATGCAGCGATTGCGTTGGCTAGGCCATATCATAAGAATGAGCGATGATGACTTCGCTAAAAAGGTGTATAAACACGGACCGCTTGGCGGTGCACGCAGAATTGGCAGGCCAAGGAATAGATGGCGCAAACAAGTGGATGATGAGATGAAAAGGCGCGGTATTCCAGAAAATGAAGCAACAAATAGAGAGAATTGGAGATCTTTTCTTAGTTCGGCCTATAGAACAAATGTTCTGTAATGGGCCAGCTGAGTAAGTAAGTAAGTTTTTGATTTCAAAAACAAAAGTTTGAAACAGCTTCTAGTTTTTCAATAAATTTTTAGCGACCCTGTCGTGTCTCATCCGGCATCAAATTAAAAGAAAGTCATAAAGTAAAATAATGTCGGCTTTGACACTAAAGTCCAATTTACATATGCACATTAAATGATTTCGTTTTACGAAATCCTAGAATCAAATGAAGTGTATTTACATCTGTTTTTTGCGTCATTTGCTTACGCACAAAATCGCACATATACACTTATACAATAACACAAACACACGCACACAATATATTTATTAAGAGAAATAGGAATTAAATAGGAAATACACAAATGTGTATCAAATAACTTAAATTAATTCTAAAAACAAAAAAAAAACATAATTTTTGCAAGTTTTTTAAACATTTATTTTCACTTTTGTCATCGTTTGAGTATTTTTGTTTTTCTACAACACACACAAACAAACAAAGACATCATAAACAGTTGCATTTTTTGGTAGTTTATGACAAAAAAAACTGGGCTGATTATAATAGTATGGTGTTTTCGTGCGTTGTTTAGAATAAATGACGCAGCTATCGTCATTTATTTTTGTATGGTAAATGACGCAAAATGTTGCCTGTTTTAGCAAATAAATGATGAAACAGCTCCAAATGACGAAAAAGTTGCTAATGTAAATTGGACATAAAAGGCTCCCTTTTTGCTATAGGCTGACAACCCGAACAAACCATCTAACATCAAACGGCAGTAATACAAACAAAGGCGACGACCAAGTAAAACAAATCCAATGTTGCTTAAGTTTGATATTAAAATGTGTGGCGTTTATTCGCTATAGAAATAAATTAAGTTTATAAAATTAAAATGACAAGTTGTTAAAATGACCTTACATGTTTTAGTTGTCCAGCAAAAAGGACAGAATCAATGCCTGAAGGGCCTTTTATAGATTTTAAAAATGTTGCTAACAACTACATTTTACATTTACATAGACAATAAAAACAAACTGCAATAAAAATTATTGTTCACAGGACAAAATATTGTTCACTGGACGTTTTCGATCTTCAGGATGCGTTGCCAATTCTAAGGTGACCATCACCGACAGACCCCAAACATTTTTGCAAGAGTGCTACTTTCAGTGTTTCATTCAAGTTTTTCAAAATATTCAATCAAATGTGAAAACATTTTTATATATTCCAATAATTTTATAAATTCCAATAATTTATAGACCTTTCCTTGTTTTGTTTACATGTACAGTTAACACTAATATTACAAACAAAAACAAATTCCTATGTGGTTGTTTTGAGTTGTATTTGTTGAAGTATTTACACTACCTTCATTGTTCTACCATGGCTTACATCAAGTAATGCCCGTAATTTCTAGCCCTAGGTAACCGGGTGGGTAGCTACCTACTAGTTATCTTTACCTACGCGTTTGGTAACTTCTACGACGTGCCATTTACCGAGGCGTGTAAATTTTGAAAACATGTAACATTTTTGATTTTCATTCATGATTTCGTAAAAACATTGCCAGATATAAGTGCTTTACAATTTTTAACACATTGGCAACGATCAACCAGGCAAAATTCTTGGTGTAAGTAACACGGCCGTTTTCGACCCGGTAACGTTACCTATGGATTGAAATTACGAATTTTTGCTTACACGGAAGATATTTATGAACTCCTGGATAACCACGCATAGAAATTACGGGTATAAGTTACGTAACGGTAACGTTACCTATCGATTGAAATTATGAAAGTTTGCTTACACGGGGGATATCTATAAAGTCATAGATAACTACGCGTAGAAATTACGGGCATAACGGAACACTTTTCGAGTAAAAAGAGGTGAAACTTGAAGATTCGTGCACGTAAAGGAACAGAGCTATGGTAAATTCAGCTTGATTTGTCGATGGTCAGACTAGCACGATTTCAACATGGCGACGTCCAGTTTATCGGCGGAGGGGTATGAAGTAGTGAATCCCATGTACATGGTTTTCTGTGTTTGTTGTGTTGCCTCTTCTAGTTATTCGTTGCAAATTTTTTTTCCATTTTCTTTCATTTATATTTTCTCAAGTAAACGTTAAGACAAAACAAGCATAAAAAGATTTAATAAAAACAATTAATTAATAAAACAGTGAAAATTTTACTATTAATATTAATTTAATTAATAATGTTAATTATTTTGTGTTGTTTTTTTAGTTTATTTTTTAGTCTGTTCCTATACTTTTGAAAATGGTAAAACCGGCAAGAGTAGTGAAAGTTGTAAAATGCTCCCATATGAATTGTATGGTGTCTGAAGTAAAGCAACACTTTTCGAGTAAAAAGTGGTAAAACTTGAAGATTCTTGCACGTAAAGGAACAATGCTTATGCTTTGTTTACATTTACGAAATCCACTCGATTTCAACTGTCAAATCCATAGGTTAAACGTCAAATGAAATCCAGATGAGATTTCATTTGACGTTTGAGCTATGGAATTGACGGTTGAAATCGAGTGGATTTCGTAAATGTAAACTTAGCATTAGTTTACATTCTGCGTCGTTTTGTGATTTCGAAGGCGTTGCGTGATTTCGCGCGGAATCAAGCAAAATTTATCATGATTTCGTATACAAAAATGAATGATATACAACCCTGTTTTTGCCTAAAAAAGTACCTAAAGTTGCAACAATTTTCACGTATCACAATAAACAAGGTAGATGGTCAATTGCTGCAACAAAAAATTTTAGTATCTGTAGTAGAATTAGGAACACACCCAGTATATTTAATGAAACACACAGTTGTATTTACACAAATAAATGTATTTTAACACAGAGTTGCATGAAAACACTCAGATAAACATAATAGATAAGATGAGATAAATAATGTACGCTAGGCTAAGTTGATGTAGAGAAAATAAAGAGACGCCATTCATTGTGCGATCGTTGAAAAAGCAAGACGTGTTCAGCTCAGGTGTGGACGCAATACCACGACATTGTAAAATTAAAATTCAAAGAAAAGACTTGTGAAATTCGTGCCAACAAAGAATCAAAATTGTTTTACTTAAATTAAATTAAAGAAAACAAATCAAAAAACTGAAGAAAAAACAAAACTGAAGAACTGAGGAAACCAAAAAATTTAATTACGCTGTGAGGCAAACAGAAAGAAAAAACGAAAAACTAAAAAGAACTGTGTGCGTGTGTGTGTGAAACAACTACGCAATAGAAAAATGGTACGCGAAAATCTAATGGCCCAGCTAAAGCAGGCAGGAATAAATTTTCCAGAAACAGCGACCATTCAACAATTACGTGAGTTACTGAGAGAAGTGGTGGGGGCATCATCATCATCGTCGATACCACCATTACAACAAACAGAAGCTGAAGGCCCACCACCATCGCAACAAGAAGGGCAACAACAACAGGCTGATGACGTAGTGCTATTACAAACACAGCAACCAGCAAGCATGCTAGCGGCAACAGACAAATCGAAGCATGCCCAAACAGCACAAAGCGAAACCGACAACATTGAAGAGCAGTTGGCAAGACATCTCCGAATCTTGCAATTGGAAAAGGAAATAAGTGCTTTGGAGAAAAAGAAGGAAGTGAAGAAAAGTGTAGCCACATTCGCCGATGTGGAAGGGGCGATGCCAAAATTTTCTGGAGACGATGCCTATACCATTTCTAAATGGGTGCAAGAATTTGACAGAATCACAGATGTGGTAAAGTGCACTGAGGCGGAAAAGTTCATATACGCTCGACGAATGTTAACAGGTAGCGCTGCACTTTTCCTACGACGCACTAAGGCAAACAGCTGGTTGAGCCTGAAGAAGGAGTTGGAAGTTGAGTTCCAAAAAACAGTCGGAGCAAAAGAGATACTCCGAAAACTTGATGCCCGGAAATGGGATAGAGCAGGAGAAAACTTGCACCACTATGTCCTAATCATGCAAGAGCTGGCTGATGGGGCACCAATCCAAGAAGCGGAATTGGTGGAATATATAGTGGATGGCATGCAAGAGAGATCGGTAGCAGCATCGATTTTTTTTAATGTGAACACAGTGGCGGAGTTTAAGGCCCTGATACCGAAGTACGAAAAGATGGTGGTGGAGCGGAAGCAGAAGCAGCTGAAGAACAGTCAGGTGGACCAGGCGCTAGCGGAGGTCCGCTGTTTCAATTGCCAAAAATTGGGTCATTATGCGACAAGTTGCAGAGCGGAGAAGCGGCAAACAGGGGCCTGCTTCAAGTGTGGCAAGATGGGGCACATAAGAATCCATTGCCCCCTCCGTGCAGTAGCAGCGGTTCCAAACCAGGACGAGGTCGACTGGGATGTACAGGTAAGAGTAGCTTTGGGTCCTAGTGTGACTGGGTCTAATTGTCATTTTGTCTCTTCCTTACTCGACACCGGTAGCCCATGTAGCTTTATTAACCAGAAAGTGATTCGGTCCGTGTCCCCACAAATTAGGATGAAGAAGAAGAGAGTGTCCAAGTTTAAGGGATTAGACGGCAGAAAAATAAAAATATGTGGACAAATCCTAGTGTTCTTAGAATTTGGAGGCGTTAAGAAGAAAATGAATTTTATTATATTACCTGATAGTGCCCCATGCACCTTGGTGCTTGGGCGTGATTTTTTAAAGTTATTTAACATTGTTTTGTGTTTAAAGAATGGGAGCCCGAACCCAGCTGAAATTTGTGACAAACTCGGGAAAAAATGTATTAATTTGTTTTTTAAGGCAGACTCTAAACCTGAATTAAAACCAGGGCTGCAAATAAATGAAAAAATGAAACCTGATATGTGCGATGTTCTTTCTACGGATAAAGGGCAACAAGGAAAGGTGGGTATACAAAATGGGGTGCAGGAAGAAGGGGGTAACCCTGCAAAGACCCCAAGCCAGGGTAAGGGAATGAAAGAAATTGAAAAACCTAAATTTGAAAAAACAACCGTTGGTAAAGTGGAAGTAGATAGCAAGGAAGTTGCATGCAAAGAAGAAGCATGCACAAAAGAGAGAATAGAGAGTAAATGTTTACAAGTGGTTAAGAGCGATGAACAGACATGGGAAACCAACCCTATGCGAACTGAAGAGCACGATAGGAAGTGGGAAAGAAATGAAAACATTACTTTTGAGAAAATAATTTATAAAGTGAAAGAAAATTGTAATATGCAACTGCGCTTCAATTTTCCATTTCAAAATTTAACGTTCAGTAGCAAGCAATTTTACTGCTTTCAGCGACATCTCTCGGCCTTTGTTTCCCTCTTATAGTCTCCCTCCCCATATCGTTTATTAACGCTTTCTACTTGTCAGTTAATTTATCAACTTTTAGGCCTGGAAGTGCTGTGCACTTTATGGATTTCTGCATGGCTTCTTCGTACAAAACCGAAGGAAATTCTGCCATTTTGCCGGTATTAATCTCACAGTTCAGTCAACAGTCAAAATTAATATTTTCCAATTAATATTTTTCAACTATGGTTTTTGAAGTAATTCTTAAATCGTTTTTATTTAAGTAATCTACAATCGTTTATGTGAGTATGACTATTGGATTCGCAGATAATCGGACATTAATGGTAAACAATCCATTTATTAGTTGATTTCGTTAGTCGGTGGTCATTCTATTATATTAAATATACATAAAAACATCATTGAACAGCTACTACATATTCTGCTGGTTGACATACTCTGTTGAGGTAATACGATCGAAATTTCTGTTCTCCTTGTTTTCTAAATTGTTCACTCTCCAGCAGATTGACCAGCCCATTGGGTTAGCGGTATTTGTCAGAGGTTTTGTACGCAGACGTTCTCTGGAGACAATTTGAAAACAGAACAAAATTTATAATATCCATGCCAACACCTTCAGTTCGATGTAATTGCCCTGGAGATCACATGTCTATCGTTTACTTTATGGTGCTTGAAACTAAAGAAACCTTGCAAGTTCGACTATAAAGTGTATTTCCGTGTTTGACAGTGACAATCCAATATAAAGTTTGTACCTCAAGATATACTACAATCGATTCGAGCATATTGAATTTCGGCTGTGAATTCTGGCAGAGCATTAGAATAGTGGCGTAAGAAATTATATTTTCTCCCCATCAGTGTTTACAAAGTCTTCAAGAAACATTTGCTTCAACAAATGCCGATGGTTCAGACAATGTGCAAAAACTACAGATGTTGACCAGTAAGTGTTAAGGAAATTAATGCTTTAAACCCTTTTTCCTATTGGAGCCGAGTTTGGTGTTATTGAAATTAAATTGCACATCACTTAAAAAAATCATCATTATCATACGTGCATAATTAAGTTTAGTGAGATCGACAATATCAGTAAGCTAACCTAGCTATTAATATATATTTACGGTACCGTTTCGTTGAATAGTGAACCTAATAAACACACATATTACCAATTTATCTCTGTGATTACAAAAAAAACAAAGCTTACCATCTCCGATTCCATTTCGTAACAGAGTACTGTGTGGTTGTTGAGATTGTTTCACTATTCTCCGATTTGAGTACATATTATGTTAAGTCTAACAGAATTTCTCCACTGTTAATGACTAGGTCAACTTTAACAGAATAGATATTGGGATACAATTCTCTCCTAAATTAATAACATTCAAAGAGAGCATCGACAGAGGAGTTATCATCAAATTCTATTTCTGTTCACGAGAATGCAAATGCAGTCAGCTCTGCGAAAGATCTTTCGGCGGCAGCGGCGAGCAGCGAAGAACGTAAGTGAACGGTTTTATTTTTATTTTTAATTTTGTTTTATCATTACTTCTTGTATTTTCACAACATAGTTCAATATTGGTTATGATAATCTAAGATAAATAATGCATGATTCTGATAGATACAATCTTTGATATCGAGAAGTAATTACAGTGGGACATCGATATAGTTAAATATATGTCCACGTTAAATGACTCTCTTTGGTTTAAAATTTCACTCGGTTAAATTGACAGTGATCTTACATGAGTTTGCATTTCAAGTCTTTATTTTTATTATCCCTTTGTCTACAGAATAATTAACCTAGTGCCATTGAAACTCAATTATTATTATGAACTATTTTGAATATACTAAGAGTCCACTTATAGTTGAATGTCTTAAATTATAATAGTTATAAGTGAAATTTAAGATAAACTATAATTAGATAACTTATTGTTTAATTAAACTATTGTCGTTTATTAGACGCTAGTCTATTCGAATATAAAATCCAAATCTAATTTAATGAAATGAATACTCGTCACTTTATTGTCTTAGGACTAACAACTAGCGAATGTATAGTCTAAGATATTTTGGAATAAATTCACTCATCATGAGCTTCAACTAAATACTCCCTTGTCTGTTTGAGGATGTAACCATATGTGATTGATAGGCTGGTAGTTTGGGTATTACCAGAACTTAATCTTTTATTGATCAGTGAGTAATACAGGTGGGAGGGTAGTTAGGTAATATAACACCATTAAACTAACGTATGATACAAAGCCACGAGTCTTCTAATTTTCTGTCAACTACCCTGTTGACCCTTTTACCAAGCACGCAAACTAAAATAATATTTTAATATTGCCAAATATTTACTCAGGGTTGCTAGAATCACAGAACTCCATCCATTCTGACGAGCAATAAGGCCGTGGACAATGCGTGCTATCTTTTTCTAGCCTCTGGAGAATGTATACATCAGAACTCGAATTCTTTTAAGGAGCAATATTATAAATAATGGCGCCCAACGTGGGGCGGAGCAATGTAGAAATGATATATGTATATTTCCATATAAGACCGTAGTCGCTTTATGCGTACTTGATCGAGTTGTTCTGTTCCTTCTTCACATTTCCTTACTCTTTCCTTGATCTATTTCTATTGAAATATTCTGTCTGTCAAATTCTCTTGGATCCCTTTGATGAAAGGAATTTAGATGTGATAAGACCTGATGTCTGTCATTATAACCCGAATCTCAGGACCATCCATCGCTAAAAATGGTAAACAATCCATTTATTAGTTGATTTCGTTAGTCGGTGGTCATTCTATTATATTAAATATACATAAAAACATCATTGAACAGCTACTACATATTCTGCTGGTTGACATACTCTGTTGAGGTAATACGATCGAAATTTCTGTTCTCCTTGTTTTCTAAATTGTTCACTCTCCAGCAGATTGACCAGCCCATTGGGTTAGCGGTATTTGTCAGAGGTTTTGTACGCAGACGTTCTCTGGAGACAATTTGAAAACAGAACAAAATTTATAATATCCATGCCAACACCTTCAGTTCGATGTAATTGCCCTGGAGATCACATGTCTATCGTTTACTTTATGGTGCTTGAAACTAAAGAAACCTTGCAAGTTCGACTATAAAGTGTATTTCCGTGTTTGACAGTGACAATCCAATATAAAGTTTGTACCTCAAGATATACTACAATCGATTCGAGCATATTGAATTTCGGCTGTGAATTCTGGCAGAGCATTAGAATAGTGGCGTAAGAAATTATATTTTCTCCCCATCAGTGTTTACAAAGTCTTCAAGAAACATTTGCTTCAACAAATGCCGATGGTTCAGACAATGTGCAAAAACTACAGATGTTGACCAGTAAGTGTTAAGGAAATTAATGCTTTAAACCCTTTTTCCTATTGGAGCCGAGTTTGGTGTTATTGAAATTAAATTGCACATCACTTAAAAAAATCATCATTATCATACGTGCATAATTAAGTTTAGTGAGATCGACAATATCAGTAAGCTAACCTAGCTATTAATATATATTTACGGTACCGTTTCGTTGAATAGTGAACCTAATAAACACACATATTACCAATTTATCTCTGTGATTACAAAAAAAACAAAGCTTACCATCTCCGATTCCATTTCGTAACAGAGTACTGTGTGGTTGTTGAGATTGTTTCACTATTCTCCGATTTGAGTACATATTATGTTAAGTCTAACAGAATTTCTCCACTGTTAATGACTAGGTCAACTTTAACAGAATAGATATTGGGATACAATTCTCTCCTAAATTAATAACATTCAAAGAGAGCATCGACAGAGGAGTTATCATCAAATTCTATTTCTGTTCACGAGAATGCAAATGCAGTCAGCTCTGCGAAAGATCTTTCGGCGGCAGCGGCGAGCAGCGAAGAACGTAAGTGAACGGTTTTATTTTTATTTTTAATTTTGTTTTATCATTACTTCTTGTATTTTCACAACATAGTTCAATATTGGTTATGATAATCTAAGATAAATAATGCATGATTCTGATAGATACAATCTTTGATATCGAGAAGTAATTACAGTGGGACATCGATATAGTTAAATATATGTCCACGTTAAATGACTCTCTTTGGTTTAAAATTTCACTCGGTTAAATTGACAGTGATCTTACATGAGTTTGCATTTCAAGTCTTTATTTTTATTATCCCTTTGTCTACAGAATAATTAACCTAGTGCCATTGAAACTCAATTATTATTATGAACTATTTTGAATATACTAAGAGTCCACTTATAGTTGAATGTCTTAAATTATAATAGTTATAAGTGAAATTTAAGATAAACTATAATTAGATAACTTATTGTTTAATTAAACTATTGTCGTTTATTAGACGCTAGTCTATTCGAATATAAAATCCAAATCTAATTTAATGAAATGAATACTCGTCACTTTATTGTCTTAGGACTAACAACTAGCGAATGTATAGTCTAAGATATTTTGGAATAAATTCACTCATCATGAGCTTCAACTAAATACTCCCTTGTCTGTTTGAGGATGTAACCATATGTGATTGATAGGCTGGTAGTTTGGGTATTACCAGAACTTAATCTTTTATTGATCAGTGAGTAATACAGGTGGGAGGGTAGTTAGGTAATATAACACCATTAAACTAACGTATGATACAAAGCCACGAGTCTTCTAATTTTCTGTCAACTACCCTGTTGACCCTTTTACCAAGCACGCAAACTAAAATAATATTTTAATATTGCCAAATATTTACTCAGGGTTGCTAGAATCACAGAACTCCATCCATTCTGACGAGCAATAAGGCCGTGGACAATGCGTGCTATCTTTTTCTAGCCTCTGGAGAATGTATACATCAGAACTCGAATTCTTTTAAGGAGCAATATTATAAATAATGGCGCCCAACGTGGGGCGGAGCAATGTAGAAATGATATATGTATATTTCCATATAAGACCGTAGTCGCTTTATGCGTACTTGATCGAGTTGTTCTGTTCCTTCTTCACATTTCCTTACTCTTTCCTTGATCTATTTCTATTGAAATATTCTGTCTGTCAAATTCTCTTGGATCCCTTTGATGAAAGGAATTTAGATGTGATAAGACCTGATGTCTGTCATTATAACCCGAATCTCAGGACCATCCATCGCTAAAAATCTTTATCTGTTTTCTTTGAAGGTATCTTTCAGTCGAGTTTGGAATGCAAACTTTTGGATTTATATCCGGATTTGACCCCTTCTGAAATACCTTAAAGAATATAGCCTACCATGTCGTATCTGAGAAAACTGAAAATTTTGATTTTCCTTCCAGTGTGACAATCTACATCTATACTCTTTCCAGATTCGTTGGCTTGTTTTGTTTTACCGCCTTCAGTTTTAATATGTTATTATCCTCAAACAGACGTTACCTTGCTTGAATAATCCTTTTATCGTTTTCAATACATTGCATTGACATTGTTATCTTCGAATTTCATTGTCGATTACACTGCTCAACAAAATTGAAAAAGTTGAATGTTTCAGACGAAGTTGCAGTTGTTTCTAGATGAAATCGGCGAGTTATTTTCAAATCCGGTCCCGGGTTTTCTCCATCAGCTCTTGTTTTTGAGATATAGCTCAAAATCGGTTTTTACGAGTTTTACCCAGACTTTCGTTATTTTCGGATACAAACAAATTTTTTTTTGTGGGTTTTTCGACATATATATATTAAGGAGATGTTGTATGCTCGATACAAATCGTTTTTGAAATAATTATGCTGAGTATATATCAAAAAATATAGAAAATATACGACGGACCTTGTAAAAATTGCATATTTTGAGTACTTTAAGCTGTAATTACGTCATCAGGGGAAGTCATAGGATCTTCATATGGTACTCCGGATATGCTTAGGGTGTTTACTATATAATTCAGTATTCAAATGTATAATATAAAGTTCATAGCGCCCATGATTCCGCCATAACCTAAAAACCACCATGAAGAATGCCATTGAAAAGTAAATGGCTTATGTGGCAATGATATCACTGGTAAATGATTTCGCTTTAGCAGTCTTCATGGCGATTTTTAGGTTATGGCCAAATCATGGGCGCTATGAACTTTATATTATATATTTGAATACTGGACTATATAGTAGACACCCTAAGCATATCCGGAGTACCATATGAAGATCCTATGACTTCCCCTGATGACGTAATTACAGCTTAAAGTACTCAAAAATATGCAATTTTTACAAGGTCCGTCGTATATTTTCTATATTTTTTGATATATACTCACCATAATTATTTCAAAAATAATTTGTATCGTGCGTACAAAATCTCCTTAATATATTAATGTCGAAAAACCCACAAAAAAATATTTGTTTGTATCCGAAAATAACGAAAGTCTGGGTTGAACTCGTAAAAACCGATTTTGAGCTATATCTCAAAAACAAGAGCTGATGGAGAAAAACCGGGACCGGATTTGAAAATAACTCGCCGATTTCATCTAGAAACAACCGCAACTTCGGTTGAAACAAAAGTCGTGTTGACCAGTGTTATTGATTGTTTTATATGTTTTGTGAAGGAACTTTTCCGAATATAAAATTTAACTCATATTTCGAACCCGTACGGGAATATCAATAGTCTATAGAATATGTCTTCTAAAAACTCGGAAAGTGAGGCTACGGGTGAAAACTCCGGGGAACCGTTGGTTTGCCTAGCCTGTCAAAATCCCATAACCTCGAAGTCTACATTTTTTGAAACGAATTGTAGACACATCTTTCATAGGTCTTGTCTCTCAACATGTCTTAAAACCAGACCTTTCTGTCCGGTGTGCAATACTCGGGTTAGCTCGGATTCTCAAACTCCAGGTGGCCCCAAAATAGCAACCAGATCGCAGGCAAAAGCTCAGGCACAAAAATCACAGGGTCAGGATCCTGGGGATACCCTTAATGAGTCCTTTGTTGGTGGAGGGGCTTGTAGCGCCGCAGCTACTGCTTCTAACGCTACCACTGGGATTCCAACCCAGAATATTAAGGAAATCCTTTCGTCTATGTTTGATGCTCAACAAGCACAGATGATGTCTTTTATAGGGAATGAAATCTCTAGGTCGGTACAATCCAGTGTGGAGGCAAGTATGTCAAGGCTTCGCATTGAAGCTGGTAATACCCCCCGTCCAATAATAGACCCCCCCAGATACAGCCTACACCTATAAGTCAGATGCCTACGTTACCCGATGTTGAAGAACAGACCCTCCGGGATTTGTTCGGAATCCAATCCAATAATCTCAATAGAGACAGAAGAGCCTCTGGTAATAACCATGGTAACCCACCGCCAGCCTTACAATATCAGAATTCTGGAGCCTCTGGGGCATCTAATCTTACCGATAGGCCAGATAAAGTCCTGCAAATAATTTCCAATTGGAAAATTAAATTTACCGGTGGATCCACAGGCTTATCTGTGGAAAATTTCATTTATAGGGTAGAGGCCTTAACAGCCCAAACCCTTAATGGGAATTTTAACATACTATGTAAAAATGTTAGCGCTCTTTTCGATAGTAAAGCCAATGACTGGTATTGGCGTTATCACCGCACAGTACAAACTATTACTTGGCCAGGTCTTTGCGAGGCTTTACGTATGCACTACAAAGATTCAAGGACTGACGTTGATATACGCGAATTGATACGCGATAGAAAACAGAAGCCAACTGAATCCTTTGACCTATTCTATGATTCGATTGTGGACTTAACAGATAGGTTGAGTGAGCCCATATCCGAAAGGACATTGGTTGAAATTCTGCGCAGGAATCTCCTGCCAGAAATTCAACACGAGATATTAAATCTCGATATTACTTCACTTCAACAGCTTCGGCATACATGCCGGAAGAGAGAATTTTTTATCCAGGACGTTCGCCGCAGGCACGGTCTGTCTTATTCAAAATCCATACCATTCTCAAAGCGTGTTGCTGAAGTCGATGTAGAAGAAGATAATCGTTCATGTCCTGAATCAGTAGACAGGTTGGAAGATGAAATTTCAGCCTTAAACTTCACATGTTGGAACTGCAACAAACCTGGTCATCGCTACCAGGATTGCCTAGCCGAAAGAAGCGTTTTTTTGCTATGGGTGTGGTGCATCAAATGTGTACAAACCCAATTGCAGTAAATGTCAGAAAAAAAACTTGAGATCAGGTGCACACAAGAGTGCACCAATGTAAAGAAACCCGGCTTTACTATTTTACCCAGACCTTCCAACTCTGCTCACAATAAAGATTCTTCGCAAATATCTAATGAACAAAAAGTTCATCCCTTAAAACCTTTTCATATTCGCGTTGAAGAATACAACATGGCAAGACAGAGAATCTTCAATGAGCCAATGAATCAAAAACCCACACGATCCTCACGCCGTATTCGTGCGTTTTGGAATAAAGTGCGCTCCATCAACAAGAAAATCGTGTCTTCCATACTGAGTTCTGCTAATGACGTCAGGCCTTATGCAGAGGTTGTTCTCTTTAATAGGAAGTTTTTAGGACTTCTAGATACTGGTGCATCTATCAGTTGCGTTGGGTCTGACGCTGCAAAACAGTATCTTGCCTCAGGTTCTCCCTATAAGAAATATAAGTCTACTGTTAAAACAGCCGACGGCAATAAACAGGTTATTGAGGGATTCGTCGAGACTACTGTGGTTTTTAGGGATGTAGAGAAGCCAATAACCATATTCATTGTTCCAAGTTTAGATCGCGAGTTATTCCTAGGAATAGATTTTTGGCGACTCTTTGAACTGCTTCCCCCTGTGCTGAATGGTTACCCCAGCTCGTCCATTGAACCTCAGATGTTTGAGTTAGATGACCAGCTTGAGTTATCCCCGACTCAGAAACTTCGTCTGGCTCAAACCATATCCTTGTTCCCTTCCTTTGCCATCAGAGGTCTTGGTAGAACCAATATGTTATGCCACTCTATAGATACTGGAAGCGCCCGTCCTATAAAGCAGAGACACTTTCCCGTATCTCCTGCTATAGAGAAACTTATATTTGAAGAGTTAGACAGAATGTTAGCCCTTGGTGTTATCGAGGAGTCTAACAGTGCATGGTCGTCCCCCGTCGTACTACACCGCAAACCCGGAAAGAACCGACTATGTCTAGATAGTCGTAAACTGAACGCGGTCACTATAGGCGATGCGTATCCGATGCCCCATATCGATGGCATTCTGAGCCGTCTCCCCAGGACAGAGTTTATTACCACTCTAGACCTCAAGGACGCCTTCTGGCAGATCCCACTGGGTAAGGCCTCAAGGGAAAAGACAGCATTCTCTGTCCCAGGCAGGCCATTATATCACTTTACCGTCATGCCATTTGGGCTCTGTAATGCCCCTCAAACCATGAGCAGGCTGATGGATAAAGTGATACCCCCTGCGCTAAGGACAGAGGTGTTCGTCTACCTTGATGACCTCTTGATAATTTCGGAGTCCTTTGATCGCCACCTTGAGGTTCTAGAGTGCGTTGCCAGGAGAATAAGTGAGTCGGGTCTAACAATAAATATTCAGAAGAGTCACTTCTGTGTTCCGGAGGTGAAGTACCTGGGTCATGTTGTCGGTAAGGGTGTGATCCGGACGGACCCTGAGAAGGTTTCCGCCGTTACGGACTTTCCGGTCCCCAGATCAGTGAAGGAAGTACAAAGGTTTCTAGGTATGACTGGGTGGTACCGAAAATTTATCCGGGATTATGCGACTTTAGCCACCCCATTGACTGATCTGTTGCAAAATAAGCGTAAATTTGTGTGGTCAGACGAGGCCCAAAAATCGTTTGAAGTTTTGAAGTCCAAACTGAGTACAGCCCCTGTTTTACATAGCCCCGATTTTTCGCAACCGTTCTATATACATTGCGATGCGAGTAAAACAGGAATAGGAAGTGTATTGGTCCAAAAGACTGCGGAGGGTGAAGAAGTTCCTATCGCTTTTATGTCGAAGAAACTGAACAAAGCCCAACGCAACTATTCAGTGACCGAACAGGAATGCTTAGCAGCAATGCTAAGCATCAAAAAGTTCAGAGCCTATGTCGAGGGACAGCAGTTCACTACAATCACGGATCATGCGTCTTTGAAGTGGCTGATGTCCCAGACAGACCTGAGTACTCGGCTAGCTCGTTGGGCCTTAAAACTTCAAGCCTATAAATTTGATATACAGCACAGACGTGGCTCAATGAACATTGTCCCGGATACCCTTTCGCGTACCTACACCGAAGAAGTTTTGGGATTGGAAAGTTTGTCAGATTTTGAGTCAGATTCTGGTTTTTTCATTGATTTGCAGTCACCGTCCTTCCGTTCAGAAACTTATTTAAAACTCCTTGAAAAGGTCAAAGAAAATTTAGATAGTATGCCAGACTTGAAAATTCTGGACGGTTATTTGTACCGAAGGACAGATCATGTCACAGGTGAACAGATACATGATGACCTTGCATGGAAACTGTGGGTCCCACAGGACCTGATACCAGATGTCCTTAAGAAGGCACATGATATACCAACCTCCTCTCACGGTGGCATAAATAAAACGTTGCAGCGGATAAGAAAATATTATTTCTGGCCTAATTTGGTAACAGATGTTAAAAAGTGCGTCAGCGAATGTGAGGTGTGCAAAGCCACTAAACACCCCAACCATGTGCAAAGACCTCCATTGGGACAGATGTCCGAGACGAAGAGGTTTATGCAGAGGATATACGTGGACTTTTTGGGTCCCTATCCCCGTTCACGCTCAGGAAATGTAGGTATATTTATTTTGCTAGATCACTTCACTAAATTCCCTTTTATCAAGCCTGTGAAGAAATTCTCTGCAGACATTGTTGTGAAATATATGGAGACTGAGATTTTCCATATGTTCGGGGTGCCGGAAGTGGTTGTTTCCGATAACGGCACTCAATTCAGATCTAAGGAGTTCAATAATTTGCTGAAACGCTATAACATTTCACATCTTTACACTGCTGTTCACTCTCCCCAGGCAAACGCTTCGGAGAGAGTGAATCGTTCAGTTTTGTCGGCCATAAAGTCCTATGTGGATCCTAACCAGAAAAACTGGGATGAGTTGCTCAGTTCAATAGGCTGTGCCCTTCGATCAGCAAATCATACTGCCGTTGGTACCAGTCCATATTATTTGACGTTTGGACAGAATATGGTCACAAATGGATCTACTTATTCCTTACTGCGAAACCTTGAAATGTTGGAGGACAGGTCGGTGAGGTTCAATAGAAACGATTCTATGCAGATAATGGGTGAAAAGGCAGCTAAATGTATGAAAAGACAGTTTGAGCGCAATGAAAGAATATACAATTTACGCTCTCGAGAAGTCTCCTATCAGGTCGGACAAGAAATCTTTCGCAGGAATTTTAAACAGAGCAACTTTGAGCATGGATATAATGCAAAGTTAGCTCCAACCTTTATAAAGTCTCGAATTCGTAAGAAAGTTGGAAATTCTTATTACGAGCTTGAAGACCTGCAGGGAAACCCTATTGGCACATACCATGCCAAAGACTTAAGGCAATGAGGTATTTCTTGTGATCAGTTTTTGGTCTCGTTCTCTCACCCAAATACCGATCTTGTGGTGGGGGAATTGTAATATGCAACTGCGCTTCAATTTTCCATTTCAAAATTTAACGTTCAGTAGCAAGCAATTTTACTGCTTTCAGCGACATCTCTCGGCCTTTGTTTCCCTCTTATAGTCTCCCTCCCCATATCGTTTATTAACGCTTTCTACTTGTCAGTTAATTTATCAACTTTTAGGCCTGGAAGTGCTGTGCACTTTATGGATTTCTGCATGGCTTCTTCGTACAAAACCGAAGGAAATTCTGCCATTTTGCCGGTATTAATCTCACAGTTCAGTCAACAGTCAAAATTAATATTTTCCAATTAATATTTTTCAACTATGGTTTTTGAAGTAATTCTTAAATCGTTTTTATTTAAGTAATTTACAATCGTTTATGTGAGTATGACTATTGGATTCGCAGATAATCGGACATTAATGGTAAACAATCCATTTATTAGTTGATTTCGTTAGTCGGTGTTCATTCTATTATATTAAATATACATAAAAACATCATTGAACAGCTACTACATATTCTGCTGGTTGACATACTCTGTTGAGGTAATACGATCGAAATTTCTGTTCTCCTTGTTTTCTAAATTGTTCACTCTCCAGCAGATTGACCAGCCCATTGGGTTAGCGGTATTTGTCAGAGGTTTTGTACGCAGACGTTCTCTGGAGACAATTTGAAAACAGAACAAAATTTATAATATCCATGCCAACACCTTCAGTTCGATGTAATTGCCCTGGAGATCACATGTCTATCGTTTACTTTATGGTGCTTGAAACTAAAGAAACCTTGCAAGTTCGACTATAAAGTGTATTTCCGTGTTTGAGGCAATATTTGTGCACCATAACTACTTGGAATAAAAACAAAAACTTCAGTGACAATCCAATATAAAGTTTGTACCTCAAGATATACTACAATCGATTCGAGCATATTGAATTTCGGCTGTGAATTCTGGCAGAGCATTAGAATAGTGGCGTAAGAAATTATATTTTCTCCCCATCAGTGTTTACAAAGTCTTCAAGAAACATTTGCTTCAACAAATGCCGATGGTTCAGAAAATGTGCAAAAACTACAGATGTTGACCAGTAAGTGTTAAGGAAATTAATGCTTTAAACCCTTTTTCCTATTGGAGCCGAGTTTGGTGTTATTGAAATTAAATTGCACATCACTTAAAAAAATCATCATTATCATACGTGCATAATTAAGTTTAGTGAGATCGACAATATCAGTAAGCTAACCTAGCTATTAATATATATTTACGGTACCGTTTCGTTGAATAGTGAACCTAATAAACACACATATTACCAATTTATCTCTGTGATTACAAAAAAAACAAAGCTTACCATCTCCGATTCCATTTCGTAACAGAGTACTGTGTGGTTGTTGAGATTGTTTCACTATTGTCCGATTTGAGTACATATTATGTTAAGTCTAACAGAATTTCTCCACTGTTAATGACTAGGTCAACTTTAACAGAATAGATATTGGGATACAATTCTCTCCTAAATTAATAACATTCAAAGAGAGCATCGACAGAGGAGTTATCATCAAATTCTATTTCTGTTCACGAGAATGCAAATGCAGTCAGCTCTGCGAAAGATCTTTCGGCGGCAGCGGCGAGCAGCGAAGAACGTAAGTGAACGGTTTTATTTTTATTTTTAATTTTGTTTTATCATTACTTCTTGTATTTTCACAACATAGTTCAATATTGGTTATGATAATCTAAGATAAATAATGCATGATTCTGATAGATACAATCTTTGATATCGAGAAGTAATTACAGTGGGACATCGATATAGTTAAATATATGTCCACGCTAAATGACTCTCTTTGGTTTAAAATTTCACTCGGTTAAATTGACAGTGATCTTACATGAGTTTGCATTTCAAGTCTTTATTTTTATTATCCCTTTGTCTACAGAATAATTAACCTAGTGCCATTGAAACTCAATTATTATTATGAACTATTTTGAATATACTAAGAGTCCACTTATAGTTGAATGTCTTAAATTATAATAGTTATAAGTGAAATTTAAGATAAACTATAATTAGATAACTTATTGTTTAATTAAACTATTGTCGTTTATTAGACGCTAGTCTATTCGAATATAAAATCCAAATCTAATTTAATGAAATGAATACTCGTCACTTTATTGTCTTAGGACTAACAACTAGCGAATGTATAGTCTAAGATATTTTGGAATAAATTCACTCATCATGAGCTTCAACTAAATACTCCCTTGTCTGTTTGAGGATGTAACCATATGTGATTGATAGGCTGGTAGTTTGGGTATTACCAGAACTTAATCTTTTATTGATCAGTGAGTAATACAGGTGGGAGGGTAGTTAGGTAATATAACACCATTAACCTAACGTATGATACAAAGCCACGAGTCTTCTAATTTTCTGTCAACTACCCTGTTGACCCTTTTACCAAGCACGCAAACTAAAATAATATTTTAATATTGCCAAATATTTACTCAGGGTTGCTAGAATCACAGAACTCCATCCATTCTGACGAGCAATAAGGCCGTGGACAATGCGTGCTATCTTTTTCTAGCCTCTGGAGAATGTATACATCAGAACTCGAATTCTTTTAAGGAGCAATATTATAAAATGACGATGAGTTTATAGATGAGAGGAGTTCATGCATAATCGAGGAGGTAGAAAGTGAAGAAAACCCCAGTCATCTGCAAACAATAGGCAAGGTGGAGACTGAGGACGTTGAGGGAAAATGGGATGTCAACCCGAGATTGAGCGTGGATGACAGATTTAGGTTGAAAAAACTGATTCGGGAAAATTATTTTTTTATTTTTTTTTATTTATTTATTTATTTGTTTCGTATCATTCGGGAAACTCGAAAGCGAGCCGAAGACGTTTGATTTTAAGGCATCCATCCTAGTGACATCAGGAAATGCGACCTACTGTTCACCTAGGAGGTTATCGTTCGCGGAAAAACAGGAGGTGGGAAAAATAATAACCGATTTATTGGAAAAGGGAATCATACGGCCCAGTAATTCTCCGTACGCCTCACCCATTGTACTGACCAAAAAGAAAAGTGGTGAGGTTCGGATGTGTGTGGACTATAGGGCCCTCAACAAGATTATAGTCAGAGATAACTACCCCCTCCCACTTATCGAGGACTGTTTAGAGTATCTCGAGGGAAAGTCGTGGTTCACTATAATGGATCTAAAGTCAGGGTTTTACCATGTGAGGTTAGAGGAGGATTCGGTGAAATATACATCTTTCGTGGTACCGAACGGACAGTATGAGTTTTTGCGATTGCCATTCGGGTTAAAAAATGGACCGGCAGTTTTTCAAAGATTTATAGCCGGAATTTTTCAAGATTTTCTGAAGAGAAACGAAATAGTTATTTATATGGACGATATCGTGATAGCTTCAAGGACGTTAGAGGAACACATGTGTTTAGTGGGAAAGGTAATGGACCGGTTAGCCATGTGTGGATTAAAAATTAAGATCGAGAAGTGTAAATTCGCCTATGGGGAAATCGAATACTTGGGATATAAGGTATCGCGAAAAGGTATCGAGCCATCGGATAGCCACGTAGAAGCGATCGGGCGTTACCCGATGCCGAAGAACATAAAAGAAATGCAGGCTTTTCTCGGTTTATGTTCATATTTTAGGAAATTTGTGAAGGGATTTTCCCTAATAGCCAAGCCACTGTATGAGTTGACAAAGGATGGGGTTAAATATGAAATAACGGATGAACGTAAAGAAGCTTTTGAGACATTCAAGCAAAGTTTGACATCAAGCCCGATCCTGGCGATTTATAATCCGAGTAGGGAAACAGAACTGCACTGCGACGCGAGTGCAATAGGATTCGGGTCGATATTGTTACAGAAGCAGGATGATGGCGTTTTCCATCCGGTAGCCTATTTTTCCAAAAGGACAACAGACGCTGAGACGAGATACCATAGTTTCGAATTGGAAACTTTGGCAATTATCTACTCCCTAAGGAGGTTTAGAGCGTATCTGGAAGGGATTAAGTTTAAAATAATGACGGACTGTAATTCACTAGCTTTGACCTTGGCGAAACGAAACATTAATAGCCGGATTGCGCGATGAGCACTAGAATTGGAAAACTATAACTACACCATAGTGCACAGACCGGGAGAAAAAATGGCCCACGTAGATGCCTTGTCTCGAGTTGAGCAAGAGGACAATAATAATAAGGTAGTAGCAACAATCGAAGCGGAAGATATAGATTTCCAGATATGTGCAGCGCAGGCTAGAGATAAAGAAATATGCGAATTGAAATCAAAGTTGGAACAGGGGACTGTAAATGGGTACGATATGGTAAATGGGGTGGTATACAAGAAGATCAACGATACATTGCGATTTTTCGTCCCGAAGGACATGGAAACTGAAGTGATCAGAAACATACACGAAAATTTAAGACATTTAGGGGTAGAAAAATGCTATTTGAAAATGAAAAATCACTATTGGTTCCCGGAAATGAAGGATAAAATAGACAAACATAAGAAGACTTGTTTAAAGTGCGTTATGTATTCGGCCCCCCATAAACCAAACGCAAGGGCATTGCACAGTATCCCGAAAGAACCTCGACCATTTCACACTATTCACCTGGATCATTTGGGCCCATTACCAGCGCTTCAGTCGAAGAGAAAGCATATTCTGGTCGTAATTGACGCTTTCACAAAATTTGTTCGGCTTTACCCAGTTCTTACGACGAGCACCAAGGAAGTAACGGCGGCACCATGGTACAATAATACAGGTAGCATTATCATGCCAGCTGATGGTAACATAATGTGTCAATTGCATTGAATTAATGTCAAATTTTGACATCTTATGTTGCCAACAATTGCCGATGCGGCTACCTGTGTATTTGTACCATGGGCGGCACTATTGAAGTATTTTGACTATTATAGTAGACCGGTTAGGTGCATAACAGATAGAGGGAGTTGTTTTACATCGAAATAGTTTGCTGATTTCTTACAGGAAAAGAATATAATAATAATAATAATTGTTCCACAAACATCCCAGATGGGACAAGGGAGACTTCTCTCATATCAATGAGTGCACGCCGATTCATATTGTCTCAATGATATGGGACCTACTTTTTATTGCCGAGTCCGAACGGCGTGTCTTACGACACCACTTGTAGAGAAGTTTTTCATGGCTTAAATACTCAGGAAATGTCGCCAACATTACTGAGGGGGAATTTTGCCACCGTTGAAAATTTGATGTTGCTTGGCCTGGGATACGAACCGCAGACCTTCTGAGTGCAAGGCGGACGTGCTAACCATTGCACCACGGTGGCCCCAAAAAGAATATAGATCATGTAAAGGTCGCAGTGCACTCGCCGCAAGCGAATGGACAGGTTGAGCGGGTCAATAGGACTTTGGTAGGAATGCTAGCAAAACTCAGCGAACCTGTAGCACACGCAGATTGGGTAAAACAACTCAGCAAGATAGAGTTTGCATTTAGTAATACGGTAAACCGGTCGATAGGGGATACACCTAGCAGAGTTTTGTTTGGGGTTAACCAAAGAGGGCAAATAGTGGATAAACTGTCCGAATACCTAGAAGAGAACTTTTTGGACCCCGGGGGGGGGGGGGGTATTAAGGAGATTAGAGACAAGGCAGAGGCCGCCATAGCAAGAGTGCAAAGATATAATGAGCAGAGGTCAGAAGAAAAGGGGCATAAAGTGAACTCGTTTAATGTAGGGGATTTCGTAGTTATTAAAAATGTGGACACTGCGATAGGAGTAAATAAGAAGCTTATCCCCAAGTTCAAAGGGCCGTATACCGTGTCGAAAGTTTTACCGAATGACCGTTACGTGGTCCGGGATATAGAAAACTGTCAAATCACCCAGATCCCTTATGATGGGGTAATAGAAGCCTGTAACATGAGGCTATGGAAGGCAAATGACCCAGATGACGGGGCCCAGGGCTGCTCTAGCCCGTAGTGTATATAGTTGTATCTAGTTGTATATAGTTTAGGTTAAGTGTTGTACATATTTTGTTGTTTGATATTTGATACATTACCATTGATTAATTGAGTTAACCCCCATGTGACCGGGGCGGTCACAGCCGTCAGGCTGGCCGAGATGTAGTAGAATTAGGAACACACCCAGTATATTTAATGAAACACACAGTTGTATTTACACACATAAATGTATTTTAACACAGAGTTGCATGAAAACACTCAGATAAACACAATAGATAAGATGAGATAAATAATGTACGCTAGGCTAAGTTGATGTAGAGAAAATAAAGAGACGCCATGCATTGTGCGATCGTTGAAAAAGCAAGACGTGTTCATATCAAAATTTGTAAACAATGTGAAAAAAATATTAAAATACTTTGTTACAATGCTATTTTTCTTCGTGTTCCTGTACTTTCTTAATGGTAAGTTAGAAAAAATAGCGAATTGTCAAAAATTGCTTCTCCATACAAATTTCTAAAAAATACGGGAACGGAAAAATGACGGAAATTGCAAAAACTCCAGCATAAATGTCAAAATCAACGTGTCAGCTATCATATTAGATGCCAATGAACATGCTTGTAGTATTGTGCAGGTTCTGAGCACAACTTTTATGCTTGGTTTACATTTACGAAATCCACTCGATTTCAACTGTCAATTCCATAGCTCAAACGTCAAATGAAATCTCATCTTGATTTCATTTGACGTTTAATCTATGGATTTGACAGTTGAAATCGAGTGGATTTCGTAAATGTAAACCAAGCATTATCCATCAAAATTTATTATTATGATGTCTCAACGATAAAATAATTTTTTTATTTGTTAGCACTATACACAATTAATACGATATATAGATAATTTTACGATAATTTTCAAAAAAAAGTTGTAAAGTTCTATATTGTATATTTTTAATGATTAATTCATTTTACAACAACATGTTTTGAAAATTCATGTTATATCAGCTGCGCATATGCATCTACCTTGATCATTGTGATATGCTTGAAATCAACAAAAAAATGAGTGTAAACACCGGGGTGTATTTCAGGATTTCGTGAAATCCACTGGATTTTGGAGCGCAAGTGTAAACTTGACACAAAGCTTAACGCGAATGGTAATGGCTATATTACACTATGTGCTTTTTCACATGTATGACATAAGCTGGTCTGTATATTAGTATACCCAAAGTGACTACATACATGTGAAAAAGCATATGGTGTAATATAGCCATAAAATAAAGAGGACGCGCAAAAATCTTAAAATTCACGTTAACGTGTGTGGACACTAATGGTATTTCACACGACATGTTTTTTACATATGGGTTGTCACTTTTTATATACAAAATGTATATGCAAAGTGACAGCACATATGTAATATAACATAACGTGTAAAGTACCCATAACGAAACTTGAAAAGAAACTTTAACGAAATTGGTTTCAAGAACCTTGCTAGTCTGAACATTGACTTTCGGGCGAAATAACAAAACGATGCTGAATGTAATGCCTTGTTCAGACTGGCGGTAATTCGCTCTCTATTCGTTGTTTGACCCCAAATTACGATACAATTACTTCATTTCCCATACAAAATTTTGAGAACGAACAACGATTTATGTACATTGTTCAATTTAAATTACTCTCAGAACGACGATAAAATATGTCCCATCTCTAAAGTATAGTACACATTGACAAGCAAAACTGACAGTCATCGAGGTCTGTATCGTGAATATCAAAGCCAAACTGAAAATTTTCTTTGGTAATCTCTAAATAATACCGTATATATTGTATTTCAAACGTTCTTAGCTAAATACAAGTTGTTATTTGCCGGAAAATTGTCCTAAAAGTACGTTGACTGTCAGTTTTGAATGATAGTGTGTACTCCCCTTAACAAATGAGAAAATTTATCGAAATAAATTAATTATGACAGAAAAAATATAAAATTAAAAATTCATTAAAACCCAAACTTTTTTATAAAAACAGCAAAACATGAAAGTAAACGGTTTAACAACTAGTATACATTCAAATCATAGCAAATTTTCTCTTTTCTTTTATTGAAGTTGCATTTCTTATCCATCATTTCAAATTCGCGTACCAATTTAAAAACAAAAATTAAATTCCTGTCTCTCGTTAATTTTGAAAATAGCAAAAATTAAAAAATGTGCTGAAAACACCTAAATTGTGGGAAGAAATAGAAAAGATGAATGGAAATAATATAATTAAATAATAAATAGATATCTGAAAGAAGAACAAATAGTTTTTCAGTTCATATCAGTTAATTTTACTCGTTTTTTGGTCGAAATTTTCTTTAAAATCAGTAAAAAAAAGTATGAAAATATGAATTATGTAGCAATGAATTATGTGTCATGTCGTATGAACGGGTTAATTCGTGTACATAATTATGAGAGCAAACAACATGATTCAAATGCTGGTATGAACATGGCATAAACCATGGGGGAACAACAAGAGCTTCGTTCCAGAACTAAAAAGTTTTTACACATTTAACACATTTTGAACATTTTTCCCCGAAATGCGTTCCCGAACACCAAAAAAGGTGCAAAATGTTCACTTCTCTTTGAGCAAAAATGGCGCTGAATGGCTTTCTCTTTAGAATTTTTTTACATGACAAATTTGAGCGAGCAAAAGTGTGCAACATGTTTGCTGGCTTTCGATTCGCTGACACGCCGACTTTGACATTTGTTCCAGATTTGTTGACGTTTCTGCCATTTTTCCATTCCCGTACATTTTGGAAAAATGTGTGCGTTGAACTCATTTTTGACAGTTTTCTCTTTTGAACTTTTTACCATTAAAAAAGTACTGGAACGAAGCTAAGGTGTTACTAGGCGTTTACACCAGACAGTTTGTCTTCAAATGCCAAGTTTACACTTGCGCTCCAAAATCCACTGGATTTCACGAAATCCTGAAATACACCCCGATGTTTACACTTATTTGTTGTTGATTTCAAACATATCACAATAATCAAGGTAGATGCATATGCGCAGCTGATCGAACATGAATTTTTTTAAACAAGTTGTTGTAAATTGTATTAATCATCAAAAATATACGACAATATAAAACTTTACAACTTTATTTCGAAAATTATCGTAAAATTATCTATATATTTTATTAATTGTATATAGTACTAACAAATAAAAAAATAACGAATGATTTTATCGTTGAGACATCATTATAATTAATTTTGATAAATTAAAGGTGTGTTCAGAACATGCAAAATATTACCACTTGCTGTATTTTCCCCGTTTACTGCTAAAAATGCGTTCCCGTACTCCGAAATCTAGCAAGACTTGCACTTCTCTTTAAAAAATGGTTTCGAATACCACCCTCTTCTCCTGTTTCCTGCCATACAATTTTGGCCTAGTAGAAACTAGCAGCATGATACGTTGATTTTTACATTTCTGCTGGAGTTTTTGCAATTTCCGCAGTTTTTCCGCTCCTGTATTTTTAAGAAATTTGTATGGGGAAGCAATTCTTGACAATTCGCTCCTTTTTTAACATTACCATTAAAAAAGCACGGGAACACAATGAAAAATAGCATTGTGACTGAGTAATTTAATATTTTTTCACATTGTTTACAAATTTTTATACAAAATTTTGTTGTTGCAGCAATGGACCATCTACCTTGTTTATTGTAATACGTGAAAAGTGTTGCAACTTTTGGTACTTTTTAGACAAAAACAGGGTTGTATATCATGTGTACTGTGATTTCGATGTTGATTTCGCTGAAATCACGAAATGAGATGATTTCATTTTTGTATGCGAAATCATGATAAATTTTGCTTGATTCCGAGCGAAATCACGAAACGCCTTCAAATCGCGAAACGACGCCGAATGTAAACCAAACAAAATACTAACACATACATACATACATTTGTCGGCTGTCTTCCTGCTGTCCATCAGTTTTTCACAGACAGTAGGGTTAACAAATTTTTGACATTTGTGTAAAAATGGTGATAATTGAAATGTGTTGAAAACAAAAGAAAGAAAATAAATCGATGATTTTCATTCATAACTTTACAACTGTTTTTGCAGTTGTCTGGACGCTTAAGTCACGCGGCAAGTTTTGGGTTTTTGACAATCAATACATGAACACAATTGTCCTGTCATTTGTAAACGCAGGGTTACATCAAATCCATGGTGGAATAATGCCAAGTTTATTTCAAACATATCACAATTATCAAGGTAGATGCATATGCGCAGCTGATCGAACATGAATTTTCAAAACAAGCTGTTGTAAATTGAATTAGTCATCAAAAAAAATACGACAATATAGAACCTTACTGTTTTATTTCGAAAATTATCGTAAAATTATCTATATATCGTATTAATTGGTTATAATACTAACAAATAAAAAAAATAAAAAATGATTTTATCGTTGAGACATCATAATAATAAATTTTGGTTGTGTTCAGAACGTGCAAAATATTACTACTTGCCGTAGTTTTCCCGTTTAGTGCTACAAATGCTTTCCCGTACTCCGAAATCTAGAAAGACTTGCACTTCTCTTTAAACGAAAATAGCGCTGAATAACAAATACCTTGTTTTCTGCTACACAAATTTGGCATAGTAGAAACTAGCAGCATGTTTATTGGCATCTGAATATGATAGCTGATACGTTGATTTTGACATTTCTGCTGGAGTTTTTGCAATTTCCGTCATTTTTCCGTTCCCGTATTTTTTAAGAAATTTGTATCGGAAAGCAATTTTTGACAATTCGCTCCTTTTTCTAACATTACCGTTAAAAAAGCACGGGAACACAATGGAACATATCATTGTAACAAAGTAACTTAATATTTTTTCATATTGTTTACACATTTTTATAATCAAATATTGGTTGCAGCAATTGACCATCTACCTTGTTTATTGTGATACGTGAAAAGTGTTGCAACTTTTGGTACTATTTTAGGCAAAAACAGGGTTGTATATCATGAGTACTGTGATTTCGATGTTGATTTCGCTAAAATCGCTAAATGAGATGATTTCATTTTTGTATGCGAAATCATGATAATTTTTGCTTGATTCCGCGCGAAATCACGAAACGCCTTCGAAATCAAGAAACGACGCCGAATGTAAACCAAGCATAAGAAGGTGTTACATCAAATCAAGTTAAACGTCAAATTTGCTCACAATAATGCGTTACTGTGAATTGTTTGTTTACATTTTGTATGTGGTTTTATTCACAATAACGCATTTTTAAAACCGACAAAAATCGGTAAAATTAAATCGCAAAATTATGACTAAAAACATGAAGAAAAGTTGGCATCACTGTTTGTGTTGGTAGAGGCTAGCGACTTATTTTTATTCATCGTTAACTTACCGAAAAATTTCGTTAATTATCGAAATTATAAGCATTTTAATTTTACCGCCTATTATCGATAACAGCAAAAATGAGTTAAGCTGAGTACACATTTGCTCTGTTCCTTTACGTGCCTGAGGTTACCATTTCTTACCATTTTTAACCTGTAAATGGTTCCCTTACTTTTAATAGCATACAATTTATATGATAGCAGTTTACCACTTTTGCCATTTTCTGTCACTGTTACCATTTTTAAAAGTAAAGGAACAGACCAATTGCCAGTTTTGAATGACAGCTTTGTTGGTGCTTGCTAGTGTGGCCGTTCTTTTTTGTCATTAATCATGCAACCGCAAAATGTTTTGTGGTTGCTGGACGGTTGGACAGTTATCGATAACTGCGAAATATCGACATTCAAAACTGACAATGTGTACTGCTCTTTACAGAATCCCACTACAGCTGTTTTTGGCGTTACACGTTATTATTCCACCATGATCAAATCATACCAAACGTCAAATTTGGTCACAATAATGTATTATTGTGAATTGCTTGTTTACATTTTGTATGTGTTTTTATTCACAATAATGAATTTTGACAACTAGTGTGATAACCAGCTGTTTTTGCCGCTGTACCTGTATTATTCTGCCATGATGTAAGCCAAGCATAATCAATAGAGCTGGCAAAAAATCGATGGCACTATCGACAATATCGATTGTTATTTAAAAATTCAATATCAATAGATAGTTTTACCTATCGATATTATCGGAATAACAATCCCTAACCTGAAATTCATTGAAATAAATAGAAATTTCGCTACTTTTCGGTTATGTGTGTGTGAGAAAGTAAGCCCGTAGTCACACGTACACATTTTTCGGTAAAGTAAAATGTGTTTTTTATATTTTTTATAAAATAAAAGCAATTGTTTATTCTGCCTCACATTTCTGTGAACTACTTGTGCAAAATTTCAAGAAAATCATTGACATTTCCGCCATTTTCATTTCCAAATTTATGGTGATGACAGCTTAACAATAATATCGATAGCAATCGATATTTTAAAACATTATATCGAAAATATCGATGGTTTGCCAGCTCTAAGCAATGGAATCGACAGATGAACCCAGCAAAAAAGTTTGAAAGTAGTGCAATGCAGATTTATGATAGGTGTGTTCGTTTACTCTAAGGCTAAGGTCTTTTGCATTGTACTGTAGACATGATGAAATTATAAGGTGGCGTAAAACGGCCAGCTGATTGGTTTCAATCTGTCAAATATTTTGTTAAAGTTCATTTAGACTACGCTGGATTTAGCAATTATCTAGCTTTATGTGACATATGTTGTATGAAAATGACAACTTAAATCCACTGGATTTGCTAAATCCAGCATAGTCTAAATCAGGCATTATTGTGAATAAATTGTATGAAAACGTAAACAAACAAGAGTTGTTGTTGTGCTACTTACGTGACCTGTTAAATAGATCTTGTACTGTAGAGTAAACGAACAACATTCAGTAACAATTTGTAAAAATTTTGAGTAAACGAACACACATGATTTCATTACATCTTTCGATGCAATCGGAGTTATTAAAAATGCACTCCGTTCGATACATTTTAGAAGCACTAACTACAAAATATGACCCCTACAAAATATGTATGTCGCAGTCATTTTTTTTCAAATACAGAAAAGAGTGTCTAAAATTCTAAGTATTAGTTAAAAAATAAAGAAATACATAATAAAGTTGCGAACATTGCGGAAATTCACGAGGCGGCAATTATTTTTGGTGTGGATTGGAGTTAATTTCGAAATATGAACTGGAGTGAGAGGACAATATAAATCATTCTTTGGGTGATGGATCAAAATCAATTGCGGTGGCATAAAATGCAGATCAGAGGAAGTAAACTCAGTCACGATTAAAATTAAAGGAGATTTTTTATAATTTGTGTTAATATAATAAAGTTCTTAATATTGTTTTACATAAGTAAAAATGAATTTTATTTATTTTGGAATATTTTGCAATGGCTTGAATTTTTATAGCATCTTTAAACTGCATTTAAATTCAATCCAAAACACTACGTCAAAAGCTGTGATTTGGGTCGAAAATGGAGTGCATTCTAGCTGTGTGCTGTGGAAGCAAAATGGAGTGCATTCTAGCTGCGCGCTTCCTTATAAAATTCATAAGTCAGACTAGCACGATTTCAACATGGCGACGTCCAGTTTTGTCTTGTGCCAGACTATGAAAATTTTCATTAAAATGTTTCGAGCTTATGGTTAAGAAGGGAGAAAGGGAGCTCCTTCACCTCCGTTATCTCCTAAAAGCTAAAATATTTTCATGTGTTATTTTCAGTGTCTGACACAAGAGTTATAGGCGAGGGGTATGAAGTAGTGAAACCCATGTACATGGTTTTCTGTGTTTGTTGTGTTGCCTCTTCTAGTTATTCGTTGCAAGATTGTTTCTTCCATTTTCTTTCATTTTTATTTCTCAAGCAAACGTTAACAACAAAACAAGCATAATTAATTTTACCAAGCATGAGCTGATGGCCTTTGTAGCTAATGCTCCTGTACTCCTTGTAATTATCCTTATATTAACTATAAGTATAATTGTAAATAAATAAATAAAACAAGCATAAAAAGATTTAATAAAAACAATTAATTAATGAAATAGTGAAAATTTAACTATTAATATTAATTTAATTATTAATGTTAATTATTTTGTTTTTTAGTTTATTTATGTTTGTTTTGTTTTTATTGAGAAACACAACAAACGCGAACGATAAAATAAAGAGGACACGCAAAAATCTTAAGAGCAGTACAAATTTGGTCTGTTCCTTTACTTCTGAAAATGGTAAAACCGGCAAAAGTAGTAAAAGTTGAAAACTGCTCCCATATGAATTGTATTGTGTCTGAAGTAAAGGAACGCTTTTCGAGTAAAAAGTTGTAAAACTTGAAGATTCTTGAACGTAAAGGAACAGGGCTATTGTCAGTTTTGAATGTCGATATTTCTCAGTTATCGATAACTGTCCAACCGTCCAGCAACCACAAAACATTTGCTCTGTTCCAGAACCTGCAAGAAGCTACTATTTTTTACTACGATAACATTTTTCCCTTTATGTTATCGGAAAAAAATAGTAAAAACTAGTAGATTCTTGCAGTACTGGAACAGACCAATTTTGTGGTTGCATGATGAATGACAAAAATGAACGGCCACACTAGCAAGCACCAACAAAGCTGTCATTCAAAACTGGCAATGTGTAATCAGCTTTAAATTTCACGTTGACGTGTGTGGACACTAACGAAACTTGAAAAGAAACTTTAACGAAATTTGTTTCAAGAAACCTTGCTAGTCTGACCACCGACAAAGTGAATTCATAGAAAAAGAATACTCCAACGGCACTTGTACTGTACACTTGTAGTGATCCAACTGCAAAACTTTTTGCTGGGAAATCAAGTGGATTTCGTAAATGTAAACCTAGCATAAGTCCCAATTTACATTAGGCGAGTTTACTTGCGGCAATTGTCAGTTTGTAGGTATGAGAGGGTGCTGAGAGGCAAAGGGTTACCATATGCCTCACCTCTCTCTCTCATACAAAATGACAATTGCCGCAAGTAAACTCGCCCAATGTAAATTGGGACTAAGCAACTGTAATTTTTTTTGGATTAAATAAGCTCCTTTAAATTAAGTAAAGGTTTGAGGCCCACGGAGAATAGTACATTTGAAATCATTTCAAAATAAGTGTAAACACATAACGGTATTTCAAATTTCTTGTAATCGAGTCTATTTCGGCTTCGAGTGTAAACAGGCTTTAAGTCCCATATGAACATTGCATTTGGCGATTTTGAATTGATTGTTCTGAGAGTATGCAACACAGAATATTAATGTATATTTTTGTTTTTATGTTGTCTGTGTGTGAGGGGGGATCAAATTATAGTTATCCTAAATATTGCAAAAATAGCATTAATTTAATTAAGTAAATCAAAATATATCCATAAATAATAATACAATAATCATCCCTTCTATAATCTAATAGAATCACATCTTGGAAAGAAATAGACATGAAATCATCGAAACGAATGACGAGTCTGGCAGAAGATATGGGATTACATGAAACGCCTTATCGAGCTAGACTGCATCATCTATTCCTTCAAATAGAAAAAGAATTTGAACTTTTATATTTGGAGAATTTAAACTGTAAGAATGTGCGAATTTAATTTATGTGTTTTATACATGTATGTATATACTTTGATCCATAGTACAAGAAAAACTAGATGGATACACCAATAAAGATTCACTGCAGTCCTGTGAGCGATCGACTTCCACTAATCCGAGTGGAACAAATCCGTCCTTTACAATTCCACAAACATCCACAGGTACTGGCCATGAGGAAGCAGATGCAGCTGGAGGAGGAGGTCCTGTTGTATCTGGAAGTAAAAGTTTCAAGTCGAAATTTACGTCAAGTGGAGGAGGAAAAGTCAAAGCCAGCCATAAAATCAAAGCACAAACTAGTAGGATAGTATCAAGCTTTAAAGCTCAGTCTGTAGTAAGTAGTACAGTTATGAGAGAATTTTGTGGACATAAAGATGGTGTATGGCAAGTAGCTGCCAAAGTGGGTCAGCCAATTATTGGGACCGCTTCGGCTGATCATACAGCCTGTATATGGGGTATTGAGAGCGGTAGATGCCTTTTGCAGTATACTGGTCACGTTGGATCTGTTAATTCTATAAAATTTCATCAAAATCGTGATTTGGTTTTAACTGGGAGTGGCGATGGAACTGCTCACATTTGGCAAGCAGCAGTAAATTGGGATGTTTCGAAGTAAGTGCAAAAATATTTGTATTTTGTGCTGATGGTGGATCTTTTGTATTTTTTTACTTAATTTTACCCATCCAATTTCACTTTTTAGAAAAGGCCATTCGTCTGAAGAAGAACTAGATGACAGTGATGAACAAGTTGAAGATCGTGATCGCGTTGACACTCTACGTACACCACTCTGCGAATTTCAGGGTCCAGGAGGTCACTTGTCTGTTGTGGTGGCTGCGGATTGGCTAACAAATATGGATCAAATAATTACAGGAAGCTGGGATCGTACCGCTATTCTATGGGACGTGGAGACTAGAGAACCATTACAACCTCTGATGGGCCATGATCACGAGTTAACGCATGTGTCGGCACATCCAACACAAAGACTAGTTGTGACTGCGTCTCGAGACTCCACATTTCGCCTATGGGATTTTAGAGATCCGATTCCAGGCGTTTCAGTATTTCAAGGCCATACAGAGTATGTAATAACAACAATATACATTCATATGTATATATCGACAATGTTGTCGAAAACTAAACCTTTACATTTCCACAAATTGTAGAAGCGTAACATCAACAGTATTAACCAAAGACGATAAAGTAGTATCAGGTTCTGATGACCGCACTGTTAAAGTGTGGGAATTGCGAAACATGCGCTCAGCTTTGGCTACGATACGAACAGACTCGTCTGTAAATAGACTGGCCGTATCTAATGGTGGTATTATAGCAATACCTCACGACAACCGACAAATTCGCCTATTTGATTTGAATGGACAGAGAGTTGCTCGTTTACCGCGTACTAGTCGACAAGTAAGTCTCAATTTTGTTTATTATTATTTTAACATATACTGGCGTATTTAAATATTACTCATTTAGGGTCACAGGCGCATGGTTTCATCTGTTGCATGGGCGGAAGAACCGCTCTTAAATTGTGATCTATTTTCTTGCGGTTTTGATCGTCGGGTTTTTGGCTGGTCTATTATTTTACCAAAGGATAATTGAATAAATCTCTAGATAATGAAATAATCTACTTACTATTAAAATATATATGTATTATTGTTTGTTCATTAAAATTTATTACTAAATAAATCTATAGGAATATAATGTGGAATTGTATACTTTTAACGATGATGGCGGGGCTTGCACGTGGTCCCTCTATATGGTAAGTTGCAAAAGTTATTTGTTTTAACTAACTCGGATTTTTATACTCTACAAGCCTAAATGGGGGGGTAAAAGGTAAAAGTTGTCTACAACCAGTAAGTACCCAGCAGAATTTGAAGAAATTGGTTCCATGCTATGCCATGATTTCATGGGATCTTTTGCATTGGTTCAAAGGAAATCATGAAATACCCTATCTTTTCATCAGCATTTGAATCAATTACATCGATCCAATAGTTATGACTTTTTTATTTTCTTAAGTCTATAGACACGAAATCCTTACAGAGTAAATTACTAACTAATTACATATATACAAAAAAAATAATTATTTTCAAAGATTGAGATAAACTATTGAATTACGACATATGAATAATTTTCTTTTTATTGAATCACAATTTTCAGAAAAATCTATGAGATTGTATAATTTGTTAAATTCAACAAGGAAACAGCGGAGTTGATCGTTGTTTGCATAATTAGCTGTAATTGAAGAAGCGAGTAATTACGGGTGGGTCTAAATGGAACATATGACCGGATTCTGTGTATAATAAAAACTTTTTTGCCTTGAATAATGTTTAGAATAAAAGTTAAGGCCTGCGTACATAAGCTGCTCTGCCTGAAGGCCTGCGTACATAAGCTGCTTTGCTGATTGCCTTGCTTTGCTGCTTCAATAAAAAATAAAAGAACAAAGAAGGCCGACCCAATTTCCAACTGATGGCAACCCAGTTCGAAATTTCGTCTTTATTCTATTATTTTTATTACGTCAGAAATGAAGCAGGTAAGCAAGGCAATCAGGCAAAGCAGCTTATGTACGCAGGCCTTGATTGCCTTGCTTTCCTGCTTCATTTTTGACGTAATAAAAATAAAAGAATAAAGAAGGCCGAGGAAATTTTGAACTGGGTTGCCCTTTGCTTTTTTTTCTTTTATCAGAAGTAAGCAAGGTAAGCAGGCAAGGCAGCTTATGTACGCAGGCCTTTACGTTTAACATTGTCCGAAGACTTTTTAAGTTTATTAAGTTTAATCTAAATTCATATGAAGGTAAAGATTATGGATTCCACCCACGACCTCTAAGGCAAAAAAATACAGATTCAATGGCGTTAGAATGAATAGAGTATGCAGGATTCCATATAATAGGCTTATTTCCCTATTGTCAGTTGCTTTGTATTTGTGCATGAAACTAGGCGTTCTTAAATCGAGTTCCATACTAGAGTAATTTTATGAAATTGCAGTAGTGGGGGAAATCGTTTTAAGAACCCCTAGTTTCATGCACGAATACAAAGCAACTGACAATACGGAAGTCGGCCTTATTGTACAAAATCAGCATATATTGAAGCTGAGGTATGGGGTATTGTAGCTCGCGAACAATATTTCCATGGTAGAATAAAGTAAAGGTAGGCCACAGCTAACAGCTGATTACAATTTTTTCATTTTATGGCCTAATCTGTCAAAAGCAGGGTTGACATTTTGTACTATTTTTGACATTATGCAATTATAAAGGTAGATGCATCGCTGAATTGTTCCAACAAAAAACTTCTGCTGTAACACTATATCTTAAAATTGAAAACAAGGACAAAAATGTATATTCGCGTGGCAAAATAAACTTGTTGATTTTTTTAGCTAAATTTACGAATGAACGATTTATCAAATATTGATATTAATTAAAGTTTGTTCCAAAAGTACGGGAATGTAAAAATTACAATTTTTGTAAAAATTCTGCTGACATTTATCTGCAAATCGAATGCCAGCAATCACGATGTCAGATTTGCCAAACTTGTCAAGTAGAAAATAAGTGAATGGCACTTTTCACTGTCATAAGTTTGGGAAAAACTTTTGCTATTTTTGGAACACTTTTCCAACAAGAATATTCTGGAGCCTAGCTAAAGAAATGTTTTTAACAAGGCCTACAGAAGGTCGGCCATTCAGTGTTCTGTTCATTATTGTGATTTGATTTCCTTTGTATTTTATGTCACAATAATGTATCTGACAGCAAACTAAATAGTCAGGGCTGAGTGTCCGACTGTATAGACTGTGGTTTTTACTCTATATGGCACTTTTAACATATAAAAAGTGAAGCTCTAAGTTCCATATGTTTTTGTAATAGGGATAGTTATGCAGATACATCTACCATTATTATTGTACCATGCCATTTGACGTTTTAAGCCATGGCTGCTGGGTGACATTTTTCAGTGATTTTCATACCTGGCCTACCTCTACTTAATTCTACCATGAATATTTCTATACCATAAGTTTTGAACGCATTTCTGTAAAATCAACTGTTTTAGCACGATTCACCGAGGGATATTTAAAATAATAATTTGAGCGGAAGCTGTGGCCGTATTAATGAAAAAAATTGGAAGGAAATGAGTTTTTTGTGTAAATTTCCAGTTAGTGGCTATACAACTCAATTTAGGACTTAATTGGTCTGTTCCTTTACTTTTGAAAATGGTAAAACCGGCAAAAGTGGTAAAAGTTAGCAGTTTACAACTTACCATATGACTAGCATGGTGTCTGAAGTAAAGGAACGCTTTTCGAGTAAAAAGTGGTAAAACTTGAAGATTCTTGCACGTAAAGGAACAGAGCTAATGCTCAAAGAAGATGTTAAAGAATACACATCAGAGATGAGATTTCTAATGTATGATTTTTTAATATATACAGTGATGTACCTCAAACGAATGCTTACATTTTGAAGACGGAAAAATGGGGATTTTTGTATTTTTTTCTCTAATCGCGACGCGCATCCGGAATTATCTAAAAGCTTAATCACCCTTATTACGGTTGGCGTTGTCGTAGGCGTTCAAGTGTCGTAGACGTAGTCGTAGGCGTTGTCGTAGTCAATAATTTTTGGTATTATGTAAAATTTTCGACTACGTCTGTTTTGTAATAGATTGCAAAAATACAGGGTGTTGAAGATTATTAACATTTTCGACTATTACACGCCACCCTGTTATAAAAAAAGAAAACAAAAAAATAGAGTCAGTTAAAATAAAAAACAATTATTTATTAATAAACCATAAAAATGTTAAGTGTGGGTTATTTTATATCTGACGATGAGGATGAATATACTCCGAACGATTTAAACTGACTGATACTCAGTTGCTGAAATCCATTTCTGTGAGGGGTATTTGTGACTTGTGTGCAGGGATCCTGGTTCACTTGGACCTGTTGCTCATTTTCATGAGTGATTCCTATGCTTACAGGGGTTATTGTGCGGGGATCCTGATTCACTACGACCTGCGGCTCTTTTGCATGAGACCTGCTTACGCTTTGGGGAGTAACTGTGCAGGGATCGTGGTTTTCTAAATTTTCATGGATTATACATGCTTCAAACAGTTCTTCCTCAGTGGTTGTTTCTCGAAGCGTTGAAGGCTGCTGGATTCCAATTGACTGATTGCCCGCGTTTACAATTGTATCCAATTGTAACATGCTTGATGCTGCTTCTTCCGTGTCTGTTAGTATGTACTGCTTGAAGGATCCTCCACCTGTAGCACGACATTCCGCCTTATTGTGAACTAACTTCTTCCTTAACTTGAATTTGTAGTCAGCCCAGACTTTCATCCGACCCTCACCTGTTCGTACTGGCGCACAGAGGGGAAATTTGTATTAAAAGTTGATCAAAAGCCCTAGAAAGCTCATTTATAGTCGGATTGATATAAAATTTTGCACAAAGCATATCTTCTGTACAAGGATTAATCCTATAGAAAATAATGAAAATCGGTCCAGATTTGGATGCAGCTTCCATATATATTCGCATCTGATATGAGATAAAAATGCACAAAAACCACTGAAATTTGACACATGCAACCTGAACTAGCCTAAAAAAACATTGAGCCAATTTTCAAACAAATCTGTTCAGATGTATATATAGTCCCATATACATATATTTCATTCCAAATTTTATTTTTTGAAACTTTCTTAAATTACATTTTACTCAATTCACATGAGAAAAGCCGGGAATGTTTCTGAATAATGCAAACATATTTGATAGGTGTTGGTTTAGTCTGATAAATAAGAGTCCCGGTTATAAGGCGGAACAAAATTTAGTGTGGGTAAACCTTGCAATTCCATATAAAAATATTTCATATTTTAGTTGAGAAAAATTAGATTTTTTCGGAATGGCGCAAATATGCGCAATTTTTTATTACCGAATCTGATATTTGAGACTCAAGCGCATAAAACATTAGAAGAAACTATGGTCGGGAAACGACGGGGAATAGACTTTTTCTCTATTGAAATTGTAGAAATCTTAAAAATTATCATAAAAATTTTTCATAAAGAGGATATGTATCACCATTATTAAAGAACAAAGATGTAAAATCCATATGAAAATTTTAAATGCTAATCTTGTTCGGAGACTGTACAAAAACAATAAATCTTGAAAAATATAAATTTTGGCGAAAATAATGTCATTTTAATGTTCACCTAATTTCTTAGTTTTCGAAAATTTACTTTTTGTTTTCAGTATGGCTGAGTTCAATCGACTGCTGCATTGAATTGGTTAATCTTACAAAGTCGAGGACGGTTATAACAAATGTAGAAAAGAGTCTAGTTGCCGTTTATCAACATTTTTTCATAAAAAACCCATTTTCATATTTTGAGTTTTGAGCAACTTTAGGCCTATGTTTCCCCTCTGTGTGGCGGTCCTAAAATGTTGAGTTTCGTACTAATTTTATTCCACTCTTCTTTCACGCTAATTTTTTTATTCCATTGCTGTAACCTCTGGCCAAATTTGGATTGTTCTGCAAAATCTGGACCATTGTGTCAAACTGCTTTTTTGTGGTGACTTTTGTTCTAAAACATGTGCAATATTATAAAATTTATACGAATATATAATCTTCTTGTTATATAGACACATACCTTTTGTTTAAATCCATTTTATTTGTTCGTTTTTATTAACGTTTTAAGAAATTTGTCTGTTGTCGTCAACAAAATCTCTAACGACTAAGTGCTGTTTTACATTTAAGCGATTTGTCTTACGATTTTTTGTCTCCTCTTTGCTCGTCTTCGTAAATTTCACACACAGGGTTGCATTTTTTTGTAACATGGTACCAAGTGTACATTTTGTTAAAAATACTTAATGTAAAAAGAAGGTATTTTATAAAAATATGTTATACACATTTTAAAATGCTTATAACAAATAATCATTTTATGCTTTAAATGATTTTTTATGCACAAAATTCATTGCAAAACTAAATTTTGTTTCAATTTCTCTTACTATGTTTTGCAACTCTGCCTAACAAGAATAACCACCACAAAGAGGAGACAAAAAATCGTAAGACAAATCGCTTAAATGTAAAACAGCACTAATTTCACAGCGTTTCTCGTAATAAAACGCCTCTCGTGGTAGCAAAATTGTAAAAGAATGGCATACAGAGTTGTAATATCTCGTATACGACATACATAATACCGATTAGTCGTTGCGAAAATGTCGTGTACGACATACATAATACCAATTAGACGTTACGACACGTCAATTTGCAATTTTGGATACGACTACGCCAACCGTAATAAGGCTGAATATGTGATTGTAGTACTTGCGATTACGCATTTTTGCATGTATTGCTCGAGAGTGTAACCTGCACAGAATCAAAGTAGAAATTTTGTGAGTAAATTGTCAAAAAAAACCTATTTTTTTGGTTAAAATTTGACAACTGGCATACGATTTCCGTGGAAACCCGTATGAATTTAGTTTTTTTTTTTTTGCCTTCCGAATCTAATAAACCACGCACGGCACATGTTAATCCATCAACTAGATCGGCGGATATGATAGCCCCAAAATTTCGAAAATCTGCACAAAATGTTTTTGATAATATCGCGTATTTAGACGCGTGTTGGATGTGTCATTTCTACTTAAATAAATAGAGCGATACGCCTGTTTAAAATGTGGGAAAACAGGGATTTAAAAACTTTAGCGAATCCGGAGATATAATTAATTTTTCCTGAAAATTGAGTGCGATGCTACATCCACGGTCCTTCATGGATCGCACTGAAACGGCATAGGATGATGTATTTTTATAATGGTAATCATTGAAATCGAATGCGCATAAAATGTAAATGTACTTCCTGGAAATTATGGCCATTTTACTGATTTTTGCACCCTAATATGCAACAGATGCTACATACATCGTGGTCGCCAAATATAATTTCACAAAGTGTATATTAAATGAAAGGGATTCATTAGCTGTGTTGGAAAATCGGATGCGCGTGATGTCATTTCCATTACTACGTGGATTATATGCGTTTCAAGTGTTGTCATATTCAATATATGTATGTACATATGTAACTTTATTTTAATTTTATGCCACTATTGGAATTCCTTGTGATTTAATATCTATATATATAAAATTCTTCGAGTCTGCCATGATGTTCGAAATTAAACTCCTCCGAAACGGCTGGACCGAATTCGATGAAATTTTGTATGTGGAGTTTTTAGGTCTGAGAATAGGTTTTTAGCTATTTTTCATACGGGTCAGTGGAGTGACCAGGGTACCTCCCCCACAAAATTTTTTAAGAAAACGTGAAATTAAGGATATTTTTGAACTTATTGCCTCGATCCTGAATGGTCATCTTGGAAGTGGAATATTGCGGTCATCCCAATTTTTCAAAAATGTATTATTATAGATAATCTCCTTAATTTTAGTAAGCGTGACTACACAAACGCTATAAACACTGGCTTCAATAAGTGGGAAAGCGCGATCAACCCTCCAATTTGGAATACAGTACAACCTCGATAATGTAAAATGCTGCGTGATCGAAATTCCAAAAAATTGATTGAGAAATCAGGCAAAACGTAATTTCAAAGATGGTTATATAACTGGAACGTCTAAAAATGTGAAATGGTCACTAAAACGATGGGTAAACTATGCTATGATCTATCTAAATGTATATAAATTCTTTAAGACTGACATGATGTTCTAAATTAGACTTTCGTGTGTGCAGATTCATAAGGTGGTAGAATAAAAAAAAAAATGGAGGGGATGGGGGACCTCTCCCATAACAGGTTTTAACAAATCGCGAAACTCAGAGATTATTAGAAGTATTAGTAAAAACAATTGTAATTGTGGCCTCTGTCAGTAATGGGTTTTTTGAATCAGAATATCGCGATAGCGTCCAATTTTTTAAAATTTATTCTTTCTGATCAGATTCACTTATTTAATAAACTAAGCAAACACGCCGTGAACATTAACTTTAGGGCTTGAAATACAGCAGAGTCTAATAAATTCAACTAGCATTTTGAAGTAATTTTTTATGAATCACCGATGTTTCATGTTTAAAAGTGTAAAATAATAACGTGCTCAATGAAACAGCACTTTGCTAACAACAAGTAAAAACGACGTTACCCACCAGCATAAATTATATTGAAATCAGGATTCAGACATTTCGGTTGAAAAAAATCTCCAAAAATCGGTAAGTATCGTTTTATGGGGGCTATATGGAAACGTGGATTTTACCGACAATTCTCTGCATACCAAATAATGTTTAATAATGCCGCTAAAACCTTAAATACCGAGAACCGGAAGGTGCCGTTCAATGGAGGCCACATAACAACTTCTACCGGTAATGTTTTATACCCATAATGGAGACTAAACACCAAATTGTAGCCTTTTCGGTGGAATAATGACTCTAAAAACTCCAAAATATTGAAACTCGGGAGGTACAGTCCTATGGTAGATGTATTAGAACGTGGACATATGCCAATAATTCTCTGCCGAAATGTTTTATGCCACCTAGGGAGACTAAGTACCAATTATAGCCATTTCGTATGAATAATGTGGATATACACATACAAATACCGAAGTTAGAAATCTAGGGATGACTATTTACAAAACCTGGACCTGTACTGAATATTCTATATTTTATACCCACACTGAACACTTAAATGAACTCGGGAGGTACCGTTTTAGAGTAGCTCTATCACAACGTGGACCTATGTCTATAATTTATTACAGAAATATTTTATGCCTCCAAGGGAGACTAAATACCAAATTATTGTCATTTCGGTAAGATAACACCTTTATCCTAACCTTAAAAATACTGCAAATCGGGCGGTCAGTGGTATGGCGTCTATACCAAAATGTGGACTGATATAATAACTTTTCAATACCAAACATGCGACGAGTAATAAATAGAAACTTATGTACCAATTTGAAGAGTTCTATAGACATTATATAGACTTATTTTTTATATTGATCACAAATTTATACATACTTTATAGGTTCTCTCTGCAAACAGAATCACAACGTTAATTATACCCTTAAACATCGTATGGTGGAAGCTATAATTTAAGTAACTTTCTATTCAACATCTGGAGATACCATTGTATGAGGGTTATTCCAATACATCGACATATCGTCAATTCGGTTCGAGAATCTAGAGGTATCAATATTAGATAGATAAATTGTTGATAGACTACTAATGCTTACATGGAAATCCAAAACGACGGGCCAGCAACGCGGAACCGGGTCAGCTAGGTCCCTAGGTGAGCAGGTCTTCTTTACGAACAATTATGTCGGAGAAAACCAAATATTACCAAGGACTACAGTCGAACACCTAATCACAATGTATTTTTTCCTTTTAAAAATTTTAAGAAGTAACCCATTATTATTCATCTTACTGGTAATGCAGAAAGTTGGGACTAAATACCAAATTGTAGCCATCACGGTGGGAAACCTCCAAAATGTTCTATGGTACCTATATCAGAACGCCCAGCAAAAATACTCATTACAAATTGGCCTACTTTCTCATTATTTTAACACGGGCATGTCATAGGGAGTAAGTACTTATTTTTTGGCACTTAAAAGTAAATAAATAAGTACTTAAATAAGTAGTTACGACTTGAAGTAACCAGGAAGTAACTACTTATTTATCTACTTTTTAGTGGTCAAAAAATAAGTACTTACTCTCTATGACATACCCGTGTTAAAATAATGAGAAAGTAGGCCAATTTGTAATGAGTATTTTTGCTGGGCGTTGACTTATACCGACAAGTCTCTGCAGGTATGTTTACGACCCCCGACGGAGACCAACTACAACCATTTCGGTGGGAAAATTAGGCAAAACCTCTTTACTATAGAAATTCATGAGGTATCGTTCTATGGGAGCCTTATCAAAAAGTGGACCTGTAGCGACAATACCCTGCAGAAGTATTTACCACCTCCAACAAACCAAATTATAGCCATTTCAGTTTATTAATTTGGCATAAATCTTGCAAATACCCAACATCGGGTGCTTTATCAAAAACTGGACACAGAATGGGAGTGCTTATACCGCAAGGAAGACTAAATCCCATTTAATGGCGAATACGGAAAATCGGGTGGTACAGTTCCAAGGGGTTTATATCAAAACGTGGACCGGTATAACCCATTTCCAATACCAAACATCATAGGAGAAATTTATTACAAAGTTCAATGTTAAATATTGCGGGCTGTATCTTGATTTCAGCTGAAGAACATCACTACATTAGCCAATTTTTATTCTGATCAAAAAAAATCGAAGTGTTAGAAAGGGAAACAAAAAGTAAGTTATAACCTTCATCTTATGGTGGTATTTTAAATCTGGAGATACAATTACATGAGAGTTTTGCTAAAAATTTTATTTTATGAAGTTTCAAGAGGAATGCATAGTTACGTCAATTCGGTTCGAAAATCTCAACATTTCATTCGTAATTCGATTATTCTATTTATAATTCAAATTATTCAATTTGTATTTCGACTATTATATTTGTAATTCAAATTGTTCCATTTGTAATTCTAATTATTCCATTTATAAAAAGGAAAGGAACAAAAAGGAATAAATGGAATAATTCGGATAACAAATAAAATAGTAAAATAAGTCGAATTACAAATAGATAAATTCGAATTACAAATGGAATAATTCGAATTACAATTGAAATGTTTCGAATTACAAATGCAATTATCGAATTACAAATAAAATGTTACGAATTAAAAATGGAATTCTCGAATTACAACTAAAGTGATTCGAATTGAATCTGAAAAGGTGTAGGTATATAAATATGTAGATGGGTTATAAATGTTTACACGGAAAACTAAAAACGGGCCAGCAACGCGGACCGGGTCAGCTAGTAATAATCTAAAACTGTTCGCCAATAGGAAAACTATAAGGCAAAAATTGGTTGCAACCGAATATCTTCCTTATTGCACGAAATTTTGACGACAAAGAGAAAGAACTCGAAACATTTTTTCTTCAACTTTTCCTATAAAATCAAAAAATAAAATAAAAATACTACAGTTTTTATTTTTTTTCCTCAAAATTTGTTTGGATTTTTGCATATAACATGAATATTTTAGCTCCGATCTTCACAAAATAGACTTAATTTTATTTCTCAAAATCTCTGGATGCTTATATACATATATTTTGTAAGCATATGCGCTACTATTTCACAAAATATGGTTGCAAATACGAACAATTTTGCCATAAATTTGATTTTTCGCGAATCCATTTACATAGACATTTCTGGATTTTTTTTTGCATCATCGGAAAGAGTACTAATTTAGTTAACGGTAGTGACATAGAACAGCTTACTATAACAAGCCGCGATTTTTCTAGAATTTTTTCTAACCATTCAAAGTTAAACGGTCATATCCTTTGCGCGCAACGATCAAGGTTAGTTACAAAAAACTTATTTGGAATGACGATTTTTTTCTTAGGGCCATTATTACATGTGTTCTTTTACTATCAGATGGATTTGAAAATGCAAATCCAAAAAGGTAAATCCAAACTATAACAAAAGAAGTCTTATAATAATGGGGGTTAGTCTATGTACCAAAAATCATTCATGTAGCATCAATAAATTTTTTAAATTTGTTTAAAATGGAAAACTCAATTTTAAAAAATGTTGCCCATATACCATACTTAAGCGAACAAAGGATATATACAATTTTCTCTGTTTTTATTTAAATACATATACAGTTTGTCAAGTAATTGTTTTCAAACTGAAAAAACGAACACTTTTCATGCATTAATTCGCAAAAAACACAACTAGTTGTGAAACAATGTCGGGTTATTTGCAAAAATTAGTTGGTCGACTTGTTTAAGACAAAATTGAATGGATAAATAAAACAATTAACCCACTTAGTTCAACAATAATAACCAAAAGAATAATTAACATGTAATGCAAGGTGCCAAGAAAATGTTTTCAAATTGTAATTAAGGTTCCAAAATACACCATGTTTTCGGTAAATGCTTAAAAATCATGACATTTTATAAATTTTATTCATAACAAGGATAAACTGCTAACAAGTATCAACAATATTAGGCATAGAATATCCCTACTATGAGGGTTACCATATGGACCAAGGGGTACGAGATCATATTACCTGTAAGCAATTTCCTAACCAAAATTTTGAAAGTTCATGTTAGCGAAAATTTCTTATTTAGCAAAGACGTAAACCTTATTTTAGACTTATATTACCGATGTAATATTGTTCATTACTATATTTTAATAAAAATGACGTAAGGCTTCTTGACCAATGTCCCTTGTCTTTTTGACAATATATCAGAGTTAATATATGTTCAAAACAATGGATATATTAATAATCGCATATCGTCTGCTCCGTCGGAAAAGGTCGTAAGTCCCTCTCAATAAATTTTTCAGGAGGAAGAAAAAACATTCCAGCGCTTTCTGTATTAAAGATTTTATTATGGTGGTAAAGGCAGTATTTTTCGTTTATTTATTCCGCTTCAATACATGTACTTTGTTTGATAAAATTCCATCGCGTTTGGGAGATAATTGGATGTCTTTGGACTTACGACCTTTTCCTTGTACAGTTTTGTATTTTTGTAGGGACTTACGACCTTTTCCTACAATTTACGGACGTTTTTAAAATAAAATATTTATAATTTACAAAACAATGTGGAAAGGGTATTATAAGTTTGTTTTTTCCAATATTCGTGTAACATCGCGAAGTATTCGTCGTAGACCCACTCCCCTTGCCAATTTTATTATTACTTGATGAGATAAAGCGATCTAGCTATGTGTGTCCGTCTATCCATTAACAATTGTAATAATACTCCAGGCCTCAATTTTGGACCGATCGTCACGAAATTTTGTGGAGAGGTAGGATTCCGACCAGAAGTGACCCCATTAGATGTTGGTTATGATCGAAAGCTGTCCTGTAGATCGCAGTGATATTCCGATCGGAGCGAAATTTTAAGAATGATTTGAGTTTAAGACAAAGAATAAGCTTGCAATTTAATATGGCGATGAGATAATTATTATCGGGTTTAATGGACCAAAATATTTGTGTGACTCAAAAACGGCTGAACCATTTTTTTTTTTGAAAATTTCAGAGAATATACAAGGAATAACCGAGGTGAAAATAGGCTTTATAGTTTTTGAATTTCGGAGGGGGCGGGGGCAGGCCCTATTTTTTAAAAAACGCTTTTTTATTAAAGTATCGGTCAGAAAATTAATTTGCGAGGCAACGGTTGCTGAATCTCCGACCCTAAGTACTTATTCCATGTAATTTTCAGATTATGCACAGGAATGTCCCTTGGTGGAAGTAGGCTATATATTTCGGAGGAGCGGGTTAAAACTGTGCCCTATTTTTTTCCGTTTCTCCAATCCTGGGTACATATTTTAGCAATAAGACCCGACCAGAGTAAAATTCTAAGTCGGTATAACCATGACCGTCTGTCCGTCTTTTGAAATTAAGATACAGCTCGAAATTTTAAGATAGGTCTTCGTGATTTGGTATTGAAGTTTCTATTACTTCTAGGATGTTTGGTATTGACGTGATCAGAGCTTTCAGAATCACCGTGAAAACCATAGGGAACTAGACCCATGACACCATCGTCTAATTCCATTCCAAATTCATACTGCTCTTTGTTAGCAAGAACCATGATGACTTCTTATTTTAATAACATTTCAATCAATTATTATTTTAGAATCATTTAATAATATAAACATTGCACTTACCCGTCCGTTAGAAGGTATTACTTTATTGAATTCAGAATACAAACTAATCTCGTTATGTGAATGTCCTATGTCCTATGAATGTCCCTAGAGAAACCACAAATGACCAGTTGATAAAGTTAAGTAAGATATACGACTGTAAAAACAGTAAAAATTTTGATTTTTTTTTAAATTTTTCAATATATTAGGTATTTGAACACATACAGCGTCCCAATTTGTATCAATGAAAAGGCCAGAAGTCCATCTTTCATAATCAGTTCGCTTATAGGTGAGAATAGATTTCAAATGTAAATTTTCGTTGCAATATAGAAATTATCACATTTTTGTTCAAAACTTTGGTCCACAGGCTCCGCCAAATATCATCCGATTATCATCCAAAAGTGTAGGCTAGTTCTTTACATTGTACCCCAACCATGGATGACGTTAAACATTATATATGAACTACATTAGCTGTAGAATTCTTTTAAAGTATACATTTTCCTGTGGACTTACGACCTTTTCGTACTCAAATTTGTACGTTTTGTGGACTTACGACCTTTTCCGACAAGGGCAAAACATATAGAAAAACCCAAAATACTACCATTTTCTTCGTATCATACGACGTGTTTTGACTTGTACTATCATCCTGTAACAAAAACGCGATTTCCAAAAAAGTGGACTTACGACCTTTTCCGACGGAGCAGACGATATATGTATTTTTGGGTGTATCATTTATCAAATAACTCACAACAACAGTGAATGTTATGTAATTCAGTGATATCATTTCAGTAAGACCAAAATAAAGAGTATACAATCGGAAAACCTTAGAAATATCTTAACATTTAATTTTATTGTTTACATGGAATGTTGAGGACCTTTCCTTTGTTTCCTACTTCACAAAAGTTCAAAATCGCGGCTTCAATTTTCCACTCGAATTCGATTGAGCAATTTATGGAAGGAAAATGGGATTAGTAGAGAATTGATTTATGCAGATAGAACGTTCGGATATCATGGCGTTATCCAGGAGTACTTTTTATATATACAGGTATATTTAGGAGTCATATAAATAAAGGAAACAACGCCGAGATACGTGTCTTCTTTTTTTTCTTTTATCACGCTGCCGTGTCAGAATATGGTCAATTTCGGAAATTCAATCGTTGTTATTGTCATAAAGAAACCGATTGTAGTTATTTCCTTAAGTATATTTTGGTGTCCAATCGTAGATTTTATCGCAAAGAATTTCTGAAGGCTGATAGCGGTTTTCTTAATAGAGAACTAATGCTGAGCAATAGTGAGTCTATCCATGATGAAATTCTAGTACCCAATCGCGGGACAATCGTCGGACTTCTCTTACAGAAATTCTGGTTTCCTATCGTGGATCTTCTCATAAGTTGATCAGGAACTAGGAAAACTCTGGCAACCAGTCTTGAATTCTTTTAAAATGAAATTCTGGCGCCATTCCAAGGTCTATACATGTATACATTATTTTAGCAAAAATCCATAAACACAACTTTTCCCAATCTACATTTTTTATACTCTCAGCCTTTAGTCAAAATGTGCCTCATCGAAATAATGGTTTTAAGGGCAAAGAGTGTTTGGAAGAAATGTGTTCAGAAAATTTAAAGTCCACTTAGCTATGTTCGTCCATCTGGGTGGCTGCCTGGAGAACACGATAATTCTCGTACAGATCAACCGATTCTGCCCAAAATTTGGCCTTCGTGATATTTTGTCCAAATTTCGATCAACTTCGAATATGGACAATATCGATCCACTCTTTCGATATCCTTCCACAGAGTATTTCTAAAATTTTCAGAGAAGTGCAGTTTAAAACATCTCTGGATAATTAGTAAATATGGCTTCACTTCCTGTATGCTAATAATTTAGTTATAAGTAAAAATATAAAATAAATAAATTAATAAACAAAAAGACCTCTCGGGAAGCGCTTTGCTATTTTGCAACAAGCGTTCTCGGGTCCCCTATTACTAGGGTACAGGTTTTTTCAGGGGCAAGTCCATACTTCCAGAGAAAATGGCGCGAAAGCTGTAAAGAACACCTACGGAAATCATGTGTAGTGGTTGGTGCGCACGACAACTTTATCGCGATATTTCTGGGAGCCTTATATAAAGTTCGAAGATCGTGATTTTCGGTCTACTCCTTCTGGAATTTTCCCTCAAATATCAAGAATTTTAGCTAAAACGGTATGTGCGATTTTTCTTGAATGGAGCCACAGATTTGGACCAAACTTTGGATTTAGTAATATCTTTTAAAAGGAATGACCCCCAAAATAATATCTACTTCTAAAATAAACTATGTTGGTCCGTTCCATTTCTTCAGGTACCCTCTCCGCAACACTTGTGATCAATGATAACATCTATATTTTGTTGGCAAGTTCATACGTCCGCAAATGGCTACACAATTCTGAAAATCTCCTAATACATAGCTTTGGGTTAAGGGATTTTGGTTGTGTAGCCGTTGTTCGATCTGCCCATTTCAGTTCACACAGGCACAGGATATATTCCTGTCCGACTGATACTTATTGAGATTTTGACGAAGAAGAATCTGTTTCCCACCAGTTTTTTTATTTCGTTTGTCGTCACAAAGTCCTTTGCCGAAGAAGGAAAAAGGAACATTTCTAGAAATGTGTATCCATTGGAAGTTCCTTCACAAAGACCATTCAATGAGTAATCGACAGAAAAATCCCTGAAGATGAAATTTAATGTAATTTCGAAATATTGGAAATAATATGCAATAAATAAAACAGAACATAAACATAGAACATACGACAGAAAAATCCTTTTTTTTGTACAATAGGCATTTACTAATTTGTAGCAAGAGACCAGTTTCAAATAATCTCAACGGTCGACACTGCGGTGGAACAGAACTATATCATAAAAAATGGTTGATATGGTTTATTTTTGCAAATTTCAAACATAATAAAGAATTTGTAATTGTTATGATGTTCAAAATAGTGCATTACAAAAACGTGTTAGAAACTATATACAAAAATTAAAACCACAACATTAAGCAAAGATAGTATCTTTTATTGTTGAATTGCTCTTATCAAAAATTTCAAAATCAAAGGATCGCAAAAATGTTTTTTCTAGATGTTGTTTATAAGCCATAACAAATACAAATAAATATTTTGTTCGGAACTCAGCAACACTTGCAGTCAGCCTAAATTACGAATAAACGCTTAAACAACCTTTAAACTTAACAACAACTATGCGGAAAATTGCTCAAAAAGCCTAACGTGTTCATTAGTCTTTATACTTTCAAATATGTTGGACAATAAGTATATCAACGTAGTTAAATAATTCTCTGTAATACTTCCTCCAAATACTTTACATATTTCTTCAAAAATTTAGAACATTTTAAAATTTTATTAAAAAATTAAAAAAAATGTGTAGCATAAGCTAATATCCTATGGGTTCGAAAATCATTTCGGGGGGGACCCGGGCCCCCCGGGCCCCCCCCTGGCTACGTCGGTGCCAGGAATTACAATTAAAAATTACAATTAGGCGAGTTTACTTGCGGCAATTGTCAGTTTGTAGGTATGAGAGGGTGCTGAGAGGCAAAGGGTTACCATATGCCTCACCTCTCTCTCCTACAAAATGACAATTGCTGCAAGTAAACTCGCCCAATGTAAATTGGGACTAACCCCCCGTTTACACATGCAAGTGGCAGTTCGAAAAATACAAATACACTCACACATATTCATTGCCACACCAACTAACGACCTCACTGCCGACAAAATTTTCTTGTCAGTAATCAATGTAAGTGCTTTGAAAGTAACTTCAATTTTTTTCCGAACGTCTACACATGCAAGTGTCAGTTCGAAAAAATTGAAGTTTCGACTATAATATGTATACACAACTGTCTGCAAGTTACTTGCATGTGTAATCCTTGGGTAAATATTACCTACAGCAGTACTCGATCAAGAGGGTTGCCAGATCTACTACAAGCCATATTAACAGTAAACGACACCACCTAGGTCCTTAACAGAGGCCTAAAAGTGATTTAAGTAACTGAAATTGTATTAAACCAAAATATGACCAAAAATTACAAAAATCGCTTAGAAATACATATGTAAGATATTGCCAGTTTATACTCATATTGTAATATATATCAAATTTTAACTATTTACAGTCAGTTCGGAGACTTCTCTATTTTCTTTTTTTAGTTTCCATGGTATTCCATGGTAACACTGTAGCGTCATTTCCCCGTCGCTTGGAAAAAATATGCCACAGTTAGTCGATAGCTTTTATTGCTAGTGCTTTTATAATTTTTCTTTATTCTTATTTATAATTATAATAAATATTTAAAAAAATAAAAAAAATCAATATACCACTGTATTACCTCAGAGTCGAAATCTGAACCCCACGCTTTTCTAAGGAATATTAGTATCGAAATGTGCCATTTTCTACTGTTTCATGAAATATTCTTATCTCTTAACTAGTTTTAAGTTAAACAAACCACTTTTAGGCCCTCGTTAGGGACCTAGGTGGTCTCGTTTACTGTTAATATGGCCTGGTACTTTCTTAGTCGATCTGGCAACCAACCCGATCGAGTACTGCTGTAGGTAATATTTATTGTGATTGATGGCAGTCTGGTGATATAAAAAACTCATAAAACGTCTTAGTTCTCAGATATTCCCTGCTTGAGACCTATAACTCTCTTAGTAGAGAATGCCTAATATTGTTGATACGTGTTTGGTATTTTGGAATCTAATTACATTTTGAAAACATTTTCTTGGCGCCTTGCATTACATGTTAATTATTGTTTTTGGCTAATATTGTTGAACTACGTGGGTTAAATCTTTATTTGTAAATTCAATCTTTAGTGCGATTCTCTAACTCATTTTTTGAGTTACCGATAAATGTCGGTAAAATTAAAATGCTTAAAATTTCGGTAGTTAACGATATTTTTCGGTAGGTTAGCGACCAATGAAAAGTAGTAGTAAAGTTCTATCGTTAATTTTGCGTTTTAATGTTACCGATTTTTGTCGGTAACTCAAAAAATGTGTTAGAAAATGGCATTACTGGTCTTAAACAAGTCGACCAACTATTTTTTGTAAAAAAACCGACATTTTTATTACAACAACTATTTGCCATTTTTACCAATTATTGGATGAAAAGGGTTCGTTTTCTCAGCTTGAAAACAATTACTTGACCTACCCAGCAAACCAAATTTCGGATTTCCGACACGTCTTAACAATTTTGGAAGCATAATCGTCCAAATTTCGTTCTTTCTAAACGATTTTTTGGTGGGAAATTAGTTCAGATTTTGTACCGATTTTGATTTTTTGGGCATATGGAGATGTAATCTCTTGACGCGTCATCACTTGTTGTAATTAGTTGATTGTCGTGAGTGAAAGACGGAATATTCGGAAAAAGACCATGGGCGGCAAACTCGATTCGGAAAATATGATACAATTGGTCTACTCCAATACAAATACTCCTCTCCAAGCTGCTTTTTACAAGAATAACATGACACAAAAAAAAAACAGAAAAATACATGTTTTATTATGTTTTTGAGGGACATTTCCTAGTGGCAAATTGGCATAAGACGAGCTGGCCAACTATGCTCGGATCGAGATGAAATTTTTATCACAGGTAGAAGTGAAGTCCATACTTCCCGAGATATGGGCCTTTGAAGTTCCAAAAATTCCTCTGTTAAAGGCCACCTGATAAGAGAAAAATTTTAAATTAAAAAAAGTTGTTCCCGTGCCCTAGATTTGCACCTGTCCATAGGAGAAAGTCTTAAATCCCCGGCCGAAGGCCGGCTATTTAAAAAAAGTACAAGTTTAAAAAAATTTTTTTTTTGAGCATAGTGCGTCAACTCAACTTGTTCCGGCAAATTTTGTACGTTTTTCATTTTGCTTTGCAAATTGATACATGAGTGTGGCTTAGTCTTCCTTCTTGTGAAATGGTTAACATATGAGTCTAAAATGTTAGTCTGTATTCTCCTAAATATTGTTCGTTGATTGAATCATTCTCCTCCTTAAACTCCGTACGCATTTGTTGTAGCTGCAAGGACTCCAAAGCATAAGGTGTTTCATAGACTTCATCTTCAACTTATCTACATCTCTGGTATTGTAGATTTCCGAAACAACTCGAAATTATCTGAAATAAGTCTCTCTTCGAATATACCAATGTTCTTTTCCGATTTCGAAACGAAATGTCGGAAACAAATTTCCCTTACAGTCACTATGCCCTTCTCATTGTGTATGTATAGCTGACTACCAAAACGACAGCTTTAGATACTTTAAAAATGCGCAACTGCAACGTTTGAAGTTGTTAAGCGTTGCGACGTTATGAAACACAATACTTCATACATTTGCAAAGCAACTGACGTTTCTGATGTCAGCCAATCTTTGTTGTCGCAAAAACAGTGATTGGCCGAAAATAATTCGATTTCGCTCCGACATTTCGTCAACCACTACATTAAAAAATCGTTACGATTTCGGAAGTAGCGTTCGAAGTTCGTTCGATTGATTTGCTGGGCAGACTCAAATCACCGGAGAATTTTTGAAATTGTTTCCAGTGGAATTTTAAGGCTTATTACGGCATTTGACATGAAAGTCGGTACAAAAATCTGTTTCTGCTGAACGAACTAATACAAAATGGATACCGTATAGATAAAATGTAATGTTTATGTCCAATCGTACTAACAATATTACGTACCCATTCAATGCCATCCCGTAAAAATAGACACATTATTTGTGAAACCTTAAATTTTAATACGTAGCTCACTTTCTAATAAATTTAATTACGACTAGACCTATAAGTATCGCTATTTCCATAATTATTACCAAGATCAAAATGATCTTATTGTACAACACTTCACGCTGAAGTTTTCGTATGATTTTCCTTGATTGCGAAAGATTGTCATCCGTGTTTTCTAGGCGACGTGAAGAACGCAGAAGAGACTCGCGTTGTTCTCCCAATTCTGAAAGAACCTGTGAACATTTTGTTAAATATTTTTCACTTAATGTTTGTCTTCCATATACCTCTGTACCAATCTGCTCGGTTTCATATGCAATTTGATTAGACCGTTGCAAACTATCTCCAGTTCTTTGGATAACATCGTAGGTGTTTCTCATCAATTGTTCCTGCTGGTTGTTTTGCATTTTAAATTATTTATTATTCATACAAATTTTTCCCAGCTTATTTTATTTGTTATTCCTCCCTTCGCTTTGTTTTCCTATCATAAAATTTAGTAGAGTTGTATAGTTCATTAACGAACTAGTTCAATTGAACGATTCATTGAATACAACGTACGAACTAGATCAGTCGATATAGTTCATTTTAGTTCAATAGTTCACTGAACTATAATCAGTCGGCGACCGTACGATCAACCGTACAATTACTTAGGTAGATGCCTCAGCCCAGCTGATCGAATCTAAAACGTCAAAAAACTAGGAACTCGCTATGAAAAATCAAAACAAAAAACCATATGATTCGGTAAGTAAGAGATAGCATGTGTTCACTTCACTGTACAAACACAAGCGATAAAAAGAGACAACAAGAAACCATTTGGCGAAAATTTTGACAGTTTACATTACAAAAAAAGTTGCTTTGTTGTAGCAATTCGCCGATGTTTCTACCTAAGTAATTGTACCATGGGTTGTTGTTTTCAACGCGCAACGCATCACACAAGGATCGTATGTCCCGGGGCCTTAATGGGTTAATACGTTTTCACTAAACGCCTTGGTTGTGTTCAAATTTTCCAAACGTCGTTGGCTACGAAATTCAATGAAAACATCGGCGTTGTTAAAAAATTTACTTGGCTTCGTTTTTCCTTGTCTAAAATAAAAAAATTAAGTGCGAAATAATTTAAGCGTTCAGGGTAGAAAGCAAAAATATTCTGCATGAAATTAACTTATATTTTTCACGCTTAAAAAAACCAATGTCGTTCGAGATGAAAATAATTAAAACAAATGTTTGGAACAACCAGAAGCATTTGTTACGGAAGAAGCATTTGTTTATTTCCTCTCACACACAACCAGAGGAAGAAGAAGCATTTGTTTATTTCCTCTCACACACAACCAGTGGAAGAAGAAGCATTTGTTTTTTCTCTCACACACAACCAGTGGAAGAAGAAGCAACACAACCAGAGGAAGAAGAAGTTACATTTTCATTCACAATATAATTGTACCCTGTATGAGTTCCTTTGAATATTGTCGTTTTCAAATGTCAAATTGCACTTAGTCCAAGTTATTGCTCATTCAGTTTACAAACATAATAATTAATTTATATTTATTTTAGCCGGCTTGGACCACACATTATCTGTGGCATTCCACCGTTTATCTTTTATGCATATCTGTCACTGGATGTGACTGGACGTTTTGGTGTAAAGGACCTTGTGCCTTCGGTTATATTCCATTTGAACTAGGTTTTAATATTGTTATTTTTAAGATTATAATGGTTTCTACCAGATTCCCTGTCTGAATTTGTTCAGAAAATCAAAGACTATGCTCTTTGGCATCATTGGCTTTCAAGACGTACTTTCCGTGGCACAATGAAGTGCGCCGGGAGAAACTGGCTACTATATATTACCTCAGGAGGACTTATTCAGTTAAGAAAGCAATTTGATTAGTCTCGATATCCAAAGAATGTGGCTAAACCAATTATGGATGATTGTGATGTTATGTGGGTTACCTCTGTACAAGCATAAATCAAGGTGGGTTCCGATATACATATTAAAAAATGGCTACTAACCTAAAACTTATGATTTCTTATTTGATTGTTTCTTTTATTATTCTACAGAGCTTCTGGATACCTGGGCCAGATCCTGCATTCGATAGTATGCCTGATGTTACTTCTAAAAACCAAATAAGTAAAACAAAAATACGTTATGATTTTGAATTGACTGGACCCATGGATATCTTCATAAGACCATGGAGGTAAAGTAAAAGAATTGTATTTCCATTGGACACCTTTGCGCATGACTGGGAGCCACCATACTTTATTTATTTCTCTTATGGCATCAATGGAGATCCTTTAAAGTTTTGGTTGGAAATTGAAGTGAGTTGAAATTATTAATGCTTAAGAAATATTTAAAACTCATTACCAAGAAATTACTTGTTATGTTCCTTCGTATTGTGGAGAATACAAAGGGAATCTTGACGAATATTTTTCATTTGGTTGTTTGTTTAATTACAGAAAAAGGATGGTGATTGTAAACCCGAAATTGGAATTGGTGGCCATTGGAAGAATTTAAGAGATTCCTTGCCAGCTTCCCTCAATATGTTGACCCCCTTGGCCCGCTTCCTATGATACATGGTTATTCTAGGAAATTTTCAGTGTCGATACCATTTCCTGATCGGGTGTTGAATATTCTAAAAATATATTAATAAGTTTTGGAGTATTATCTACTAACGTCTTCAAACTAACGTTTACCAAACCTAATCTTACAAATAAATTGTTGATGTTTCAAATTCCTATATGATCTCATACTATCGATCTTAACAGATATGAAATAGCCAACAATATACTTTGGGCAACAACCCAATTAGGCAACTTTTCATAATGAATGTTACATTTCGAATCGGTAACTGTGAAAAATCATTGCCATCGTCTTGAAAAAATTGATATTTTCACGTAAAATAAAATTCGGTAAATTATATACAAATTTACTTTTACAGAAACATTAGAGCTTTTAGCTCTATTTATCATGGCATTGACAATTCAAGATGAATTGGTGGTAGGTGGCTAGATGATTTTTTTTTTCATTTGCTAGGATACAGTGCTCGGGGCGAATACGTTCCGTGCCTAAAATTAAAGGCATTGAGATTTAAGTACTTCAGACAAGGGAGCAATGGAAGGTAAGTTACAAGTGGTGGTTTAACATACTCCAGATCACCGATTTCCTCTTCAGTCCCATGGTATTGATGATGGTTGTTCCCCTACTGTATTACCCAAAATGATAAATGATCCCGAAACCAAAAAGGAATTGGAAAACATGCAATTCCCAATGAAATGCCTAATGCCTATATAAATGCCTATATATATATATATATAGTCCACGGCATAATTATTTTGACAAAATCTACATTTGCCTTAAAAGGCATGTAATTATTGCCAGATTTCTTAGATCAACGAACGAACGATTCACAATCTAGTTCAACATGTCGTTCACATATGCATAAAGTTACGCCGTCGTCAGTGTTAAGTGACATTTGGCGTGTTCCCGTACTTTATAAAGTGGTAAAGGTCGTAAAAGTTGTAAAAGTCGTAAACGATTTTCATATAAATTTTGTGTACGGGAACGCAAAATGTGTAAAAGTGGTAAAAATTGTAAAAACTTTTTAGTTCTGGAACAGAGCTATTTTCTACACACACACAACATAAGAGCTTTGTTCCTTTACTTTTTTAATGGTAAGGGTGGCAAAAGAGAAAAGTGTCAAAATTGCTCTCTCATGAACATTTTACCAGAAAAGTAAAGGAATGAAAAAATGGTAGATGTGGCAGCAATGTCAAAAAGAAATATAAAAAAATCAATTTTCGTATTTTATTTCACAGTTTTTAATTTAGTTTTGTCAGCGTTCGACTTTTTCTTCTGTTTTTTTTTTTTTGTTTTTCATTGTAAAATAATCGTCAAACAAAAGTCGAAAAATCAGTTCTGCCATTTTTTACCTGCAGAAATTTTGCTGGTAGCCTGTGGTAGAAGAGAGAGCCATTTTCGCTCTCTCTCCACTCTCACTCTCTTAAAAATTGCTTCCAGTTTTGCCACTTTTCGGGTTAAAAATGGTAACAAATGGGAAAAATTGTAACCTCAGGTAAGTAAAGGAACACAGCTAAGATTTTTGCTATTGTTTGTTTCTATTTGGTGTATATATGCGTTTGATTGAACGATTATGATCCGAATGATTGAACTGGATAGTGAACTATGAACTAGATTACTGAACTAGTTCAGTTCAAAGAGCTGAACTATTGAATTAGATCTTTCAAATGAAATAGATTGTACAACTCTAAAATTTAGTTCTTCTTCTTATTAATATGGGTGACTTCATAAATGCAACATTTGCATTGCAACTTTTGGCAATGTAATATGAAGACAAATGCTCTGTTCCAGAACTGCAAGAATCTACTAATTTTTACTATTTTTTCCGATAACATAAATGAAAAAATGTTATCGTAGTAAAAAATAGTAGCTTCTTGCAGGTTCTGGAACAGAGCATTTCATTAAATGAATAGGAAAAGCAATAGACTTTCCTTCAAATGTATTTTCTATATTTAACTACACACATTTCATTAATTTTTTCCAAAAATTCTGAATAATGGTGTATTTTCAATACACTTTTATATGTTTCTATTTTCAAAATTAAAGAGAGAGAGACATGCCAAAACAATGTTTGTGTATACAGACTTATGCTTGGTTTACATTTACGAAATCCACTCGATTTCAACTGTCAAATCCATAGGTTAAACGTCAAACGAAATCCAGATGAGATTTCATTTGACGTTTGAGCTATGGAATTGACAGTTGAAATCGAGTGGATTTCGTAAATGTAAACTTAGCATTACAGTTATTTGTTTCCTTTTTGTTTTTGATTTTTTACGCGATTTTGAACTAATGGACAAGAAATGTGCGTGGAATAAGAAGGAAACACAACCATCTTTCTTCTGCATCTATATAAAATGTTTAGTTCATTAATTTTCATTCATCTTTTTCCTTTTTCTAAAAATGTTTGTGTTTTCAACAAATTTTTCAATATTGAATTTAGACATGTCATAATTAATTTTTTTGATAAATTAATCGAACAACGTAGAAAAATCGTCGTTCGTTCATAGAATTTTGTGTGGGGAAATACGTAATTTATTCGTAGTTATGGGTCGAACAACGAATAGAGAACGAACGACGTACCGTGGAAACGGGCTATAAGGCGACACACACGATGCAATACATACATAAATACCATGGTGGAATAAGAAGGTGTTACATAAAATCATGCAAAACCTCAAATTTGCTCACAATAATGCATTACTGTGAATAGTGTCACAATTGCTCAAAATTGCTCTCTCATGAACATTTTTACCAGAAAAGTAAAGGAACGAAAAAATGGTAGATCTGGCAGTAATGTCAAAAAACATTAAAAAATCAATTTTCGTCTTTTATTTCACAGTTTTTAGTTTAGTTGTGTCAGCGTTCGACTTTTTCTTCTGTTTTTCGTCCATTTTCTTCTTCATTGTGAAATAATCGTCAAACAAAAGTCGAAAAATCAATTCTGCCATTTTTTACCTGCAGAAATTTGTCTGGTAGCCTGTGGTAGAAGAGAAAGGCATATGTGCTTTCTCCTCTCTCACTCTATTAAAAATTGCTGCCAGCTTTACCACTTTTTGGGGTTAAGGAACGCTTTGCAGGTTAAAAATGGTAACAAATGGTAACCTCTGGTAAGTAAAGGAACACAGCTAATAAGAAAAAATTGTAATCAGCTGTTAGCTCTGGCCTACCTTAATCCCGGTCCACACTAGAGCGATTTCATTGCAAAAATTTCATGAAGATCGAGTTCCATAGTCCCTGTCCACAGTAGCGTGAATTTCACTAAAAAAATTGCATGAAATTAGGCGTTCTTAAATCGAATTCCCCACTACAGACATTTTATGGTTTTACTCTACTATGGAAGTCGATCTAGAGACGCACAATTTCATGCAATTTTTTTAATGAAATCACTCTAGTGTGGACCGGGACATAGTAGAGCAAAATCATGAAATTGCTGTAGTGGGAAACTCAATCTAGAAACTCCTAATTTCATGAAATTTTTGCATTGAAATTACTCTAGTGCGGACCGGGAATTATAATTATTCTACCATGCCTGCTTTTGACAGAATAGGCCATAATAAGAAAAAAATGTAATCAGCTGTTAGCTGTGGCCTACCTGTAATTATTCTACCATGGTTGTAACGCGGTACTGAACAGACCGATTTCAACTGTCAATTCCATTGCTTCAACGTCAAAGAAATCCACTTACCCTGCGTTTACAAATGACAGGACAGTTGACTTCATGTATTGATTGTCAAAATACCAAAACTTGCCTGTGTGACGTAGGCGTCCAGACAACTGCAAAAACAGTTGTAAAATTATGAATGAAAATCATCGATTTCCTTTTGTTTTCCGTTCACATATTTTGTTTTTGTTCATGTTCTTTTGTTTTCAACACATTTTAATTATTATCTCACACATTTTCACAATAAAAGTCAAAAATTTGTTAACCCGACTGTCCTCGAAAAAATGATGAACAGCTGGAAGACAGCCGATAAATGTATGTGTTAGTAAATCAGAGTTGTATTTGAAGACAAACTGTCTGGTGTAAACGCCTAGTAATGATGAGTTTTGATTTGACGTATATACAAAGGAATTGACAGTTGAAATCCTACTATATCCCGACAAAAAGCTGTAATCATGGTAGAATAATTTAGAGGTAGGCCACAGCTAAAGGTGAGAACACAGCTCTTAGCTTAATTTTCCTGCTTAACTTATTTCTTCACTAGGCCGTTTATTTCTTGGTATCACACATCGAAGCGTAAAATTCATAGGCGCTATAAATATAATTATTTCAATATACCAAATAGGTTTCAATTTTTTAATATAAATTGTTCGTAAATAATTAGTACCGAACATAAAAATTACAGCCAAATCCTATTTTTCAGATTGAACACGTGTTTATATCAAATTGAATGTCGAAACGAAATGTCAAAAATGAAGCCAGACGAAAAATTCAAAGTTCAAAAATTTTCAATTTTGTGGCCTCGCTTCGTTGTGGCCTTTCCTATTGAAAACAGTACAATTTCACTTTTGCACTTTGAAGCAACAAAAATCCATTGTGTTCTCGCCTTAACAGCTGATTACATTTTTTTCTTCCCAGCAAACAATTTTGGAAGTTGTGCAATTGGAGTTCTGATTTCACAACATCTTTCGATGTAGTCCAGCAGAGTTATGAAAAATGCACTCCGTTCGATACATTTTATAAGCAGTTGCTGTAGAGATCCCTACAGAAAAAAACAGTTGGTTGATCCCTACACATTTCTTCAAAAGATAAGCAAGAGTGTATACATTTCGACGAATTATGCTTGGTTTACATTTACGAAATCCACTCGATTTCAACTGTCAAATCCATAGGTTAAACGTCAAATGAAATCCAGATGAGATTTCATTTGACGTTTAAGCTATGGAATTGACAGTTGAAATCGAGTGGATTTTGTAAATGTAAACTTAGCATTAGTTATTAAATAATGAAATAACAATTTAAGTTGTGAACATGTAGGGAAAAACTCGTGATCCCTACAACACACCAGACGTGTTGTTTTTCAGCTGTGTCAAATTAAAATAAAATTTTGTGGATTTTAAACAATTGAACGTGTTTGCAGGCATCCTTGTTGCATTTATCTGCAATGGAGATGCCTGATGATCCTTCTGACATGAATTATGATGTTTCAGAAGTTATTGCAACAACTTCTGAACATCCTCTACCGGCGTTAACAACAACAGCAAAGAAGCATCAAAACCCAAACAAAGTAAATATACAAAATGAGCGCAAACGACAGCGAATTGAAAGCGCTTTGTCACCGATTAATATTGAAATGTCTGATCTTAATGAACGATTAGCGAACCATAATCAGCAAGACCATAATAGATTTGGCATCCTTGGAGCTCTGGCGGACGTAGACATTGGAGCATCCACTCCTATCAGCAATCCCAAAAGCCAAAGAGACAAGGATGTTGTTACCAAAACCAAAGTTTCTTGGTGCCCCCCAATTTTCATCTTTGATGTGAATATTAATACTCTCGTTGACTCATTAAAAAATCTTTGCCAGATTCTGCTTTTAAGATCAAAAACGTAAATAGATCTAACTTACTTTTAGATACTTTGCGGAGCCCAAAGTTCATGCGTCAATGATGGCCTTATTAAAGGAAAAAAATATACAATCATATTCATATACCCCCAAGGAAATGAAACAAGCATCCGTATTAATTCGAAATCTGTATGCTCTAACAGATACAGAGGCAATAAAACAAGAACTGGATATACTTGTTCCAGATACTGTTGCAAAGGTTACTCATTTCAAAACGCCATTGTCCATTAAAAACAACTACGATACTGGATTGTTCATGGTCACCCTGCTTCCGGGAAAAAAGATCACAGATATAACGCACATCACCTTGCTGCAGAGCCAATCAGTAATGTGGGAGAAACCAAAAAAGAAAACTGGTGAAATTCAGTGTCATAGATGTCAACGTTGGGGGCATATATCTCGAAATTGTAATTCCTCATACCATTGCGTCAAATGCAGTCAACAACATCTTCCAGGTGAATGTAAACGAACAATTTCAGATACCACAGACCCCTTCTGTATTAATTGCAACAAGACTGGACACCCGGCGAGTTGGAAAGGTTGTCCAATATATAAAAAGTATGTCGCTGACAGAAAGAAGAAGATAGCCGAAGCCATTGAAAATAAAAATATTGCACAAAACAACGCCAAACAAGCCATAAATATGTCTAGGTTTTCACCTGGCAAGCCCTTTTCCAGCCTATTCAATACTAAGCCTGTACATCATGCTGAAAATTCTCAAAAACCACAGTTGGTTCAAGAATTCATGAAACTTGCCGAACTTTTCCTGGAGCCTGAGGAATTAACCCTCGAACAGGAGATACAAAAATTCTTAAATGAATTTAAGAATATGTCAAAAACCGAAGCCAAAAAGGAATTCTTGAGACTTTTAACTAAAGTAAGGATCAACTATGGACCATAGAATCCTTAATTGCTTAACATTCAATGTCCGTTCACTAGTTGATACTAGTCGAAGAATTGAATTGAGAAATATTCTACATAGTGAACATGTCGATATAGCATTTATTCAGGAGTGTCATCTCCGGAGACATAGAAATGTGAAGATTGATGGGTATAACTTTATTTGCGACAATTCTCCTGTGGGTGTAGCTGTCTTTGTAAAGGATAACATTACATTCAACCGGTTAAATCTAAATGATATTGGCATAAATGCATGTTTAATACAATTACAAACTATATCGCAATACTGCACCAAAAAGTATTTAATTGGTTCACTTTATGTACCATGCAGTTATCCAGTAAACAGGCTTGATGCAGACCTTAATAAGTTACTACAATTATGTAACTCTTTTGACGGTTTTATTTTTGGAGGAGACCTCAACGCAAAAAGTCCCATATGGGGTGATCAATACGAAAATTCAAATGGAAAAGTTTTGAGAACTTGGCTAGATAACAACATATTGGATGTCGTTCGGCTTTGTGACTCTACGCCATCTTACCCTAATGGAGGATCCTACCTGAACCATTTTCTGGTGAGCTCCCAGCTTATCAATCAGGCGAATCGAAATTACAATATATCAACATTACCCACATTCTCCGATCATTTCCCAGTTAAAATGACATTGAAGTTAAACTGTTTTAATCTTGTTTTGAGGCAGCCTCGACAGTACACTTCTTATAAAAACACAAATTGGAATGAGTTTCGCCAAGACTTGGATTTAATGTCGGAGTTAATAATGCCACCGACGAACAGAAATTTAGAAAATGGTGAGATTGATGAAGTCATTGGAAATTTTAATAATGAATTCAGCCGTATTCACAACACTCATTCTGAAAGAATCGATTTAAAGGATGAAAAACCACCGCTCTCCAATCAAATTAAAAATTTCCTCAAAGTCAAGCATCAATGGCAGAAAGAACTGAAGAAAATCTTTCACCGCACCGGTAATAGAGTAAGCCGTGAGTATTCTATTCTCTCTAAACAAGTTCAACTTTTAAAAACCATTATTAAAGAATTAGTGAACATTGAGTCTGCGAAAATATTCAATGACAAGCTGAAACATATTAAACCCAGTCCATCTGCGTTTAAACAAATCTCCCAATTTACAGGAAAAAGCAAGTCATCATTTTGTCAAAAATTGCAACATGGCAATGACTTTATTACAAACAGCTCTGAAATTGCAAACAAATTTCAATCTTTTTATTCAACACTATTCCAAGAAAGATTACCTTTACATCCCGTTGATGACCTTAATTCTCGTGTCGATTCCAGTATAAACGCCACCACATCGCATATCTACTCCTTTGATAATAGTTTCTGTGCGTTAAACAACGTAGACAACTTTCATTTTACGTCTCCTGAAATGATAAAGAGCATAATCACTAAAGTTAATACCAAAAAATCCAGTGGTGCAGATGGTATTTCCAATTTCATAATCAGAAAATTTCCTGACTCCACCATAAAACTTCTAACATGTATATTTAATCACTGCATAAACAACGGATATTTTCCAAAACTATGGAAACTGGCCAAAATCATTCCCATCAAAAAGAAACCAAATAGTGCCACAGTGGAAGAATTCAGGCCAATTTCACTTTTGTCAAACGTTGGTAAAATATTTGAAACAGTTCTGAAAGAAAAGATGGAGAATGAATTAGCCATAAATCCAATATCAAATTATCAGTTTGGGTTCAGACCTGCTCATTCCACACAACACGCTCTCCTTAAGTTCCATAACGACATAACTGCAAATCTTAGAAACCAAGTGTGTACTGTTGCAGTTTCATTGGACATTCAAAAAGCTTTTGATTCTGTATGCCATGTTGGAATTCTTTACAAGCTTTTTGAGATTGGAATAGATCCATACTTAGTAAAGATAATGCGCAGTTTCTTCAATTCACGGGAATTTTTCGTTTGCATCAATGATTCAGCTTCATCAATGGGTTTAGTGAAGAGCGGTGTTCCACAAGGAAGTGTGCTGGCGCCGTATATTTTCAACATGTTTCTTCACGATTTTCCTCACATCGGTCAAAACTCTCAAGCAGTTTTATATGCAGATGATTGCTTAATTTATGCGCATAGCACTTCACCAGCAATTGCTTTGAGCCATGCAAAAACCCATTTGAACACCATTAACAACTACTACAAGAAGTGGGGCATACAAATTAACGCCGCAAAATCAGTGGCAATTTGCATTCGCAACGCATCTGGAAAATGCCCGAGATATGTAAAAGAAAGAAAGTAAATCGTTGCGTCTAACACTGGATAATGTTGAAATCCCTTTTAAAACATCATTAAAGTATCTGGGAATACAATTTACCAACCTCATGAAATTCAATCATCACGCACGTTCCGTCATAAAAAAGGCAAGAGGAGTATTAGGAAAGTTCTCATACATTTTAAACAACAAATACTTACCTCAGAAAACCAAACTACTTCTGTATAAAGTTGCAATAAGGCCCATTTTGTTGTATGGATTTCCGGTCTGGTTTACCATTTCACCAATAGTAGCTAAAGAGCTGGAAATCCTGGAAAGAACAATTTTAAGAAAATGTGTCAACAAACATTATTCAAGCCAGCAGAAAAATCACTCATATACTTACATTTACAGCACATCATGTGTTGTTCCACTTTGTGAGTATGCACAAATCCAACAGAAGAAGTTTGTTGAAAAATTGGAAACCCATGAGAACTTTTTATTGAATGAAATCCACGAAACAGAAAAGTATATAACCTGGCCGGAATCATCATACCTGTCTCCAGTTGGAATTTTAAATGAACCTCCTTACGATGATCCTGGTGAACACAGTCTTCCGCAATTCTACAAGAAAGCAACACCTGGTTGCCACAGGGGATAAGGATATATTAACCAAAAAATAATTTAAACGCAATATACATAATTACTCACCAATTGTTATTATAAGCTCTAAAAGTACCTGAGCATTCGACTTTATACCATACTGTGCTTTACTAATAGGAAAACAATCTGTGATATTTACCTAGTTAGCATAATTTGTTCGATTTACAAACTCTCACTTTATGTGTATTAATCGTCTGTTAACCATTGTTTTATTTTTTTAACAGATCTCTTTTTGTTATTTATTATTTTGTTATTTGTTTTGATTCTAATATTTATTAATCTGCAGGCATAAACGCTCTGTTAGCAACTGTTGAGGTCGGGAGCAAGCCTCTTTCCATACACATTGTTTTTAATCTTCAATTTTACTTTGTTATAGTTCGCATGTAGCATATGTCATTAATTCACTGTAATTTGGAACAAGACGAAAATAGTTCTAAGAATAATGTTAATCATTCGCTTTGTATGTTATCATTTTACAAAGACATAAATACAACAAGATAAGACATTTTGTTTGCTATCATTCTTCAGTGAATGGCTTTTGAATTTAACATAATGTTATATCACGATATGGTGATATAACATGTTTTTCTTTTATACATTTTTACGTATTTAACCGAATTTACCGATCCAATTGACATAGAATTATTCTTGAATAGATCCTTGAATTCATAAATTTCGTTTCTGATACCATTACATGAAATGTTCCTCCTTGGTTGCGATTTTGAATTAAATGCAACCTGTTAAGGGTAATGTTTCTATACAAAGTTTCGTAAACATTTTTTTGTTGCATGCATTTTGTCAGGTCTTTATTACTTTATGTCTTTGCATTTTACTGAAAAGAAGAAGACTCAAATAAATACTACTACTTGTGGTGTGCGACACTTAGATGACTAACTATGAAAGTAAGAAGAAGAAGAATTCAGTTTTTGGTATTCACCAAAACAGCTGTTTTGTATAACAGAGTCATATGTCAGTAAGGGGAAATAAAGTAGAGAGGAGAAAAATGACCAAATGAGGGGAAAAGAGGTATGATGACAATTAGAGGAAGGAAAATCTGTCCTTTTTTATCTCACCTGGAGCGAAGATTGGATGTGTGGCTCATGTTACCGAACCAAAGAAAAGACCAATGTTAATGTTCAGTGGGCATTTTATTGAATAAAAAAAAAGCTCTATGCTACAAATTGAAAATAAAACATAAAAAGAAAGAAAATTTTAAATAAAAAAGAACAATTTTTAAAATAAAAGATTTTATGAATTAAATTTTAAATAAACTAAGATCGAATAAACATGTAACACTGATGTACATACAGATGTCTAATTATTAAACATATAAAAATAAAAATACGTAAACTGAAAGTTTTTGAAAACCAACACTCTTTGAGCCACACTCATCGCGGATCCAATCCAACGAGGGAGGCGCTGATTTACGGCATGGCCAGACAGGCATGTCGCTGGTATAATTTCCCAATAGACACTTATTACGTTGAAACTCCGGACAGACAGACGGACGACAGGCAAAATAGTTAGATTCCGTGGTGTTCATGAAAAGAAAATAAATACAAAATTAGAAGGAGGAACAAACGAGATTAGTTGTCAGTTTTACTTACCTTACGTTGGGTACCGTACCCCTACTCCGAACTGAGCTCATTTCAGGGTTAGGTTACATCATTTCACTCTGCCCGCCTTGTTAATGTGAAGGCGATTCTGCGACGGTTGTTTATCCTTTCCTGAAAGAAAAAGAAAATATAACTATTAGTTTTTTACAATCCGGAATGTAATTATGACGCTAATACTATAAACACTAGACATACTTACATATTGGGAAAAGCTTGCAGATAAAAGCCAGCAGCCAGTTACCTTGAGCCTTTCATCATCCTTTTGTCCAGTCGGTGTTGCTGTAACGAGAAAGAAGAAAATTGCTGTTATCTAAATCTACTCAATGTTTTGAATTTCTGCTAAACATCAAATTTTCCAGTTTAGATTAATACATGCAATTCCTATGATATTTATTATTATGTTTTTTTTTTCTTCTTCCTTCCTCATAGTAGCATGAATTTGATTGTTTGTTAAAATGGCTCAAATAAAACCACATTTTATAATGTTTGAATGAAATTTTGAAGAGTTTTTAAAATGGCATACTAAGTTTTTACAAAGGTAAGAAAACGTAGTTAATAGCAGGTGGGAGAAGTAAGGGGTATCCCACTGATTATTGGAGAGCAGGGATACCTTGGTGGGGAGGGAATTTCTCCGGCACAAATAACACCTAATTAGTGCCAGATTAACCATTCAACTTCTGTCGACAGAAAGTATACTAGTGTGCAGATATTGGTGCTTCGTTTATGTCATCCAGCTGGCAATAGGAATTTAGTTTTTTGTCCACCCTAACGAGGTCTACTGTCACTGGCAAGAACTGCGGCCCCACAGACTGAGCTACCGCCGTGCAGATATGTCAGCCAGCCAGCACCGTCAGTGACGTAGTTCCCACTCCAAACGTTGGGGGTCCCTAGGTCAGGACAAAAATGGCGCCCGCAACATGGGGCCTGAGTTTCAGGTATCCAGATTCAAGTTTTTAAACCATCCCCAGCGCTGTTCTACGTCTTGAGGTTCGGATACTTTAGACCCGGGAATAGATTTATTGGAAGCCACACCCGAGGGCGAAGTATTCGGACTTATGGGGGTAGGATGGGGTTGGGATGGACCTTTTTCCGCTTGGAAGATTCGTAAGTCACATCTAGCTTAACTTCTTAAGTATAGGGATGTTAGCGACGATTCGGGAAAGAGGGAAATAGGAGAATTAGTTTCAGTAAATAGAGGAAATAGACCAAATTAGTTTGCGTACCTGTCCGTCCGATAAAAGCAATTGTGATTGCCCATTTCCAGGCTTGGGAGTCGGGATAGTAGTCTCTGGGCGAGAAGTTATCCAGTGTCCCCGAGTGTACGTCCGTGTGGTAGTGAACTAATACCAGTTTCATTCAGTTTAGAGGCAACGAATCATCTGAAAAGAAGATATATTTACGAATTGGAGTATTAGTAAATGTTTTAAAATATTAAATGAAAGATGTTGATTGGTTACTTACCCACCTGCTAATAGTCTACGTTTTCGAATCCTTGTAGTTCAATTGTTGTTAGGCATCCAGTGATAATTTAGCTAGAGAAAGAGGCATAGAGAGGAGTACATTAATAATTTAAGTTTTAATACGTTGTTTTTTTTTCACTTTAGAAGTACGTTCGTGTAAGCAAAACTACGTCTGAAAATAGAAGGGAGAAATATTATAGTAAAAGTGTATAGTGAGGGCATATTTGTCTAGTTTTGGGTGATGAAAACAAGGTCTAAGTCTTACGAGGACTCAAACTGCTCCGAAATGCCCACTACTGTGGCTACTACAGCGACAGCCATTGTTACCGACACCACGTCGGTGTCGGCGACTGCACTAACAACGACAACAACGGCAGCTTGTGCAGCCCCTGTAAGAGAAAATGGCGGTGGTACGATGTCTACTGGATCGAGCCCAGCGCAATCGTTGGAGGAATCGATTTCGTTAAGCGGAGATACTACGCCCGATACGCCACGGTTTAGTAGCGTCACAGCCCAGAATATCCGCCAGGAGGCGAGAGACAGGGGGATCCAATGGCAACAAGACCAGCCTCATGCCACAGCGGCAGACCCACAGTTAAGGGGGATCATTAATTCGGCAATTGAGGCGGAAGTGGCACGGCTAGTTAACGAGAGGTTGTGTCTATGGGTACCACGGCTAGTACAAAACAGCCTAATACAAATGGGAGGTATTCCCTATAGTCGACAGCAGAGCTCACATGAAGTCCCCCCGCTGAGCACGCAGCAGAATCAGCCACAAATCCTTCAGGATAATCGACCATCAGTCCCGGTTCCAAATCCGCAGCCGAATCAGCCACAAATTCCTAAGGAAAATCAACCACCAGTTCCACAGCCAAATCCCCCGGATTATCGACCACCTGTTCCGGCACCAAATCCGCTGCAGGATCCGCAGCAAAGATGGCCACCAATCCCTGCTCCATACCCTCTGCAGGATCAGCAGCAAAGATGGCCACCTGAGAAATATCCACAACAACCTCATGGCAGTGGAGAGCACTGGGAGGAGCCACAATTCCCAGGCAATGCATCGGGGTCGGCGGGTAGAAATCAATACCCTACCTTCGGTCCAAGACGAAATGAAATCGAGAAATGGAGACTGAGATTTGACGGCACGTCCAAGTCTATCACTGCCGAGGATTTCATTTTTCGCTTAGAGCACTTAAAGATGGATTATGGTTGCAGTGATGAAGAGGTTGCAGTGAAATTTCCGCAGTTGTTAGAGGGCCCAGCAGAAGATTGGTTCTGGATGCAGAGGCGTTTAGGTAGGCTAAGCAGTCTTAGTGACATCTAGCAGGCGTTTTTGTCGCAATTTCGAAAATTTGAGAGCGATTTTGATGTCCAGCGACGTATGATGGACCGCCGCCAAGGGTCCCAAGAACCGTTTGAGGACTTTTACAATGCCATGCTCCGATTACATCATCAGCAGCGTGTGCCCATGGACGAAGGCATGCTGGTAGATATGATGAAAAATAATTTGAAGCCGTCCATGGCCTCGCTGGTCTTTCCCATGAAGATTTACGGGCTCCAGCATTTCCGGGAGGAGTGTCGGAAAGCCGAGCAATTATTAGCGAATCAGAGGCAAGCCTCGCAGATACACCGGCAAGCATATAATCCCAGAGTTAACGCGTTAGAATATGAAGTTCCGGAGGAGCTTGAGGTGGATGCAATATCCAGACAGGCCAACTACGTATGTTGGAACTGTAAGGAGAAGGGACATGGTTTCATTGAGTGCCCATCGACCAAAAGAAATCTTTTCTGCTATGGTTGCGGCTTGGAAAGCGTGACTAAGCCCAATTGCCCGAAGTGTCAGGGAAACCGGCAGTCCGGCACGATGAAGGGGATAACTCGTCCGGTTCAATCGCATCCCCAGAAGTGAAGCATGCGGAGCAGGAGGGTGTTCAAGTCAGGGTTTTGGAGAATAGAGGTAGTAAAGTGGTAGAAACAGAGAATCGGGTAGGTAGAATTAAGGAAATAAGACCCTGGCATATACGTCTACGCGAGTATGAGACGGCTAGGAGGAGAATTTTTAATGGAGTACTAGAAAATGAAGTAGATATTAAGAGCCATGAAGGCGAAGGGAATGAATTAGATATTAAGGGCCACGAAGGCGAAGGAAGTGAATTATTTAGTAAGCGCGATGAAGTCTGCGAACAACATTTAGTTAGTAAGGAGATTGGATTTAATGAAGCATCGGAGGCAAACAAAATAGGAGTAAATGTTAGGTTTAAGAAATGTGTATTGGATTTTAGTAATAAGAATTGGCGGAAAAGGATAGAGAAGGCCAGAAGAAGATTCAAGGCAAGGAAGAGCCTTAGGCGTCAGATAGATGAGGCTATGTTGTATGAAGGTGAAGACACCCGATTGTATGCCAGGATTAAGATTGGGAGCACAGAAGTCGAAGGCCTTTTAGATAGTGGTGCTACAGTTACCTGCCTGGGTAAAGGTGCGGTGGAGTTGGCCGATAGAGAAGGTATACCAATCTTTCCTTATAGGTCGGTGATTAGAACCGCCGATGGCACACCCCATCAAGTAGTTGGTAGGATCAGAGCCAATATTAAATTGAATAAAATAGGGAGAGAAGTTGAATTTTTTTTAGTCCCTACTTTAGGCAGAGTTCTTTACCTCGGTATTGATTTTATGCGCGCATTTAAGTTATTAGCCGCCGTAGAATGCCTCTCGATAGAGGACGAAGCCGAAGCGGAGCCAGTCGATCCAATCGCCCACAACCTCTCCGAGGGAAAAAGAAAGAAACTGCAAGAGGTCATACAGCTGTTTCCGTCATTCGCTGTGCTAGGATTGGGTAAAACAGAACTGGAGACGCACATTATCGACACCGCAGATGCAGAGCCTGTCAAACAGAGGCACTATCCCGTCTCTCCTGCAGTCCAGGCTCTCATGTTTGCGGAGTTGGATAGGATGCTGGACATGAAGGTCATTGAGCCAAGCCAGAGTCCCTGGAATAGTCCTGTAACCTTGGTGCGGAAGGGTACTAAGAACAGGCTATGTCTGGACGCCAGGAGGCTCAATGCCCTGACTGTCAAGGATGCCTATCCTCTCCCAAACATCGAGGGTCTGCTCAGCAGGCTAGGAGACACGCACTACATCTCGAGTGTGGATCTAAAGGATGCCTTCTGGCAGGTCCCGCTCGAGATGAAGAGCAGAGAGAAGACGGCTTTCACGGTCCCGGGGAGACCCTTATACCATTATACCGTCATGCCTTTTGGGCTGTGTAATGCGGCCCAAAGGTTATGTCGGTTGATGGATAAGGTCATCCCTGGACATATGCGGGAGAGAGTATTCGTGTATCTCGATGATTTACTCATTGTAGCCCCCGACTTCGAGACGCATATCGACCTTCTTACACAAGTTGCACATCATCTGAAGAGAGCTAATTTGACCATCAATGTGGGCAAGTCAAAATTTTGCTTCCGTGAGCTACGCTATCTGGGATATATCGTGGGTGGAGGCCAGTTGAAGGTGGATCCTCAAAAAATTGCAGCAATTGTTGAATGTACGTACCCGAAAAATGTGCGGCAAGTCCGAAGATTCACAGGGATGACCGGCTGGTACCGCCGATTTATAGCCGATTATGCCACCTTAGCAGCACCAATTTTCGCCACGCTGAAGAAAGGTCGAACATTTGAATTCGGAAAAGAGGCGCAGGAGGCGTTCGATAAACTTAAAGTTGCCCTGACACAAAGCCCGGTATTACAGCACCCGGACTTTAGCAAGCACTTCTTTGTGCAGTGTGATGCCTCGGATCTAGGCATTGGCGGGGTCCTATTTCAGAAAGATGAAGATGGGGGCGAGCATCCGGTGGCGTATATGTCGCAAAAGCTGACATCAGCTCAAAAAAATTACTCGGTAACTGAGCGAGAGTGTCTGGCGGTCGTAATGGCCATCAAAAAGTTTCGTCCATATATCGAGTTGATGCCCTTTACGGTGATTACCGACCATTCATCGCTCAAATGGCTGATGACAAACAAGGAACTGAGTGGACGTCTAGCCAGGTGGAGCCTGCTCTTACAAAGCCACTCATTTGATATAGAGCATCGCCGAGGTATTCAAAATGTGGTGCCAGATACACTGTCCCGTTACAACTTGGAGGAGCTGGTGGACAATATGGAAAGCGTAGTTGACCTAATGTCCGAAGATTTTAAAAGTGAAGACTATATGGCAAAAATTCAGACTATCCAGCAGAATCAAGAATCGTTACCGGATCTGCTAGTCAGAGAAGGATACATTTACAAGAAAACGGTCCCAACTACTGTGGACATTCAGCATGAAGATTTTACTTGGAAGCTCTGGGTACCAGCCGGTTTGACTTCGGAAGCTATCAGAAAAGCCCACCATTCAACAACAGCAGCGCATGGGGGATACCATAAAACTCTGAAAAGACTGAAACAGCTTTACTACTGGCCCAATATGAATGCACAGACGAGAGATTTTGTAAGCAACTGTGAAACCTGCAAAGAAGCCAAAGCAAATTACCGGAACATGCAACAACCCATGGAGTCCACTGTAATGTTCGAACGCCCGTTTCAAAAAGTGTACGTAGACTTCTTAGGACCCTATGTTAGATCAAAGGCCAATAACTCATACATATTCATAGTACTCGATCACTTCACGAAATATGTGTTGTTGAAGCCAATGTCCAAAGCAACGTCCCGTAACGTGATTAAGTTTCTAATGGATGAAGTGTTTCATAAGTTCGGGGTGCCTGAGGTGCTGATGTCAGACAATGGACAACAATTTGTTGGTAAGGATTTCACAAGCTTCGTACAGTCCTATGGGGTAAGGCATTTCAAGACGGGATTGTATTCACCACAAGCCAACCAGTCTGAGAGGGTGAATCAATCCATTCTAGCAGCGATAAGATCATATCTCAAAGAGGACCAACGCGATTGGGACGAGAATCTTTCTGCGATAGAATGCGCTCTTCGATCATCGGTTCACTCATCAATTGGCATGACACCCTACTTTGCTTTATTCGGCAATAATATGATAACACATGGCAGTGTATACAGGTTAGCGAAACAACTAGAGATAATGAGTGATCCCGAGTTCAGTGCTGTTCCTAAGGCTTCGAAGCTAGAACTTATACGCAATGAAGTGAAGAAGAACCTACAAAGAAGCTTTATGGATCGGTCGCGGAAATATAACGTGCGAACGCGTAAAATTAGGTTTATCCCGGGACAGGAAGTATACCACCGCAATCACCAGTTAAGTGATTTCGGTAAGAATATAAACGCGAAACTGTGTAAGAAGTTTATAAAATGCAGGATTTTACGGTCAGTTGGAAGTTGTCTTTATGAGATTGAGGACCTGAAAGGGAAATCTCTAGGGGTGTATCATGTTCGAGATCTTAAGCAATAACCAGAAGAAGCAATACGACGTTTAACAATAACATAATATACAACCAAATCATTGATAACTTTCGATAAGTAAATTTTTTTTCCAGATCCCAAGATTTCGATGCATTTGATCCTCCTCATCAATTCATAGCCTTCGTGCAATCGTTATTGCCGATCTTTAAGGCAGGTTGTGTGCTTGTGTGTGGGACAGTTTCACTGTTGCAGGATAGAAAAGGAGAAACTTGTTTGCATTGCTTCATCTGCACCTACGAAATATTGCAGTTAACGAGAAGTCCACAGGAACCCATAGGTAACAATATAAGGCTTTTAAGCATTGGTCGTTGTATTTTAGTAGGGTTGGCGCTATTATTTCTGTCGTGAGCAAGATCAGAGGAGAGATCTGTGTATAATTCAAACAGTAAAAGTATCCTAAATCATTGAATTCAAATCCAGAGCAATAGGCTATTTCGACAATCTTCGGAAATTTTGAGTTCCAGGAAAAAACTACTTATTTCTTCACCGAAAAGCAGCCATTCCACTGAACACATCGGCAGACGTCCGAATTGGGAGGTCAGAGTACGAATAAAAGCTTCCCTGGCTTGCAGACCGGCACTGTATTTACGACTCCTGAGCAGTCAGCTTGTGACTGTCGTTGACCCTTATGTACCCGTCCCGTATTTATATCGTACACACATAACGTTTATATATATACATATAGTATATATACTACATAATGCGTGTAATAGCAGTACCCATTTGAAACTAGTGACACAAGGCTGGGACTGCGGTACAGAGTCGCGGAGCTGTCAGTTGTCGATTTATGGAGTGAAAGTCTGAAGGTAGGGAAGACAACATCAAGTACACCTAAATGTATTTGAAGGAACAACGTATCCAACCTTCGGACGGGGCCGCGGTACTAGTGATTGGTACCCTGGGGTGAAGAAAGTAAGCAGTGGTGTTAGGAACTCACAGTTCTTCCTAAAATTATTTTCGTAATCTCGCCAGTTTATTAAACATGTAAACATACTTCAATTCGTTACTAAACTTTCGTAGTTTTAGATAAAATTTTAAATAAGGGTACAATTTCGCCATTAAACTTTCACCGGTCTTTATGTGAGTCCCACAGATGACCCCGCAAATAAGAAAATTCAATAGGCTGATTCGAGGATACGGAAAATGAAAGCCTTCCATAGGAAATAGGCAGAATAATACGGCATGCATTTCAATTTTGTTTCGTTTTAATCTTAGAATGATCTTGAATCGAGTGCTTTGATTGTAGGGCAACATAGATAAATAGGAATTCTTACCTTTTCTCATCTTCCTTGATGGGCAGACCTCCAAGGAATAGCCTTTCCATTCAGATCACATACAGCTCGAAATCCCGATATGTTTTGCACAATAACCGTTTTCATTTCAATTTTCCATCCATTATCAAATAATATTAAAACGCTCCTTTAGATATATCAAGAATTTTATAAAGAACACAAGGTAGCGAAAAAAGGAAAGAAACATGTAATTACCACAATCACTATTTCAGTTGGAGCAATCGGTAATCAGGTCGATGCTAGTATATCACTTAACAGACTTTCTCTATTGGCTATCGAACTTGAAAAGGTACACAATTTTAAATTATTATTCAAAACAGAGATTTCAAGCAATTTCTATAAGATTATTTGGGGTAGAAAACTCGTATACACCAGCCCTCATTCATAAATTGGTATTGGTCAGGCAGTTAATTTTGATTTGATCTTATTTTTTCCAGTAATCACAATCACGACACTCATTACATTGAGAAAATAAAACCACTTTATACACCATTTTATCTGGAAACCGATTATCTGATTTGAGATCATTGTAGTTAGGAATCCCGGATATTTATTCTGTTGAGCCAATCATTACGATTTGATCAGGTATTGATGTTATTTTCATTAGCAAAATTAATGTTGGCGTATAAAAACACGGGAATCGAACGAAACATCATGTTAACCATTTATTTAAACACTACGGAAATGCGGTATAATGGTTGAATTATATGAATATCTTCCACAAAGCTTATGATAATCGATTTTGATTTTTGTATTTTCCATATTTCTTTTCAAAACATTACACATTGAGATATTCGCAAGAAAATTAGGATCAGCCCTTGATTAGACCTTGTTAATTATAGCACACCCCCATTATTAAAAGTCTTCTTTGGTTAAAGTATGGATTTTACGAAAAATATTTATAGCGTTCCGGTTAACTTAAGCTTAAATGGTCATTATATTTCAAAGAGCGCCTTCTTGTTATTAACTTTTAACTTCAAAGTTTTATTTTGAATGCTTCCAAATTGGTTTATTTTGTGTTTTCAAATCCATCCAATAGTAAAAGAAGACATTTAATAATGGCCTTAGGGTCATATTATCTCCTTGGCTCATAAAGGTTTTCATTATAATCAGCACACATTTTTTCCGAATTTCTAATTTTTTTTCACCGAATATCACTATTCTTCCTATATTGCATGGCAGAACTACCAGGTAGTGGTATCACACCAGCTGATCGAATATGAAAAGTCAAATCCCTTTATAAAAAAATTATTTTTGTTGTAATTTCCCCAACAACATAAAGAAAGTTTTGACATAACATATTCAAAATTTTACGATGCCACTACCTGGGTAATTGTGCCATGCTATATTGTTTACATTTTCGAGCTTTGTTTACATTAATTATTTCTTTTGCTTCTTCACTATTATGACACTAGATCTTTTCACCATTTGTTTTGATTTTGCTTTTCTCTTTTGATTCATATTCACTTCTTCATTCATTTCTCTATTTTTATTCTCTTTTCCGTTTGCTATTCTTACAATCCCCGTTACTTCGAAGTTACATGGACTATTTTCGAATTTCCGCCAAAATCACGTTTTTGGTGAATGAGTGCACTTTTCGAGTGAAGCGTCTTCTCATTCAACCACTAATTTGCACACTAACACATACACACACATGCATGAATTGATAAACTTTTATAGGTTAGGTTAATTTTTCCAATAATTTTCATTTATTTCTTTCTAGGGGAATTCTTTCTTTAATTTTCATTGGCTAGGAAATCGCCAGATTATACCTTTTTGCATGTAAGAATTTACAATGAATTCACATACAACCCGCCAACTCGCACTGTATGTTTTAATGAAACTTCCATTCATTTATTTTCACGCACTTTATCAACTTTTTACGCACACGATACACGATTCGATTTACTAGTAAGCATTTCTTTTTTTAACACTCCACTTACCATAATTACCAGCCGACCACCTGTACGATTCCACCGCCATTCATACATCATTTGTTTTGTTTTATACATAGTTTTTTTTTGCCGGCCTTTTCATAGTAACCGCACACACACACAAGTAGCTTTTTCATTAATGCTATTTTCCTTACCGATTTCCTTCAAACGTTTAGTAAACATTTTCCGCGAACCCGAAACACGTATTATACCGTTTAATTTATTCAACTATTATTCGTATTTTACACAATTCACCTTCAAATTAAATTTATTTACACAACTCACCCACGATAATATGTCCGTCCATACGAGAAAAAACGCGAACTGATTGCTTCTTCTAGTCTTGATGACACTAGTGGCCACTATTGATTGATAGCACGAGCCAATTTGGGAATTAGAGTAGTTCGCACCATCTGATTTGTATAAATCGCACTAATGATTTCAATCACGCTATGTTTACACAGAGCCTTATCACGTTAAACCAGGTTTACATCAATGTAAATAAATGTTTATAGTTTTCCTCAATTTTTTTTGTTGGAAAATGGAAAAATGAGTTGGAGGGTTGCCAAACTATGTCAGTGTAGGAGTGCCATATTAAACTCTATCTTATTCATGCCCAAAAACAAAACAAAAAATATGATCAGTTTATTTATTGTCGCTTTTTTCCCTCCTATCCTTTGATAAAGGATATCAGCAGGATAGTGGGGTTTGTGGTGTGCGACACTTAGATGACTAACTATGAAAGTAAGAAGAAGAAGAATTCAGTTTTTGGTATTCACCAAAACAGCTGTTTTGTATAACAGAGTCATATGTCAGTAAGGGGAAATAAAGTAGAGAGGAGAAAAATGACCAAATGAGGGGAAAAGAGGTATGATGACAATTAGAGGAAGGAAAATCTGTCCTTTTTTATCTCACCTGGAGCGAAGATTGGATGTGTGGCTCATGTTACCGAACCAAAGAAAAGACCAATGTTAATGTTCAGTGGGCATTTTATTGAATAAAAAAAAAGCTCTATGCTACAAATTGAAAATAAAACATAAAAACTAAAGACAATTAGAAAATAAATCCTGAAAGAAAATTTTAAATAAAAAAGAACAATTTTTAAAATAAAAGATTTTATGAATTAAATTTTAAATAAACTAAGATCGAATAAACATGTAACACTGATGTACATACAGATGTCTAATTATTAAACATATAAAAATAAAAATACGTAAACTGAAAGTTTTTGAAAACCAACACTCTTTGAGCCACACTCATCGCGGATCCAATCCAACGAGGGAGGCGCTGATTTACGGCATGGCCAGACAGGCATGTCGCTGGTATAATTTCCCAATAGACACTTATTACGTTGAAACTCCGGACAGACAGACGGACGACAGGCAAAATAGTTAGATTCCGTGGTGTTCATGAAAAGAAAATAAATACAAAATTAGAAGGAGGAACAAACGAGATTAGTTGTCAGTTTTACTTACCTTACGTTGGGTACCGTACCCCTACTCCGAACTGAGCTCATTTCAGGGTTAGGTTACATCATTTCACTCTGCCCGCCTTGTTAATGTGAAGGCGATTCTGCGACGGTTGTTTATCCTTTCCTGAAAGAAAAAGAAAATATAACTATTAGTTTTTTACAATCCGGAATGTAATTATGACGCTAATACTATAAACACTAGACATACTTACATATTGGGAAAAGCTTGCAGATAAAAGCCAGCAGCCAGTTACCTTGAGCCTTTCATCATCCTTTTGTCCAGTCGGTGTTGCTGTAACGAGAAAGAAGAAAATTGCTGTTATCTAAATCTACTCAATGTTTTGAATTTCTGCTAAACATCAAATTTTCCAGTTTAGATTAATACATGCAATTCCTATGATATTTATTATTATGTTTTTTTTTTCTTCTTCCTTCCTCATAGTAGCATGAATTTGATTGTTTGTTAAAATGGCTCAAATAAAACCACATTTTATAATGTTTGAATGAAATTTTGAAGAGTTTTTAAAATGGCATACTAAGTTTTTACAAAGGTAAGAAAACGTAGTTAATAGCAGGTGGGAGAAGTAAGGGGTATCCCACTGATTATTGGAGAGCAGGGATACCTTGGTGGGGAGGGAATTTCTCCGGCACAAATAACACCTAATTAGTGCCAGATTAACCATTCAACTTCTGTCGACAGAAAGTATACTAGTGTGCAGATATTGGTGCTTCGTTTATGTCATCCAGCTGGCAATAGGAATTTAGTTTTTTGTCCACCCTAACGAGGTCTACTGTCACTGGCAAGAACTGCGGCCCCACAGACTGAGCTACCGCCGTGCAGATATGTCAGCCAGCCAGCACCGTCAGTGACGTAGTTCCCACTCCAAACGTTGGGGGTCCCTAGGTCAGGACATACTACTAAAAAAAAAAAAAAAAAAAAAAATTGTGAACATTTTTGCGGTAAGAGTGTATACATTTCGACGAATTAGTTATTAAATACTGAAATAACAATTTAAGTTGTGAACATTTTTGCGGTAATTCACGAGACGGAAATTTTTAATGGATTGGAGTTGTCCATGTCGAAAGCTGAACTAGTGATGGGAAGGCAACATAAAAAACATTAGGATGATGAAAGAAAATCACATGTGCTTGGATTAAATCGAGAACGGTGGCAGCATGGTAGAATAAAGTAAAGGTAGGCCACAGCTAACAGCTGATTACAATTTTTTTCTTTTTATGGCCTAATCTGTCAAAAGCTGGGTTGACATTTTATATTGTTTTTGACATTATACAATCATAAAGGTAGATGTATCGCTGAATCGTTCCAACAAAAAACTTCTGCTGTAACACTATATCTCAAAATTTAAAACAAGGACAAAAAATATGTATTCGCGCGGCAAAATAAAATTGTTGATTTTTTTAGCAAAACTTACGAATGAAATATTGATATTGATTTAAATTTGTTCCAAAAGTATGGAAATGTAAAAATTACAATTTTTGTAAAAATTATGCTGACATTTATCTGCAAATCGTATACCAGCAATCACGATGTCAGATTAGCCAAACTTGTGAGGTAGAAAACAAGTGAATGACATTTTTTCACTGTCATAAGTTTGTGAAGAACTTTTGCTATTTTTGGAACACTTTTCCAACAAGAATATTCTGGAGCCTAGCTAAAGAAATGTTTTTACACTATATGACACTTTTAACATATAAAAAGTGAAGCTTTAAGTTCCATATGTTTTTGTAATACGGGATAGCTATGCAGGTGCATCTACCATTATTATTGTACCATGCCATTTGACGTTTTAAGCCATGGCTGCAGGGTGGCATTTCTCAGTGATTTTCATACCTGGCCACCTCTACTTTATTGTACCATGGGTGGAAGCATGGTACAATAATTCATAGGTAGGCCAGGTATGAGAATCGCTAAAAAAATACAACCCTGTCGCTATGGCTTAAAACGTCAAAATTGTTTTGATGAATGATAACGGATGAGTATACAAAGAAGAAGAAGAAGAACGAAATGTTGAAATGAAAACAAAACAGATTTGAATTTTTTTGATCAATAATAAATATCAACTCTGCATGTCAACACGGTTTTGACAGATTAAGCCATAACAAAAAAAAAAAAAATTGTAATCAGCTGTTAGCTGTGGCCTACCTAAGAATTATTGTACCATGGGTGGAAGTAAGCTTATAGTACGTTTATATATAACCGGATTTAACAAACCCACTGGGTTTTAAATGTCAATTCCATTACATATGTATACGTCAAACAAATCCTCATAAAGATGGTTAACCCCGCAAAAAGCTCTAATATAAACAGCATATTAAATGTGATTGAATTTAATGGAAACTTTTTTAATTTGTGTTTATATAATAAAGTTCTTTGTGTTCCTGTTTTACACAAATAACCCAGCAAAAAAGTGTGGAAGTAGTGCAATGCAGAGTTATGATTTCAATACATCTTTCGATGCAGTCCACACGGAGTTATGAAAATGCACTGCGCTCGATACATTTTGGAAGCACTCGCTTAAAGATCTTGTTGCGTGGTGTTTGAAAGGAATTATTTTTGGTGTGCAAATTTTTGCACGAACTGATTGCATGAGCCTGCTTTAGAAAAATGAAACCGGAAATGTTGTAAGTCAAGAAAAGCGCTATATAAAAGTGCTGCCATTGTCCGGGTTGTATTATTTACGAGATTAGAGAAGTGTCTTAATCCGAAATACAAACCTGTGGCGGTTTATAGGGTTCCATAGGTTGGGTTAAAATAAAAAAAGATAGGAAAATGAAGAAAATAGGAAAAGAGGGAAAATTCTGCGTCTTTACCGGCTTATAAAAGGGTCTAAAATGCAAAGAAGCGCCCTCATTTTTATAGTTGTGTGCAGCAGAGAATAATCTTCAGCAGCAACATAAGCTGCAGCAAAAACCAACCCGGCTATAATATAATAAACCATTTTTTTAATACTACAACCGAGTTATGCTTGGTTTACATTCGGCGTCGTTTCGTGATTTCGAAGGCGTTTCGTGATTTCGCGCGGAATCAAGCAAAATTTATCATGATTTCGCATACAAAAATGAAATCATCTCATTTCGTGATTTCAGCGAAATCAACATCGAAATCGCAGTACACATGATATACAACCTTGCTTTTGCCTAGAAAAGTACCAAAAGTTGCAACACTTTTCACGTATCACAATAAACAAGGTAGATGTGCGAATTGCTGCAACAAAAAATGTTAGTATCAAAATTTGTAAACAAAGTGAAAAAATATTAAATTACTTTTTTACAATGCTATTTTTCATAGTGTTCCCGAATTTTTGTAATGGTAATGTTATAAAATAGAGCGAATTGTCAAAAATTGCTTCCCCATACACATTTCTTAAAAAATACGGGAACGGAAAAATGACGGAAATTGCAAAAACTCCAGCAGAAATGTCAAAATCAACGTATCAGCTATAATATTAGATACCAAAGAACATATGAACATGCTTGCTGCTAGTTTCTACTAGGCCAAAATTGTATGGCAGAAAACAGGAGAAGAGGGTGTTATTCGGCGCTATTTTTGTTTAAAGAGAAGTGCAAGTCTTGCTAGATTTCGGAGTAAGGGAACGCATTTTTAGCACTAAACGGGAAAACTACTGCAAGTACTAATATTTTGCAGGTTCTGAGCACAACTTTTATCTATCAAAATTTATTATTATGATGTCTCAACGATAAAATATTTTTTTACTTTTTCATTTGTTAGTACTTTACATAATTAATACGATATATAGATAATTTTATGATAATGTTCGAAATAAAGTTGTAAAGTTCTATATTGTCGTATATTTTTGATGATTAATTCAATTTACAATAACTTGTTTTGCAAATTCATGTTCGATCAGCTGCGCATATGCATCTACCTTGATCAGTGTGATATGTTTGAAATCAACAAAAAAATAAGTGTAAACACCGGGGTGTATTTCAGGATTTCGTGAAATCCAGTTGATTTTGGAGCGCAAGTGTAAACTTGGCATTAAAGTTGAATTCAATAAATTCTTTATTTTTTTTTTTTGTATTTAAATACATGTTGTGGGTGATAAAAGTAAAATGTAAGTTTAAGTTTATTCATGGTGTAGTGTTGTTATATAAAATAGTTAGGTTAGGTGTTGCATGTTTTGTTACATTCTATTTAAAGATATCACCAATCAGCAAAATTGGATGTTCTCTGACCTCCCCGGCTATATAAGCCGAGGGGTCAGCTCCTTTTATTCATACAAAGGCCAGAAAGTCTTGATGCGATGGGTTTGGGCCAAGTACAGCCATATCCATTTATTATACTCCCCAGAGTAAAGCCGGAGGGAAAATTACCTGAAGTAGATGTATTGCGTATGGAAACTCAGGTAACAAAAAATGTCCAAAGGTTTTAAACTTGAAGCCCAAGAGTCACGTCTGCGCACCAACAAGCTCTAAAAAAAGAACAAAGAAACTATTAATTAATCAGTTGAAGCTTAAAGTTAAAGATTTAAACAAAAAAGTTGAAAAAACTATAAATTTGCAAAACCTTAAATATGAGAAACTAAAATTTGGCTAAACTAAAAAAAAACAAAAACTAAAATTAAGATAAACAAAAGATAACAAGTAACTACAAAAAATTAATACTAGACTTAAAATTTTAATGTATTTGCTAGGTTAAGTTGTGCCGTTGAAGTGTTGTCCTTAAGTGTAATTGTAGTCTTATTTATTGTGAGGGACATTAACTCCTTTGTTGTTAAATATCATTGAGCGTAGGGTTACCCCCGAATTACAGAAGATATTCTGTCATTTGTTTTATTATATTGTGTGGACGAATTATTATGTCCCTAGACCACCTAAAAGAGCTCTACTAGGCAGGTACTATCAGTGTAGAAAATACGCCAGATTTGGCATCATTGTGTTTGTTTCCTTTTGTAATGGTGGGTGATCTGAGTAAGTGACTCATCCGAATTTTTAAATGCTGCCTAGGTGTTAATGTTTCAATTTTTTGTTGTTGTCATATTTGTATGTTATGATTAAGAGCAATAATGTCAATAAACCGTCTTGAATGTGAAAGAGAAATGTTGTGTTAATCTTTGTTTGCAAGAGAGGGAAGTAGATCGTATTTTGTAATGAGGTGAGTGTCGGTGGAAACTGGGGCCCTTATAAAAAAAATTATATTTAGGATCTAAGGGTCAAGGATGGGCGGGCAGGTGTGGGGGAAAACACCAATCTCCCTTGTTTTCGGTGTACGAAGTGTTAGTGATCGTTTTGTGTTGTGTATCTGTTACAATTTAGAATATAATTGTTCGTCCCCTAGGGCTATGGTTGATTGGGTTGGGACCGCCCTGAAGATGGCCCCCCTGAGCTTGCCGGATACCTCACCATAGCGCCACAGTAGGTGGCACGTAACAATCTCTAGCCAAGCAAGCCAATTTTTTGATCCCTACAGTCGCAGTCTTTTTTTCTGAACACAAGAAAGAGTGTTAAAATTCTAAGAATTTGTTTTATAAAAAATAAAGAAATACAAACTAAAGTTATGAACTTTGCTGTAATTCTCGAAACGCAAATTATTTTTGAAGTGGAGTTGGAGTTGGAAATCTGGACTGAAGTAGGAGGAAAAATGAAAAACCATTTGGATGATGAAGCAATATCAATTTCGATGTCTTAAAAAGCAGAGTAGAGGAAGTAAACTCAGTTACGATCAAATTTAATGGAGAGTTTTTATAGTTTGTATTAATGTAATAAAGTTAATATTATTGTTTTACACGAATAAGCAATATATTTTATTTATTTTGGGATATTTGCAATGGCTTGCATTTTATAACATCTTTAGACTGCATTTAAATTCAATCCAAAACACTACATCAAAGGCTGTGATTTGGATCGAAAATGGAGTGCATCCTAGCTGTGTGCCGTGGAAGCAAAATGGAGTGCATCCTAGCTGCGCGCTCTCTTGTAAAATTCATAGGTGAATTCATAGCAAAAGATGTACTCCAGCGGCAGTTGTTCTAGTGATTTAACTGCATCCGCGGATACAAACTTTTTGCTGGGAATAAATGCATTTTATTTATTTTGAGATATTTCGCAATGGCTTGCATTTTAATTGCATCTTTGGACTGATTAAAAATGCAATCCGAAGAGTGCCTTGAAATTCAATCCAAAACACTACATCAAAACCTGTGATTTGGATCGAAAATGAAGTGCATCCTAGCTGTGTGCTGTGGATGCAAACCCAGCAAAATGTTTGTAGCCAAAGAAGTACATAGTTAAATCATGAGTGCAAGTGATTTCGGACTACATCTTTTTACGTGAAAGAAGTCATGATTTTTACAAGGGCATGGTGCAGTGAGGATACTGTCTAATTTGCTTCTTAAGCACACTTTTTGCATTAGTTCTTTGTAGTGAATAAATATACATTCCATAGAAAGTATTTTGAATTGATTTTTCGATTCATTTAAAAATTGATTTGCAAGCATGCAATTTGAGGATATGGGAGAAGCTAACATCATTTGGAAAAGGTATTTAAAAGAGTTGTGGTAACTTCTAATTAATATTTATGGCCTCTTTTTCTTGTTTCGTTCAAATTACAATCAAACTCATGTTTTTGTAGCACATTTTTGTTTAAAAAAACAGTAGTTTGATCATAGTTCGATAGTCTTAATGAAATAGAAATATAATGAATATAAAACAATGGAATGTCCAATTTACATTAGCAACTTTTTCGTCATTTAGAGCTGTTTCGTCATTTATTTGCTAAAACAGGCAACATTTTGCGTCATTTACCATACAAAAATAAATGACGATAGCTACGTCATTTATTCTAAACAACGCAAGAAAACACCATACTTTTGTACGCAACCCTGCTTTTTCGTCATAAACTACCAAAAAATGCAACTGTTTTGTGATGTCTTTGTTTGTTTGTGTGTGTTGTAGAAAAACAAAAATCTCAAACGATGACAAAAGTGAAAATAAATGGTTAAAAAAACTTGCAAAAATTATCAGGGCAATCACGAATAAAAATTCCGTGCGGAATTTTTTCCCATTTCCCCAATTTCATAAGTTTTTATTTCCATATTTATGTCCAAAAAGAGAATATTTTTGTTGATTCAGCGAAAATATTGCATAATTAAGTGATTCTAGTAGTTTCCAATGTTTAAAAATATTGATTTTAAAAGAATTTCACTTTTTAAAAATATTTTCCGTGCGGAAAATTCCGAGGGAAATATTCGTGGTTTAAGTTATTTGATACACATTTGTGTTGTGAAATTCTTATTTTTCTGAATAAATATATTGTGTGCGTGTGTTTGTGTTATTGTATAAGTGTGTATGTGCGATTGTATGCTGTTGTATCCCTATTTATAATTAATGTACAATGGTAACTCTAATAAATAATGTAAATTATAATACAGTGGCAACACTATAATTCAAATGTCATTCAGCCCAATTATGAATATTCTTGCGGAATGCAGTTCTCGCGGAATAGTTTTTTCTCGAGAGAACATTCCTCCTATCATGAATAATTGAGGAAAAATAATCATTGAATCTGGCAGCACTGAACGGTCGTTTTCATACCTTGTGTGCCCTAATTGTTGTGCAAACAAAGAGAAAATGTTAAATGTTTGTGTTTTTAGACAAAATAAACAAATGTAATCAAATAAATTAAACTTTTATCATCAAAGATATTCAGAAGATGTTACTTGTTATGAAAATCATCAAATAAGATTGGAAAATTCCAAGGAAACAGTGTATTGTGCTATGGAATTGCCACTATCATGAGTGTATCAAAAAACAAGTGTTTTTAATAAAAAGGTGGCAAAAATTGAAAAAAAAATTTAAATGTTGAAATAAAAAGAATCGAAAATATGCATTTATCCAGTGTTTTTCAACAATAGCGAAGCGGTGTTTTGTATATGCAAAATTCTGCCATCCCTTCGTTGGTCGGTACAAAAAGTTGAGAGTGACCGAGTTTGCAAACTAATGTTATTTTGTGAAATATGTTCATTTTTTAATAAATTTCCAATCGCGAATTGAAGATTTTAGTATAAAAAGCCAACAAAACTGTTTATTTTGCATGTTTTGTACACAATTTTTGGGAAATACCAACTTTTTTTGTAATATCCCTTCAGTTTCGCAAGGGAGATTTTTTTGGAGGAAAACACATGTTTGAGCACTTCGATTCTACCAAGGAAAGTTTCAAGTTATACATGCAAAGATTCGAAAACTACTTGTTGATGCGTGATGCATTAAAAGACAAATAACTGTGTCATCAAATATTAATCAATTTCAAATTTCAAATTGATGGTGTCCCTAGTGTCTCCTAAGAAAGTATCAGAAGTGAGTTACGATGAATTGGTACAAAAACTAGAAGCACATTTGTGCCCCAAAAAGAACATTTTGGTTTTGCAACATCGATTTCTATGCACATATCAAAGCGAGGAACAATCAATAGCCGAATATGTAGCTTTATTACGCAGGGATCTGAACGATTGCCAATTTGTATCATCGTGTAGAGCCGACATTTCAAACATCTTTCTTCGTGCGCAGTTTATACGAGGCCTTAAAGACTCATACATACGCGAGCAGCTCCTTCAGTCAACAGAATCGGATTTCGACAAAATTATGGAAAAGGCACTGTCGTTGGAGGCATCAAAGATTGACTGCCAAGAATTAAATTCAAAGCAGCACATAACTTCGAATGACGTCAATAAAATTCAACCAACTTTTTCAAGCCGCCGAAGAAGCCGATCATCAAAAAGATCATCTGATAGACACCGTTCAAAATCAAAAATAAATTTTTCACAATTAGGTATCGACCATCTATGTATTCGCTGCGGAAGGAACAACCATAAGGTTAAAGATTGTCGCACCAACCCAAGCAAGCTCAAGTGCAAATCATGCAACAAGACGGGTCACGTTAAGCTGGTGTGTATCAAAACATTAATTTCAACTTAAAATAGCAACAATGCAGCATCAAACGACGACTACGATGAGTCTATACACAAACTTCATAACATAAACAAAATTGTTGACATCCATCACAACAAGCCCAACAACAAGAATGATGATGACAAATACATGGTCACGGTTAACATCAATGGCCGACGTCAGGATTTTGAAGTGGACTCTGGAGTAAAATATACATTAATCAACAAAAGTGCATTGACCGTGTTTAGAAATTCAAACTGGAAAGAAAATTTTTCTTCTCAATTTCTTTTAAAATTTTCTTGTTGTTCAGACACGGAAATCATGTTTGTGTTAATTTTATAATTTTTCTTATTCTTCTTCACACTCATTTTCTCATTGCGCCGTTCAAAAACAAAGCCAAGGCAAAATTGTAATGAAAAATAAAAATTGACGTGTGTGATAAACAATTAATTATTACAAGAACCCTTGAATTGCATTTTAATTTTGATATTTCCACTTATTTCGAATTGTTTTTGCTTAAAAAATAGTTTTTCCTCCAAATGGTTTTTTTCAATTGTCTCCGCTGTTGTTTGTTTCTCGACAGAGAAAATAAAATGAAAGAAAATGCAAAAACAAATCTGCAGCCAACTTCAGGTTGTATACGAAGAAAAACGAAACAAAACAGAATTTGCCAGTACAGAGGTGTGTGTACCCCCTCTTATTCCTCTCTACTCCCTCGCCCATAAACTCAATTTTCTTTCCCATCAACTTTCCCTGTGTAAACAGGGACATTCGATCGTCTCGACTTCAAGTCACAATTACAGCGTTCGTCGATAGCGTTTCGCTCCTACACCAGAAATATTTTAATTCCTTATGGAAAGGTAAGCGTAGAAGTTGAATTCAATAAAAATAAATCAAAACAAGAAATGTATGTAGTACCTGATGATTATGAACCACTGCTAGGACGAATTTGGATACGCAATCTTCAAATAAATCTTCAAGAAATTGATCATAAACAAATAACACCAATTCAATCTGTTCGAATTAATAAAACATATTCACTAAATGAGATTAATAATGAATTTCAAGAACTTTTTGATGAGAAGATTGGATGTGTTCCTAACTTTCAAGTTAAATTACAATTACGAGAAAATTCAACCCCTAAATTTTTCAAAGAACGTTAAGTTCCATTTGCCCTACGTCAGCGGGTAGAAAAAGAACTTGATGAATTAGAATCATCAGGCATCATATCGAAAGTGGAAAGGAGTGCCTGGGGTTCTCCATTAGTAATTATCCCGAAATCAGATGGTGGGGTTCGACTCTGTGTCGATTATAAAATTGGAGTAAACCCACAGTTAGTATCAGCCAACTATCCAATTCGCCGGATTGATGAAATTTTAAATAGCCTTAAAGGAGCCAGGTATTTTTGCCGTTTAGATTTGTTTAAAGCATATTTACATCTTCAAGTCGACGAGGAATCCAGTCAAATTCAGACAATATCAACCCATAGAGGAACTTATAAATTCAAATTGTCACATATTGTTAATGGTCAAGAACAGAGAAGTGCGCAAGTAGCTGATTTTGACACTCATAAGCCACATGCTAAAAAACAAGCGTATGTGCGGCTTGCTACTCTAAAAAATAAATGCAAGTGTTGCTTGCCATTCTCAAAATATGTACGAGTGTGGCTAGTCACTCAAAAAATAAGTTATTTAAAAATGGATATTTTTTGACACTTGCGTATGCTTTGCCAAGTAGTTTTAAATACGCAATAACATTTTCTGTCTTACTTGTTTGCTCATTGCACATCAAGTATTGTTTTCAACCCTTGTAATTCAACCGATTGTCTCGTGCTCTCCGAGAGAGTGAGAGCTAAGATCATTTTCTAACACTGATTTTCAAACGTTAAAAGAACATGCAAAAGCGCAAAAGCACACATAACATTCCAAGCAAATAAAGAAAATCATACACAAACGAAACAACAACAAATAAAATTACAATTGTTTATTTTTGTAGTGTCGTGTGTGTGCTTCTACTTGTTAAGCCAATTGGCAAACTATCTACGATTGCGAGTTTTGTATACAGTGCAAAATACGATGGACACTTGTTTTACTTATTACGCACAAGCAACGGTCTTGATGCGTCGTAAGTATTTTTTGTGGTGGTGGAAAAAATACCGAGTGCAAGAAAACACATGCGTTAAAAGAGCAAAAGGCCCAAAAACTTGTGCGTGCTCAATTGGCTTACGGAGGCAAGTAACTCATTGATGATCTCTGGTCAAGAACATCCAGTAGCTTTTGCTTCAAGATCGTTGACAGCTACTGAGAAAAATTATAGCCAACTGGACCGCGAAGCACTAGCAATAATTTTTACAATAAACTATTTCTTCATGTCAGACAGACAATCGTCCCTTATGCCGAATATTTCACCAGAATAATAAATTGCCAGCAATAACATCAGCCAGATTACTACGTTACGCAGAATTTTTATCAAACTTCGATTACGAAATAATTTTCAAAAAAGGAACTGACAATTCAAACGCAGATTGCCTCTCAAGAGCAACACAAATGTTGAATCAGACAACAACAGATCAACTTATCAATGAAGAAGTTAATCAGCTTTGTGTTCAATCAATTTTCAACATTTCAAATATCAACGCCGAATTAATAGCGAAAGAAACAGCGAATGATCAATATTTATCCAGCCTTCTTGAGCAACTACGCAACGGCACTGATATTAGCGAGGCGTATACGGTGAATGACAATATTATATTCAAAGGTCAACGAGTGGTAATTCCCAAAAATATCCAGCCTCACATATTAAAGGAACTGCACCACACACATTCGGGCATAACAAAAATGAAGCAGCTCGCCAGAAGATATTGCACATGGAAAGGTATAGATCGCGATATAGAACGAATGGTGCGAGCATGTGAGTATTGTGTTCAAATTCAATCAAAACCGGTAAAAGCCCCTTTACATCACTGGGAGGAACCAGCACAGAACTGGGATCGAATACACATCGATTATGCAGGTCCGTTCCAGAACCATCATTTCTTAATTGTAGTTGATGCGAAATCAAGATGGGCTGAAGTAAAAATTACGCGTTACGCACCCACAACCGAAATTACTTTGGCAGACATTTTTGCGAGTCATGGATTTCCCATTACAATGGTATCCGACAATGCAAGCATTTTCAAAAGCGACGAATTCAAAGCTTTTTGCAAAACAAATGCAATTTTTCAAAAACTAATAGCTCCTGGACATCCAAGTACCAACGGCTTAGCAGAGAGAAATGTACAGACCCTCAAGCGGAAATTAAAGGCAATGTCAACTGAACGTGGTACATTACACAGCAAGGTAAACGAAATTTTGCAAAGATATAGAGCAACGCCTCTTTTATGTGGAAAAAGTCCAGCTGAATTGTATTTCAACCGTCGTATTCGAATTAAATTGGATGCAATATTGCCTACAATAAAATTTCAACATACAAAACCAATGCCTGGTGTTCGTATACTAAGCGTGGGAGAATGAGTGATAATTCAACATATGCATAACAAAAAGTTAATATGGAAAAACGGTACAATTTTAGAAAAGTATGGACAGTTACATTATTTAGTGAAACTCGACGATCGATATGTGCTTAAACGCCATATAGACCAATTAAAAGCCTCAAGGGTTCAAGAAAAGAAAGTTCGTTTTGAGTCAGCAATTCAAAGTCAGCCATCGCGACAGCAATATAGTCAATATCAGTATTATACTCTCCAACCAGCACCTCAAGGTCAAATCCAATCAAGTACTCCAGAAACTTCAAATTCAGCAGTGCAATCATCTCCAGGAAATACTCAGCAGACTCAATATTCTCAACCGGTACAACAAGCGTTTTGAGTGCGTTCATGATACCTACTTTTTCTCCATTGGAATTTTTTTCCGTACGGATTTTTTGTTTGTGATAGCAAAGAAGGGAAAAGAGAGAAATTCCGCAAGGAATTTTCATTCATGATTGGGCTGATTGTATTCCTTTTCTACTTCATAGTTTGTAAGTTTCTAGCAAAGAGAATAAATGAATTCCTAATCCACTAATTAAAAATTAAACGCGTGCCAAGCTTTTCAATTATTCAACATACATAGTCCACTCTGACGACTATTCCAGACACAACAAAATTGGCGACGAGTAAAAACAATAGGAATAAAATAGATGCAGCACAATTCGAACAATTATTGCAAGTTTTCAATCGGAGCCAGCAGGAGTTGTTAAATAGAATTGCAGAAAGTTCTAGCAACGCACAGACACGGCAACAACAACAAAGTGAGCAACAAATACATACAATTATTCCGCCATTTGAGCACTTCGATTCTACCAAGGAAAGTTTCAAGTTATACATGCAAAGATTCGAAAACTACTTGTTGATGCGTGATGCATTAAAAGACAAATAACTGTGTCATCAAATATTAATCAATTTCAAATTTCAAATTGATGGTGTCCCTAGTGTCTCCTAAGAAATTATCAGAAGTGAGTTACGATGAATTGGTACAAAAACTAGAAGCACATTTGTGCCCCAAAAAGAACATTTTGGTTTTGCAACATCGATTTCTATGCACATATCAAAGCGAGGAACAATCAATAGCCGAATATGTAGCTTTATTACGCAGGGATCTGAACGATTGCCAATTTGTATCATCGTGTAGAGCCGACATTTCAAACATCTTTCTTCGTGCGCAGTTTATACGAGACCTTAAAGACTCATACATACGCGAGCAGCTCCTTCAGTCAACAGAATCGGATTTCGACAAAATTATGGAAAAGGCACTGTCGTTGGAGGCATCAAAGATTGACAGCCAAGAATTAAATTCAAAGCAGCACATAACTTCGAATGACGTCAATAAAATTCAACCAACTTTTTCAAGCCGCCGAAGAAGCCGATCATCAAAAAGATCATCTGATAGACACCGTTCAAAATCAAAAATAAATTTTTCACAATTAGGTATCGACCATCTATGTATTCGCTGCGGAAGGAACAACCATAAGGTTAAAGATTGTCGCACCAACCCAAGCAAGCTCAAGTGCAAATCATGCAACAAGACGGGTCACGTTAAGCAGGTGTGTATCAAAACATTAATTTCAACTTAAAATAGCAACAATGCAGCATCAAACGACGACTACGATGAGTCTATACACAAACTTCATAACATAAACAAAATTGTTGACATCCATCACAACAAGCCCAACAACAAGAATGATGATGACAAATACATGGTCACGGTTAACATCAATGGCCGACGTCAGGATTTTGAAGTGGACTCTGGAGTAAAATATACATTAATCAACAAAAGTGCATTGACCGTGTTTAGAAATTCAAACTGGAAAGAAAATTTTTCTTCTCAATTTCTTTTAAAATTTTCTTGTTGTTCAGACACGGAAATCACGTTTGTGTTAATTTTATAATTTTTCTTATTCTTCTTCACACTCATTTTCTCATTGCGCCGTTCAAAAACAAAGCCAAGACAAAATTGTATAAACAAATAACACCAATTCAATCTGTACGAATTAATAAAACATATTCACTAAATGAGATTAATAATGAATTTCAAGAACTTTTTGATGAGAAGATTGGATGTGTTCCTAACTTTCAAGTTAAATTACAATTACGAGAAAATTCAACCCCTAAATTTTTCAAAGAACGTTAAGTTCCATTTGCCCTACGTCAGCGGGTAGAAAAAGAACTTGATGAATTAGAATCATCAGGCATCATATCGAAAGTGGAAAGGAGTGCCTGGGGTTCTCCATTAGTAATTATCCCGAAATCAGATGGTGGGGTTCGACTCTGTGTCGATTATAAAATTGGAGTAAACCCACAGTTAGTCTCAGCCAACTATCCAATTCGCCGGATTGATGAAATTTTAAATAGCCTTAAAGGAGCCAGGTATTTTTGCCGTTTAGATTTGTTTAAAGCATATTTACATCTTCAAGTCGACGAGGAATCCAGTCAAATTCAAACAATATCAACCCATAGAGGAACTTATAAATTCAATCGATTGTCCTTTGGAATAAAGACAGCGCCCTCTGAATTCAATCGCATAATAGAACAAATTCTGTCTGGTTTGAAAAACACAATGTCATATTTCGACGATATAGTAGTTTATGGCGCTACAGAAAATGAATGTTTACATAATTTACATCAATGTCTTCAACGTTTAAAGCAGTATGACTTACATTTGAATTTGGGGAAATGCTCATTTATGAAACTTAAAATCGAATATTTAGGACATGTAATTCAACATAATAAAATTTCAAAATCGCCTTCAAAAGTTCAAGCAATAGTAAATATACCAAGACCATCAAACGTGGATGACGTAAGAAGATTCTTAGGTATGGTTACGTACTATTCAAGATTTATTCCGGATTTGTCTTCAACAACTGCACCCCTACGGTTGCTACTACAAAAGAATAAAATGTTTTTCTGGTCAACAAGTTGTGAAACAGCATTTTTAAAACTCAAAAACATTATAGCTAGTGACCAAGTACTCATGCCATTCGATCCAGACTTGCCAGTTGTGGTAGCATGCGACGCTAGTCCCACAGGGATACCCCTTGTCACATATTGTTAATGGTCAAGAACAGAGAAGTGCGCAAGTAGCTGATTTTGACACTCATAAGCCACATGCTAAAAAACAAGCGTATGTGCGGCTTGCTACTCTAAAAAATAAATGCAAGTGTTGCTTGCCATTCTCAAAATATGTACGAGTGTGGCTAGTCACTCAAAAAATAAGTTATTTAAAAATGGATATTTTTTGACACTTGCGTATGCTTTGCCAAGTAGTTTTAAATACGCAATAACATTTTCTGTCTTACTTGTTTGCTCATTGCACATCAAGTATTGTTTTCAACCCTTGTAATTCAACCGATTGTCTCGTGCTCTCCGAGAGAGTGAGAGCTAAGATCATTTTCTAACACTGATTTTCAAACGTTAAAAGAACATGCAAAAGCGCAAAAGCACACATAACATTCCAAGCAAATAAAGAAAATCATACACAAACGAAACAACAACAAATAAAATTACAATTGTTTATTTTTGTAGTGTTGTGTGTGTGCTTCTACTTGTTAAGCCAATTGGCAAACTATCTACGATTGCGATTTTTGTATACAGTGCAAAATACGATGGACACTTGTTTTACTTATTACGCACAAGCAACGGTCTTGATGCGTCGTAAGTATTTTTTGTGGTGGTGGAAAAAATACCGAGTGCAAGAAAACACATGCGTTAAAAGAGCAAAAGGCCCAAAAACTTGTGCGTGCTCAATTGGCTTACGGATGCAAGTAACTCATTGATGATCTCTGGTCAAGAACATCCAGTAGCTTTTGCTTCAAGATCGTTGACAGCTACTGAGAAAAATTATAGCCAACTGGACCGCGAAGCACTAGCAATAATTTTTACAATAAACTATTTCTTCATGTCAGACAGACAATCGTCCCTTATGCCGAATATTTCACCAGAATAATAAATTGCCAGCAATAACATCAGCCAGATTACTACGTTACGCAGAATTTTTATCAAACTTCGATTACGAAATAATTTTCAAAAAAGGAACTGACAATTCAAACGCAGATTGCCTCTCAAGAGCAACACAAATGTTGAATCAGACAACAACAGATCAACTTATCAATGAAGAAGTTAATCAGCTTTGTGTTCAATCAATTTTCAACATTTCAAATATCAACGCCGAATTAATAGCGAAAGAAACAGCGAATGATCAATATTTATCCAGCCTTCTTGAGCAACTACGCAACGGCACTGATATTAGCGAGGCGTATACGGTGAATGACAATATTATATTCAAAGGTCAACGAGTGGTAATTCCCAAAAATATCCAGCCTCAAATATTAAAGGAACTGCACCACACACATTCGGGCATAACAAAAATGAAGCAGCTCGCCAGAAGATATTGCACATGGAAAGGTATAGATCGCGATATAGAACGAATGGTGCGAGCATGTGAGT